>NW_020665091.1:3116868-3214428 GCF_002925995.2 Terrapene triunguis
TGCCCTTGTTGCCAAGAAGGCTAACGGCATATTGGGCTGCATTAGTAGGAGCATTGCCAGCAGATCAAGGGACGTAATTATTCCCCTCTATTTAGCACTGGTGAGGCCACATCTGGAGTACTGCGTCCAGTTTTGGGCCCCCCACTACAGAAAGGATGTAGACACATTGGAGAGAGTCCAGCGGAAGGCAACAAAAATTATTAGGGGGCTGGGGCACATGACTTATGAGGAGAGGCTGAGGAAACTGGGCTTATTAATCTGCAGAAGAGAAGAGTGAGGGGGGATTTGATAGCAGCCTTCAACTACCTGAATGGGGGGTTCCAAAGAGGATGGAGCTTGGCTGTTCTCAGTGGTGGCAGATGACAGAACAAGAAGCAATGGTTTCAAGTTGCAGTGGGGGAGGTCTAGGTTGAATATTAGGAAAAATTATTTCACTAGGAGGATGGTGAAGCACTGGAATGGGTTACCTAGGGAGGTGGTGGAATCTCCATCCTTAGAGGTTTTTAAGGCCGGCTTGACAAAGCCCTGGCTGGGATGATATAGTTGGTGTTGGTCCTGCTTTGAGCAGGGGGTTGGACTGGATGACCTCCTGAGGTCTCTTCCAACCCTAATCTTCTATGATTCTATTAAGTGATTTGCCCAGTATCACATAGGCATTCTGTGGCAGAGGCAGGGATAGAATCCAATTCTCCAGGGCAGCCTTAACCATCCTTTCTCTTCCTACAACTCCCTGCTTCCTTCAGTACATGCCTTCCAATTTCTGCAACAAATGAGGCAAGGGTCCTACAGACAACAGCCCCCTTCCCTATACAACCCTGATTTATCTCAGAGCATGGTCCATTCTGTGTTCTGAATGAGGCAGGGGTTCTGTAGGGGGAAAAAAAGTATGTGATCACACAATTACAGACTATTCTAATGCATATATATAAGGCAACTGAATTAAAGTTGCAAAAGCAACCTTAATACTGTCAATTCCTAACTTTTGAATGAGACTTTGCAGACAATGTTCTTTTAACATCGTTTTTTTTGTATGTAATTTCCTAGATTTAAAAAAAAAGAAAACTGAATAAACAGAAATTCTATCTTGTGGAATTATATTGACACCCTCATGGTTCCTCAGCAGGGTTGGAAACTTTAGATCCAACACAAGGACCTTTGCCACTTGGGCTAACGAAGTAACTGAGAGCAATAGTAGGTTGTTATCCTCTGTGTGGACCAGCGCTAGAGGAGGGTGGGACACTCTGCCAGTGGGTGTCACAGATATTTGCTGACAGCTGAGGAATGGTGAGACTCTGGGATCTTGGGTTCCATTCCAGGCTCTGGAGGAGAGGGTTTGGGGAGACGAGGGAAGGGTGAAAGGGGAAGGTATAAAGGAAGTGTTAGGGTATGAGAAGGAAGGGGATAGGGTGACAGAGTAGGATTATGGTGGGATGGGTGGGGTAGCTGGGCCATGATGGGAGGGGCTAGCAGTGAGAAGGAGGTCATGGTAAGAGCTGAGTGGGAGAGGAGGCTTCATACCCTGCCAGCTGGGTTTGCAAGTGGGCTTCACTTGGATCTCCACTTCAGCATCATCAGATGCCCGCTTCTTGCCACAATCGTAGGCTGTGACTGTGAACTTGTATAGGTGCTCTCCACTGTATTGCAGCTTCTCTGTGTTCTCAATGTTCCCTGGTAGAGAGAGACACAGGGATTAGGGGAGCAGAAAGACTGAGATAGACAGAGAGAGAATGAAAGAAAGAAAAGAGTCAAGAGACAGGAAAAGAGAAAAAGGGAGAGGAAGACAGAGTGAGAAGGAAAGAGAAATGTACATTAGCAGAACATTGCTCCATTTTCCCACTCACAATGCATAAGGAGAGTCTCATTCTAAAATAAGGTTTATTGTTGATTCATCACAATAACAAACGAGGCAGAACCAAAAAGTTAAGTCCTCATGCAATGTCATTTTGTGTTGCTCTGTAATATGCTGAAACACTTCTGAACACAAAAGGGCTGCTGTCTCTTCTCCAAGGCAGATGGCTGAGGAATGCAAGGAAAGCTAAAAGGATCACACAGCACACATACATGGAGGAATGGACCGTCACCAGGCAGAGGTGGCAGGGGGCACATGGAGTGAACTGTGGTCTCAGAGGGATACGGAGGCAGGTTCTCACCATCATTGTCAATCAGGAAGGGGATGTTGGGGGTGAGGATCTCATAGTAGCAAATCTGGCTGTACTGGGGGGAGCAGTCTCCGTCAATGGCCTCCACCCGCAGGATGCGGTCATAGAGTTTCCCCTCGGTCACCGCCACACGGTATAACTTCTCCACAAAGACCGGAGCAAACTCATTCACGTCATTCACCCGCACGTGCACGGTGGCCCTGATGGAGACAGAGATGAATAAGCAGCTGGTTGACGAGGCAGTAATAGAGGAAGCAAGAGACCAGGTTAGGGAATGAAACCTAGGTCTTCTGCAAGACAGACAAGGCACTGATCCCTAGCGGGTGCCAGCCTCATCCCAGCCCTCAAAGAATTCAAGTCCAGGACAGGGAATGAGTTTTGGGTCCCCACACAGCAGCACTGACCTCTGGGGGGCTCTGGGCCAGCCTCTCTCATGAGAGAGAGACTGGGATGGAAATTGGCTGAAACTATAGTAAAGAACAGAATTGTCAGACACATAGATGAACACAATTTGTTGGGGAAGAGTCAACACAGCTTTTGTAAAGGGAAATCATGCCTCACCAATCTATTAGAATTCTTTGAGGAGGTCAACAAACATGTGGACAAGGGTGATTCAGTGGATACAATGCACTTGGACTTTCAGAAAGTCTTTAACTAGGTCCCTCACCAAAGGCTCTTAAGCAAAGTAAGTTGTCATGGGATAAGAGGGAAGGTCCTTTCATGGATCAATAACTGGTTAAAAGGCAGGAAACAAAGGATAGGAATAAAGGGTCAGTTTTCACAGTGGAGAGAGGTAAGTAGCAGCATCCCCCAAGGATTTGTACTGGGACCAGTGCTATTCAACATATTCATAAATGATCTGGAAAAGGGGTGAAGAGTGAGCTGGCAAAATGATGGGGTCTAAATTAACACTCAAGAAAGATCTTGGATGCATTGTGGATAGTTTTCTGAAAACATTCGCTCAATGTGCAGCAGCAGTCAAAAAAGCTAACAAAATGTTAGGAACCATTATAGACTCATAGACTCATAGACTTTAAGGTCAGAAGGGACCATTATGATCATCTAGTCTGACCTCCCGCATGATGCAGGCCACAAAAGCTGACCCCCCCACTCCTGGAATAATTCTCTCCCTTGACTCAGCTGTTGAAGTCCCCAAATCATGATTTAAAGACTTCAAGTCGCAGAGAATCCTCCAGCAAGCGACCCCTGCCCCATGCTGCGGAGGAAGGCGAAAAACCTCCAGGGCCTCTGTCAATCTACCCTGGAGGAAAATTCCTTCCCGACCCCAAATATGGCGATCAGCTGAACCCCGAGCATGCGGGCAAGATTCTCCAGCCAGACCTTCCGAAAAAAAGTTCTCTGTAGTAACTTTTAATATCCCATCATTGACCATTGTTACTAATTACCAGCGATGGCACGTTATTGACCTATTGACTAAAATCACGTTATCCCATCAAACCATCCCCTCCATAAACTTATCAAGCTTAATCTTAAAGCCAGAGAGGTCTTTCGCCCCCACTGTTTCCCTCGGAAGGCTGTTCCAGAACTTCACCCCTCTGATGGTTAGAAATCTTCATCTAATTTCAAGCCTAAACTTCCCGACGGCCAGTTTATATCCATTTGTTCTCGTGTCCACATTAGTACTGAGCTGAAATAATTTCTCTCCCTCCCTGGTATTTATCCCTCTGATATATTTAAAGAGAGCAATCATATCCCCCCTCAGCCTTCTTTTGGTTAAGGTGAACAAACCGAGCTCCTCGAGTCTCCTTTCATACGACAGGTTTTCCATTCCTCGGATCATCCTAGTGGCCCTTCTCTGTACCTGTTCCAGTTTGTATTCATCCTTTTTAAACATGGGAGACCAGAACTGCACACAGTACTCCAAATGAGGTCTCACCAGTGCCTTGTATAACGGAACCAGCACCTCCTTATCTCTACTAGAAATACCTCGCCTAATGCATCCCAGGACCGCATTAGCTTTTTTCACGGCCACGTCACATTGCCGACTCATAGTCATCCTGCGATCAACCAGGACTCCGAGGTCCTTCTCCTCTTCTGTTACTTCCAACCGATGCGTCCCCAATTATAACTAAAATTCTTGTTAGTCATCCCTAAATGCATAACCTTACACTTCTCACTATTAAATTTCATCCTATTACTATTACTCCAGTTTACAAGGTCATCCAAATCTCCCTGCAGGGTATCCCGATCCTTCTCCGAATTGGCAATACCTCCCAACTTTGTATCATCCGCAAACTTTATCAGCTCACTCCTACATTCGGTTCCGAGGTCAGTAATAAATAGATTAAATAAAATCGGACCCAAAACCGAACCTTGAGGAACTCCACTGGTAACCTCCCTCCAACCTGACAGTTCACCTTTCAGTACGACCCGCTGCAGTCTCCCCTTTAACCAGTTCTTTATCCACCTCTGGATTTTCATATCGATCCCCATCTTTTCCAATTTAACCAATAATTCCTCATGCGGTACCGTATCAAACGCTTTACTGAAATCAAGGTATATTAGATCCACCGCATTTCCTTTATCTAAAAAATCTGTTACTTTCTCAAAGAAGGAGATCAGGTTGGTTTGGCACGATCTACCTTTCGTAAAACCGTGTTGTAATTTGTCCCAATTGCCATTGACCTCAAGGTCCTTAACTACTTTCTCCTTCAAAATTTTTTCCAAGACCTTGCATATTACAGATGTTAAACTAACAGGCCTGTAGTTACCCGGGTCACTTTTTTCCCCCTTCTTGAAAATAGGAACCACATTAGCTATTCTCCAGTCCAACGGTACCACCCCCGAGTTTACAGATTCATTAAAAATTATCGCTAACGGGCTTGCACTTTCTCGCGCCAGTTCCTTTAATATTCTTGGATGAAGATCATCTGGTCCGCCCGATTTAGTCCCGTTAAGCTGTTCGAGTTTGGCTTCTACCTTGGATACGGTAATGTCAACCCCCCCTCCTTTATTCCCATCCGTCACGCTGCCACTATTCCTAAATCCTTCATTAGCCTCATTAAAGACCGATGCAAAATATTCGTTTAGATATTGTGCCATGCCTAGATTATCCTTAATCTCCACTCCATCTATAGTCTTAAACGGTCCCACTTCTTCTTTCTTTGTTTTCTTCCTATTTATATGGCTATAAAACCTCTTACTATTGGTTTTAATTCCCCTCGCAAGGTCCAACTCTACACGGCTTTTGGCCTTTCTCACTCCATCTCTACATGCTCTGACCTCAATAAGGTAGGTTTCTTTGCTGATCCCTCCCATCTTCCACTCCTTGTACGCTTTCTGTTTTTTCTTAATCACCCGTCTGAGACGCTCGCTCATCCAGCTCGGTCTAAATCTCCTGCCTACGAACCGTTTTCCCTTTCTTGGGATACAGGCCTCCGACAGCTCCTGCAACTTCAATTTGAAATAATCCCAGGCACCTTCCGCTTTTAGATCCATAAATATGTTAGTCCAATCTACTTCCCTAACTAGTCGCCTTAATTTATTAAAGTTAGCCCTTTTGAAATCGTAAACCTTAGTCTCTGATTTAATTTTGTTAATCCTTCCATTTAGTTTAAACCGAATTAGCTCATGATCACTCGAGCCTAGGTTGTCCCCTACAACCATTTCCTCAACGAGGTCCTCACTACTCACCAAAACCAAATCTAAAATGGCATCTCCCTTCGTCAGTTCAGCAACTACTTGATGAAGGAATTCATCAGCTATCACGTCTAGGAAAATCTGAGCCCTATTATTGTTACTAGCATTTGTTCCCCAATCTATATCCGGGAAGTTAAAGTCTCCCATGATTACACAGTTCCTATTAGTATTTACTTCCCTAAAAACATTAGGAAAGGGATAGATAATAAGACAGAAAATATCATAATGCCTCTATATAAATCCATGGTACGCCTACATCTTGAGTAGTGTGTGCAGTTCTGGTCACCCCATCTCAAAAGATATATTAGAATTGGAAAAAGTGCAGAGAAGGGCAACAAAAATTATTAGGGGTATGGAACAGCTTCCATAGGAGGAGAGATTAAAGTAACTGGACCTATTTCAGCTTGGAAAAGAGATGACTAAAGGGGGATCTGATAAAGATCTATAAAATCCTGAATGGTGTTGAGAAAGTGATTAAGGAAGTATTATTTGCTCCTTCACATAATGCAAGAATCAAGGAAATTAATGAAATTAATAGGCAGCAGGTTTAAAACTAACACAAGAAAGTACTTCTTCATACAATGTGCAGTCAACCTGTGGAACTTGTTGCCAGGGGATGTTGTTAAGGCTAAAACTATAATGGAGTTCAAAAAAGAATTAGATAAGTTCATAGAGGATAGGTCCATCAATGGCTATTAGCCAAGATGGTCATGGATGCAACTCCATGCTCTGGGTATCCCTAAAGCTCTGACTGCCAGAAGCTGGGACTGGATGACAAGGGATGGATCACTTGATAAATTTCCCCTGTTTCGTTCATTCCCTCTGCAGCATCTAGCACCGGCCACTGTCGGAAGACAGGTCCTGGGCCTAGATGGACCATTCATCTGACCCTGTATGGCCATTCTTATGTTCTTAGTAATGGACCCTGGGGTTCCTGCCTATACAGCAGCACAAAGCACTGACCCCTAGGACACAGCTCTCAGACATCTCTCATTTCAAAGGTGTCACTCATTTTAGCCCCATAATTACTGACAGTCCACACACACTTGGTTTCCCCTCACTTTTAATATTGGAAATGATTGACATAAAAAATGCAGCCTGGTGAACTGGAGGCTCTAGAAAGAGTTCTTCGCACTGGAGGAAAGAATCCCACAGCAATTTGTGTCCCCGCCCCCCTCATATTGGATCTCTGTGACACACTGAATGCCCCATTTGGGCTTTGGCAGGTTAAGAGGTAGGCTCCAGCCACCACAGCCAGGGCCGGCTCCAGGCACCAGCTTCTCAAGCAGGTGCTTGGGGCGGCCGCTCCGGAGAGGGTCGGCAGGTCCAGGTATTCGGCGGCAATTCGGCGGACGGTCCCTCACTCTGCCTGGGAGTGAAGGACCTCCCGCCGAATTGCCGCCGCAGATCGCGATCGCGGCTTTTTTTAGATCGCGATCGCAGCTTTTTTTTGGGGGGGGGGGCAGTTTGGCTGCTTGGGGCGGCCAAAACCCTGGAGCCGGCCCTGACCACAGCCACCCACTCCTGCCTCACTTGTGGGATTTCTTGGTGTTGGTCCCATCAGGTCCCTCTCCACAGTCGTATGCTTGGATGGTGAAGGTGTGCTCCTTGTGCGCTTCGCAGTCCATCGGCTCCTTGGCTCGGATCAGCCCCTCACCCGTGGCCTTGTCCAGGATCACAGCTTCAAAGGGCACCCCTGCCCCATGGATCCGAAAGCCGCAGATCTCACCTGGTGCCCCCAGAGCAGAGGAGGAGAAGGGGAGAGACAGAAAGGGAAAGAGGAACAGGCCAATGAGGACAGCAGGGAGTTGCCTTCCCCTGCCACCCAGTCCTTGCCCATCCACACCACTCCTCACCATCTCTCTGCAACTTGTCCCTCTTCCAAACTTGTCGGCTTGGAAAAGAGATGACTAAGGGGGAGTATGATAGAGGTCTATAAAATCTTGACTGGTGTGGAGAAAGTAAATAAGGAAGTGTTATTTACTCCTTCTCATAACACAAGAACTAGGGGTCACCAAATGAAATTAACAGGCAGCAGGTTTAAAACAAACAAAAGGAAGTATTTTTTTCATACAACGCACAATCAGTCTGTGGAACTCTTTGCTAGAGGATGTTGTGAAGGCCAAGACTATAACAGGATTCAAAAAAGAACTAGATAAGTTCATGGAGCATAGGTCCATCAATGGCTATTAGCCAAGATGTGCTGGGATGGTGTCCCTAGCCTCTGTTTGCCAGAAGCTGGGAATGGCAACAGGCGATGGATCACTTGATGATTACCTGTTCTGTTCATTCCTTCTGGGGCATCTGGCATTGGACATTGGTGGAAGACAGAATACTGGGCTAGATGGACCTTTCAGCTGACCCAGTATGGCCGTTCTTATGTTCCCTGCCCCCCCCTTCCCCTCCCACCATTTCAACGTGTGAACACCCTCTTTCCTTTCTTCCTCACCCATTCCCTTCTCACGCTCCCATCTTTATCTCCCTGGGTGTGGATTCATGCTTGCCTCATGGCTTCTTTATGCCAGCTCTGGCACCCATTACCAGGGTAGATCATCCTTTGCAGAAGCCCCCAGTGCAGGGCATTCCTAGAGGAAGCAGGAGCCTTGACCAGGGTGTTCCTGGCTTTAAGAAAGGCTCCCAGGACCACTGGCAACTGGTGCATGTTAGGGCAGCCCATACACTGTCCTAACCTGTACTGGGGCCCTTGCCAGAGGTGTTGTAAAGCAATCAGTCCCTGTGCTGAGCGACAATCCAATCCTCTCTCTCTTTCTGGTTCTGTCCTCCCCATCTCTCCTCCAAACCTGTTACCCAGGTACCTGCATAGCGCAGTGGTGCATCCTTGTCCAGAGCAAATAGCGGTGGGTTGAGCAGGACTGTGTTATCATTCTCCATGACGATGCCCTGGTATTCAGCCTCAATCCAGGGTTTGTGCTTGTTTGCTGAGAGGGTTTGGGGGAACAGGAATGGGAGGACATGAATGAGTTAGCCACAATTATAGAGCTAATGGCTCCCCAGATGCAGGCTGGGGGCACCACGCTCAACCCTGAAATAAAGGAGGCCCCAAGTAGACTGATAAGGGGCAGGGAAGGATAGTCCCTCTCTATGTGGCTCTGGAGAGCTTCCACTGAGAATACTGTGCTCTGTCCTGGGGCCCTCATTCCTAGGAGGGAGCTCAGACAAGAACCACAGCAACTCTCCAGAGGCTGGAGGAGTCAAGTTCTGAGGAGAGATTCAATTAACTAAATCCCACCCTGCCCCTGGCTTAATAAAGTCACTATTAAAGGACAGAGCCACTCTTAGGGTCTCCATAGGGAATATTCCCGAGGAGCAACCTGACCACTTCTGCCCCACCCCTTTATGGGGCCAGGGTTTGAAGGGCTCCAGAATAGCTATTCTGTGCTGCTCTCTCCATGCATATGTCCCATTCCCTGAGTCCCTTTCTCCTTCATCCCTGGCTCCATGGCATGTCCCATATTCCCTTGGCCCCTCCTTGTTGCCCGGAGTGCTAATCTCGTTGGCTGGAGCCTGGCCAGACTCAGCTCCGAGACAGCAGCCGGCAGGAGGCTCTGAAAAATGTCACAGGCCCAGAAATAGCAAATTAATCTTTATCACACAAGCTCCGGGGCAGGGAAAGAGAGAAAGGAGGAGGAAGGGAGTGAGAGGGAGAAGGAAAATCATTACAAATGAACACCGCCTCTCCACTATCCAATCCCTGCTGAATGGGTCTTGGGGATTATAGTGCAATGGCCTAGTTTCAACCCCCATCTCCCAGCTAATCCTACCCCATCCAGGGAGACAAGGATACAGTCACACCCAAGCAATGCTCTGACCACACAGCATGGTCTCAGAGAGGTTGGGGAAAAGGATATGCCACTCTGCCCTATCACCTTAAGGGCACCATTTCTAATATAGGGGTCCTTTCCTGCAGCAGAGCTCTGCCTTGCACCATGTTGGAGCATTGGGATCAGTACTGACTCAGAGTGACCCCTATAAGAGTCAGCCACTAATTTCCACAGATCAGAATTGAGGTGCCTTGGCAGAACTGTGAGTAGAGAGTCCAGGACTCAGGCGGCAAGCGGGGCTCCAGATCAGCACTAAGATGCATCAAAAGGGGACATCCAGCCTGCATAGCAGGAAAGGCTGTGGGTTAGGATTTATATCTCACCATATTGATTAATGCAGCATTATGCTGAAATCCAGAGAAACAATTATTGTCCCTTTATTCTCATCAGTATGCAGCTGGGACCCCCTTCTGTGTGCAATTCCACACCTCCCCATACCCTCCCACAGAAAAGCCCCCATCCCGTTCCACTCTGAGCCAGGTTCTGGTTTATAAACAGGTACACCCTGTTGCTGGGGCAACAAGCTGATGGTGGAGGGATAAATCTTGACTGCATCCGTCCGTCAATTGGAAGGCACCAGGATGATTTCTTGGGAGGGAAGTCTCCAGGAATCATGGGAAGGTTTGGGGGCAGAGGAAGGCTCTTGCCACCTTCAAGAAGATCCCATGGGAGGTAAAGACACTTGTTAGAGGTGGATGCATGCTTTGGACGGTACAGTTCACAGGGAAAATGGAGGACACATAGCCCAAGGGGGCTCTGATCCATGATTGCGCCCCTAGGTGCTACCGCAGTACAAACAATAATAATAAGGGGGTTACCCCTTCCAAAACCGATACACACACAGCTCTGCACCCAGTAACCAGAACCAGCTCTGCATCTTCCAATGGGGAGCGATGGGGTCTAGAACTCCCCATTCCTAGGCATCCCTTCTGCCCCCTTGTATGCCACTCTGCCCTATTAAGTTATTCTTATTTTCTCTCTCTCTCTCCTCATCTGTGCCTACAGCCATAGATCTCGTACCCTCTCTCTCTCTATGTTTTTTTGGAAAACATCTGTGCTCAGAATATATGAGTTATAGGGTTGGTTTCCCCATATTTAGCACAAAAATACTCTCACTCTTATATGCAACTCCCCTAGGTTACATATTTCCATGTAAGTTAATCATATAGACAGATGCTGGAGAAACAAATCTAGGATCAAAGGATGGCGATAGAGGCATGTTGTGTGGTGCTGGATAGCTCAATTATTTTACATGTTATATTTCAACAGACAGAAACAAAAGGCAAGGTACATTCAACCAGAGAGCTGAAATAAAGGAAGGATATGTGGGGAGAGAAAGAATTGAAGAACTAAACTCGAGGAAGGAAGCACTAGGCGACCTGAGAACGTGAGAAAGAGCTGGAAAGAGCTAGGGAGACAGAGAGGGAAAGTAGGTAACAGAACTAGAGTGACAATGTGAGCAGGAACCGGAGGAATGAACAGAGAGAACCAGGGATCCTGCAGAGCGCCCAGCACCAAGCTGAGAGCTGGAGACACCGCCACGCCAGGAGATGGATCAGATGAGCTGATCGCAGCTGCGTGTCATCTCTTGACATGACTGGAAAGCAGATGGCTCACGACCGCTGCGTTCCAGCCACAATCCGGAGGGACCCCACCTCCCTGGGGGGCTCCCACCTGGCCCTGGGGGGGCTCCCACTTACCTTTGTTGCAGAAACTGCCGAGCAGCAAGGCACATAGGAAGAAGAGGGAGGCGAGGGGCCGCGGGCAGCCCATCCTGGAAGTCAGCTCCCACCTGCTCCGGGGTGATGTGCAGCCGCCCCTCCGCGCTCTCACTCCTCTCAAGCTTCCGTGGGGCGGAGGGCCGGACGCCGAGCCGCAGAGCTCGGAGCAGGTGGCTGGCTAGATTCGCAGCCCCTCGGAGCGCGGAGGGATGGAGCGAGCTCGCACTTCTCCGCTCCCTGCCCCAGCCCAGCCCCTCTACTGCAGCATGATGTCAGCAGAGCCCAGCACTGATTGATGGGCGCCAGCAGCCAATGCGATGGGCGCGGGAGCCAGGTGCTGCATGGGGGGGAAGGGACCAATGATGGGGAGGCGAGGCACAGGGGTGGGAGTCAATCTTTTCCTCCTCGCTGCAAGCTCGAGGAGGCTGGGGGAGCAGTGCCTGGGAGTGAGGGGCAGAGGTGCTGGAATTAGGGGTGCTGCCGCACACCCCCTGGCTTGAAGCGGTTTCCATCCTATACAGAGTTTACAGTTTGGTTCAATGGCTCTCAGCACCCCCACTACACAAATTGTTCCAGAGCCCCTGGTAGTGCGGTGGGGGGGCTGGATTGAAATAGCAGGGGTGCTGCAGGGTAGTGCTGAGAGGCAGTGGTAGAGCTGCAGTGAGCTGTGTGTGAAGGGTGGGGGGCACCTGCGCTGGGAGGGGCCGCAATAGTGGGGCAGCAGCGAGTATGGGTGCCTTGCCATCCACTTTCCCATGGTCCCCCCCCCCCCGACTCAGTCAGCAGTCCAGGCCACAGCAGTCATGAAGCTCAACCTGCTAGGGAGTAAGTGCCCGGGTGTCTCCTGGGATGGGCAGTGACTGGGCACTGCTGTGAGGAAGTTCACAGCTCCCGGGTGTCTCCCGGGTTGGGCAGTGACTGGGCACTGCTGTGAGGAAGTTCACACCTGCCGGGGTGTCTCCCGGGATGGGCAGTGTCTGGGCACTGCTGTGAGGAAGTTCACAGCTTCCGGGTGTCTCCAGGGTTGGGCAGTGACTGGGCACTGCTGTGAGGAAGTTCACACCTGCCGGGGTGTCTCCCGGGATGGGCAGTGACTGGGCACTGCTGTGAGGAAGTTCACAGCTCCCGGGTGTCTCCCGGGTTGGGCACTGACTGGGCACTGCTGCGAGGAAGTTCACAGCTGCCGGGGTGTCTCCCGGGATGGGCAGTGACTGGGCACTGCTGTGAGGAAGCTCACTCTGTCCGAATTATGGAGAGAGGACGCTCGCCAGACACTTCCTGATTGGCACCAATGAGTTAAAAATTCCAGTGTGGAAAGGCTGGGGAAGCTCAGCCTTGTGTCGGATCGATTGCTGCTCCCCCTGGTCCTTCCCACACTGAAGTGGAGGTGCCAGGAACACAGCCAGCCCCAGCCCTTTCTGCGTTCCCCGGTAAGGAACCATGGGACTCTTACGGCAGCAAGACGCCCGTCCATGGGGCTGCTATATAACGCCCCCACACACCAGACTAAGGGAGAGAAAGCAGGAAAGGGACCAACGAGGAGGAGGGAGTCCAAGGTCCCCAGCTTTGTCTCGGTCTCATCCCTCCTGTTCTCCTTCCCGTGTCTCATTCCAACGATCAATTCTGCCCATCTGCCCTGTGATGCCTCCCAATCTGACCGGCTATTACCGATTCGTCTCCCAAGACAACATGGACGGTTACCTTCGGGCTTTAGGTAACCACACCCTTCCCTGGTTGCTTCCCCCTCCTATCTTTTCCACCCCTCCCTCTCCAAAGATGTCACCTCCCAGGGCACCCCAAGGGGGGGGGATTTTTCGACCCCTGCCTGTCCCTCTATCTTTGACTTTAAGCATCAGAGGAGTGAGGTTCTGGAACAGCTTCCCAGCAGGAGTTGGAGGTGGGGGAAACAAACAATTAGTTTTTAGAAAGAGCTGGAGAAATTTAAGAGGGATTGTATGATGGGTTGTTTGTGATGGTGGAGAGCAGGGCTCGGCAGCCCTGGGTTCCCTTCTGGTTTATGTCTGATCTTCCTAAAATCTCATGCTTCCGGGTTTCAGCCAGTCACCTACAGGAGTCAGGAAGAGAAACCTCCCACCCCCACCCCCACCCCCCACACACGTATTCTGGGATTTGAGGCTTTTTTGTCTCCTTCCTCCTAAGCATCAGAGATGGCCCCAGATGGAGAAGGGAGGTTGCACATGGGGTGGGCGAGGGCTCTGAGGTGGCATTGATTATTCTCTCTTACATGCTTGGCTGGTTGGTTCTTTCTCACATGCTCAGGATCCAGTTGATTGCCTTATGTGGGGTCAGGAAGGAATCTTCACCCAGGTCAGCTTGGCAGTGACTTTGGAGGGGAGGGGGCTGCCTTCTTCTACAGCGTGTGGCTGTGGGTCACTAGCCAGGATTATCCTGGCATTTCCCACATAATCACTTCCCTGCCATTGTTGGGCCTCAGACACAGGTGGTGCACCTCGGTCCCTCCTATTCTCTGCCTGTGGCACACAACAGTCTAGTCTCCTGACAGTTGTAATACTTTGGTCTAATTTTGGTTGTCCAGTTTAGTATGTGGGTGCTGAGTGGTGTTGGTGGCCTGTGATACATGGGAGGTCAGCCTAGATGATCTGGTGGGACTTTCTGGCCCTAAACTCTCTGACTATGAACACAGTCTGTAGCCTTGCACACCCACCAGTCTGTGCAGGAGGGATGGGCAGTCTGAATGGGGGAGGTGGAGCATGCTTGGAGAAGAGAATGAAATGTATTGATGGGGCAGTGAGGGTCATTGAGGAGAATGTAGCAAGAGAACCAAGATGGAGCAGTGAACGGCACTGCTATGGGAAGCTCACTGCTGCCAACACCCCTTTATCTGTTCCCTCCACCTCATCCCACCTAGACATTAATGTGGCCCTGAGAAAACTGGTTTGCCTCCTGAAGCCAGACAAGGAGATAATCCATGCTGGAGATCACATGACCATCCGCACAATCACCTCACTGCGCAACTACATCATGGACTTTGACCTGGGAAAGGAGTTTGAAGAGGACCTGGGGCCAGTGGATGGACGCAAGTGCCAGGTGAGAGGGCTAAGAGGATAGGCCAGTGACTTAAAGGGTAGCTTGACTGTGGCCAGTGGCTAGGGCTTTGCCTAATAATCAGAACAATCCTGTTTCTGATGCAGGAGCCAGAGTAGAATCCAGCTCAGAGCTATGCTGGGTCTGACAGGCTAATAGCTAATGTATTCAGGTCTAATGATGAATACATGTGATGAGCAGGGAATTGAGAATTAAGCTTAAATATACAATAGAGCCCAGAAGTCTAAAATTTCAGCATTCAGATACCCTTAAATCTGCAACAATGCCCTGAAAAAAATCAGAAAGTCAGATGATTTATCCACTGGAACAAACAAGTTCATCGCATGTCATGAAATGTCTGACCTTTATAAGATACTGAGGTTGCTCAGCATACATGACAAACAGACCCAAGGGGTCTAAAATTAGGAACATAACCAAAAAAACCTTCAAAACAGGAGCTGCATTTGAAAATGTCTTAGAGAGAGGGGCAGGTAGTGGGTCAGTGTAGAAAGGTGACAGTACAAAGAAGAAGACAAGGCCTTTCCCCATGCCTGACAGTGTTGCCTGTCTCTCCCCAAACCCCTTTCAGACAGTCGTCTCCTGGGAAGGGGATCAGCTCGTGTGTGAGCAGCAAGGAGAGAAGAGGAACCGGGGCTGGAGGCACTGGCTGGAGGGGGACCATCTGCATCTGGTGAGAAGGAGCTCTGAGCAGGGTGTGGCACACTAACACCCCAGAAAGGGAAGTCTCTAGAGGGGATTCACTAGGGCAGTGGTTCCCAAACTGGGGTTAGCAAAATATTACAGGGAGTTCTCGGGGAAAAAATTCCCTAATGGCGGACAGAACTGTCCCTAGGGACCCCTGGCAGCACGGGGCCAGCAGCCTGGAGCCCCTGGACTTCCAAGAACTAAGCAGATCAAGACAAGCATATCTATCACACTAAGGAGATTTAAACTTCAAGACTACTTATAAGAAATGGAAAGGGAGGTGGATATTTTTTGCTGTTTTTAAAATTAAATAGGCAGCTAGTATTGTTTTTAAAATTATTATGAAGAACAAGTTTAAGCTTTGTTGTAACATCGTTGTTTGCCTGGACTGCTCGAGACCTGAATGCTTGTGTACAAGGAACTCTTTGAGTTGGCTTCTTAAATATCTTCATGCTGTTTCACATCTGATACTCCTGGATGAAACATAGGAGCCTTGTGTTATAACAGGCTTATTCAAAGTGATACAAGCTACGAAAGTGAGATCTTGGAAGAGTGTTACCGTTTTCATAATGTAATAAAAATACTGTAATGATAAATAATAATTAATAATAAATAGTATGTAATAAGCATGTCATAAAAACAAATTTTATATTTCCAAGATCAATGCTTTTATAATTTATGCTCAGGTAAAGGAGAAAATCCCTGGAAATATTCATTTTTAGGAGGGGGTTCACGAGACTTGACATTTTAGTGAAAGGGGTTCACAGGTTGTTAAAATTTGGGAACCACTGCACTAGGGGAATGTCAGCGGCTCAGAATGGGATGATCATTCCTCCCCGCCTTGGATCCCAAGCTAGGCCCCATACGTTATGCATGGTTTCTCAGGGGCAACGGCCACTTCACACAAACATCCTCCTGTAGGGTTCAAAAGTTGACTAGGCTGAGCTCAGTGTGAATCGGCCAATGTCCCTGCCCTGCCCTGAAATTCTACCATAGCTCCTGGGGCTTTGTGAGAGGAAAAGGGAAGAGATGAATCAGACACAAGGTTTCCTATGTGTGACACTAAAACCTCAGCAAAACCTCTTAAGGCACAAAGAGAAAAGGGAAATATAGGGAGGCTGTGGGAAAGGGCTATTGAGCATTGGCAGAGCTGCGTGGGGTGAGGGGCAGGAATACAATACCAGAGAGGCTGTGGGTAATGACTATGGGGCACTGGCAGAGCTGCATGGGGGGCAGGAGTACAATAGCAGGGAGGCTGTGGGTAAGGACTCTGAGGCACTGGCAGAATTATGGCACAGCTGCGTGCAGGTGGCAGCCAGGAGTGGAATAGCAGGGAGGTTGGTGTGGGTCAGGTTTGAGAGGGATTGGCAGTGCTGGGGTGGGGGGGGGGAAGCCAGGACTGGAAAGCATGGGAACTGTGGGTTGGAACTGAGAAGCCCTGGCAGATCTGCCCAAAGTCTCTTCTTTTATCTCCCTCCCTCCCTTTCTTCTTCCCAGCACATGACAGCAGAAGATGAAGTTTGTGTGCAGATCTTCCAGAAAGTGAAGTAACCACAACACCTTCCCAGTACTGAGCACTAACCCATTTGGACAGAACTAGTTTCATTGCAGAGTCAAGACCAAAGCTATCAAATCTGCCCCCACCCCACCACCACCCCACACACGTTTTGGAATAAAAAATACAAGTGGCCAAAACCTCTGTTGCATTGTGTTTCCTTATTGCCATCTACATTCATCGTGCATCTAGGTGCCAAAGCATGTGACACCCAGCTTACATTCCCCAGCCCACTCTCTCACTCTCTGGGGACTCGGAGCAGGGCTGGCTCCAGGCACCAGCGAAGGAAGCAGGTGTTTGGGGCGGCCAATGGAAAGGGGAGGCACATCCGGGTCTTCGGCAGCAATTTGGTGGCAGGTGCTTGGGGCGGCCAACGGAAAGGGGCAGCACGTCCGGGTCTTCGGCGGCAATTCGGTGGCGGGTCCTTCATGAAGCGGCGCGATTGAGCTGCCACCGAAGTGCTGCTGATCGGCTTTATCTTTTTTTTTTTTTTGCTTCGCCGCTTGGGGCGGCAAAAAAGCTGGAGCCGGCTCTGACTGGGAGCCCTGCAGAGTTGGTTTTGGTGTCTCTTAAAGGTTAGTGCCCTGGCCCTGTGCTGCAATGTGGGAGACCCAGATTTGGTTCTCCCTTCTGGTCCCTACTCCTTAGCATTGGGAGAGAAGCTGAGGCCAGGTACACCCCATGGTGGTGTGCTGTGCGGACAAGCTGAGACCCATCCACAGGAGAATTCCACAGCGGGGGGAGCCCTAGATCTGTCTGCAGTGAGGGGAGGGGACAATAAAAGCGAGGGGGAATTTCTGATGGCTGGGGCAGTCTGTGGGGATGAGGGGGGTCCCAATCAGTGTGAGAAGGGAAAGAAGGAGGGAGGTCATGGGGGTGGGGAAGTGAGAGAGGTCTGTCTGTGGAGTGGGAGGGTAATGTGGCTTCAGGTTTCAGTGAGATCATTTCAGAATAAGAGCTCTGGTATCCCAGCCAGAGGGGAGGGGAGGGGTGAAGAAAGGTGGAGTGGTGGAGTCACTGCTTGGCTGAACTTCCAGATGGAAGGGGGAACCTGGGCCCGAATGGGAAGTGAATCTCCCTCACCCCCAGGGGCAGGGCTCTGCAGCAGCTGGTGCAGAGAGGGGTCTAGGACTTGCCTTGCCTGAGCGATTCCGTGGCTACCTTCACCTTGTGGGGCCCCTCTGGGCTCCCTTCAGATTTGGGGCAGGGGAGATAGGGCAGGGGCCAGACCTCTCATGGTCAGAAGGAAGTTAGGGTTCCATGGTCAGCACATCTCTGCCCCATTCGCCAGAAGGAGAGTAATCCTGCCCTGCAAACCTGAACTCCCAGCATTCTCAGGACACATGCTGATCCCTAGTGGCCACTGCTGATATCCAGCACCTCCCTCCTCTCTTAACCTGTGAGTCCCTCTCTGGATTGGAACTGGACTGGAACCAAAGACCATCTTGGAAGCAACATTACCAGCCCAAGCAGTCAAAAATCATGAGTTAGACCCCACAAAATCACAGGGATTCTAAATCATGGGATTTTATACAATAATAAATGTTTTCTCTGTATTTGCTTTTTGGATTCTGTACCTTTAGGGGTCACATTTCCAAGCTTTTCTCTGCAACACCGAGGGTTAGAAATTAGAAATTCACTTATTTAAAATGAAAGGTGAGAGTCTCACATAGACACATGACCCCAGGAGCTGGGGCTTTAAAATAAATGTCAAATCATGGGACTCATTCTATTACAACATTCCAAAAGTTGGCAACCGTGGAAGTACCCTTCTTCCCACTGAAGGAGGAAAACTGGAACTGGTCCCCATGCCCCCTGCGATGGACTCTTCTCCCTCACTTTATCTGCCTCACCTTGGCTGTCCCATCACTCCCTGCTCATAGCCACTCCCTGCAATCCAAGGGTGAGGAGTACAGGGGTGGAAGGGAAAGTTTCCTGTAGGGGAAAAGATTCATTTGATAGCAGTGCCTCAGAGAGAGGAGGTCCCTGATAAACAAACCCTGGTGGGAGCCCAGCAATCTCTGGAAAATTAAGCTTCTGGAGAATTTTCAGGGTAACTTGTGCCCTCAACAAAAAGTCTAAGTGACTCTTTAAGCTGGAAAGTGCATGTTCTCTTCAACAGCTGACCTCAAAACCAGCATTCCTCAGACAGCTGCTTTGCAGGGAAACCATCAGCCTATGAGAAGAATGTCAATGCTAAGCACACATGCGAACAGAGAGGGTTAGGAGCTGTAACCGTAACTGTAAAGACAGCTATGCCCATGGAAGTGATATGGCATGACAGCCACATGCAAATAGATTCTCATACCCATGGCATGCTGAGGCCACAAAAGAGAGTACTGAAACATTTCTGCCTTCTTTATACACGTGTAAACCCCAGTCCCGACTTGTAGCACACACACTTTCCTCCCCCCCCCCATTCTAGTCTTAGACTCCTTCCACACACACAATTTGCAGCAGTTTCCCACACAGATGAATTTCACATAGTGACGTTCCTTTGTAAGAGTGTGGTAGACCCAGATGTTATGTTACAAGCGGCTGTCACACAGTGTCCTGTGGGTGCCATTCCCATGGGTATTATCACTCTCCCTCCCAGTGGTGCCCTGGGGGAACAAGGTTCCTTGTCAGTCGTGTCTGGTGGCAGCAAACTTCCCTGCAAACAGTGCCCTGTAGCTGCTAACTTTGATGCTCTATAGCTACAAGCTTCCTTGCAAATAATGCCCTATGACCCTAAACTGTGCCCCATTGGTGCCCTGTCGCTGTGAGCTTTCCTCCTACTGGTGCCCTGTTGCTATAAGTTTCCCTCCTAGCAGTTTCCTATGGCTTAAAACTTCCATACAGATTGTGCCCATTGGTTGTGAGCTTCGTTCCTGATGACATCCTGTGCCAGCGAGCTTCCCTCCAGGGCCTTGATTGGTGCTGCCTGAGAATGTGCATCATGCACAGCGAAGCACTCAAAAGTCAGGAAATGCCGGAGTGAAGATTGCCCATTTAACCTTAACTCTGGTCCCATGTGTGTACATTATTATGAGAGTAATTAATTACACAGTCACATGTTCTTTTTCAGACAATATAACAATATATATAATGTACAGTTTCTCTACAGCCTTAAATACACATGTATAAACATCGTGAAATGCTTCCAACATTATTATTGTTACATTATTTCATTGTTGTGACTCTTTTCATAGACTTGGACTCTTTACTCTGATTCCCAGAAAAATAGTGCTATGCTTGAGAAGTATCAGTGTCTTTAAAGAAAAACCTGTAAGACATCATTGTCATTTTAGAGACCCCCAACATCAGAAAGCCAGGAGAATCTAAACACATGTGCAGAGGAACAATAATATTGGGCTTGAGCCTTCTTCCCTACTATATGAAGAAAGCCTGAAAAGTTGTTTGTTTTTGCTGTTTGTTTTCACATTCATAATTCAGTTCTTGTACATCCTGTTTCCCTTGGAAGACTCTATAGACAACTGCAGAACAACCAGAGAAGCCTACCTAACTGGGAGAGAGGAAGGTATTGGTATTCATAGTGTTTTAAACTCTCTGGGCTTTGTTTGTTATTATTAACACCTATTTAACACAAATGTCGAAGAAACAGCTGAAAGAAAACTTCTCTTTGTTAAAGATTTAACACTCCTGTTTCCTCATCAAGGAAGCTGCTGATTCACACCTCTGAGGAGTTCTTCAGCAAAACAGTAAGGCAAAGACCTGGCATTTTTGATATTTCTAAGGTAAAAAGGAGCAGTTTTTTAAACTTTTTAAGAATAAAATTTCAAGCCTTCTTCCCACATCAGAAAAATGCCCCCCAAACGAAGGGCGGGGAGAACACAAATCCTATTTCTTTTTCCTTTTATGACACCTTTAAAAACAAAACTCCCCCCAAAATTTCACTTTAATATAGGGAAATTTCCAGTTAAGTGTCTCTTGCGCAACCTTAGCGATATATATATACACACACACACACACAAATGTGTACAACTCTGTTGGATGGATCTTGCTTAAAAAAAAAAGTTCATGGTCACAGTTCCAGCAAAGAGCCAGCAGAGGGCAGCAGAATGTGGGCTAATGAAACTCATTCATGATGTCAATCGCTTTGTAACCTAACTGTCTCTCTTCCCTCCCTCTCCTCTCGGTCTTCCCCCACCTCGCTGAATTAGATCTGGCAGGGTTAAGAGTTTGCATTTGGTTACAACTCGCAAGCCCTGGTTAGAGCGCTTGGAGGGAGAGAGAGAGAGAGACATACACACATCAGACAAGACTAAGAACATGTGAGTGCTGCCAATCTGGCCTGGGGAGGGAGGTGGTGGCATCTTTATGGGGGAGAGGACTGAAGGGTCCAACTCCTTGGGGAAGGATGAGAGGTGGACGGGGTTAAATCCATGTCCCACTATTACCCCGTTAATCCTCCTGTTAGAAGTGGTGCAGTGTTTGAATCCCCCAGCTGATCTCCTTCCAGGGAAGGGGAATGAGTGTATTTTGGAGGAGCGTAATGACCCCACTTCCCAAGTAACCCCCAGATTGGGACCAGGATGTGAGGGGGCAACTAACCTGCTCAGATTTCCATACCACACCCTGCGGAGAGGGAGAGGTTAATGGCTAGACCTTGCACAGGCCCCCCCTTCCCTCAACAGGGGGATCACTCCCCGCCATGCTGAGGACCTTTGGACCCTGAACTGCTGAGCTGGGCAAGCTCCCAAGCTGACAATAAACACAAGCTGAACCAGGTGGCCCAAAGCCAGGCGGAGGGAAACCTTCAGAGCCTATAGGGCTGGATCTCTTACTGTTCCTTCCCCTGGTTCCAAGTGACCCGGGTCCATGGCTGGCGTGTAACAAAGAGCCAGTACACCTGGGTTCGTGCCTAGTCACCCTTTAAATGGCTTCCTGGGAACCATATCCTTGGCTAGTACCTGATGTCCAGCTGGTACCTGATTGGATCTTGGGTCTCTTCAATGTCTCCATTGGCTCTATAACACCTGGTCGGTACCCAGTGTACCCAGGGGTCCGTTGGGCTGTGCATGAGCCTCCCATGAAGTTTCCACTGGTTGCATATGGCCCAGATCTATGGCTGGTCCGTAACTCACGCTCCATGTACATTGTGTTCACAGGCTCCCCCTGCTCCTCCTGTGGGGGTCTCTCCTCTTTGGAGTGGTCAGTTCCAGCCCAACCCCAAGGAAGCTTTTTGGGGAGATCACATCCCCCAATTACCCCAAGCCATACCCCAACAACAACATCAGCACCTGGGACATTACAGTCCCAAAGGGTTTTGTGGTGAAGTTGAACTTCTGGCAGTTCGACCTGGAGCCATCTGAGTCCTGCCTCTATGACTACGTCAAGGTGCGTGCAGCAGAGACCTGGGGTAGGGCTGGAGAGGGGAAGCTGGTGACCTCAGGGCACAATCATTTTTCAACAGCAAGCAGGCTCTCCTTGCTATCCAACAGGCACAGAGGAGAGGGAGGGAGTTGGAGATGCATAGACCAGGTAATGGTGATACATGGAGCAGGTTGAACTTCGCAAATTCTCATGATTTCCCCTCTCCCTTTCTCCTTGACAGATCACAGCAGATAAGAAAGACCTGGGCCGGTACTGTGGCCAGCTAGGCTCAGCCACAGGCAACCACCCGGGAGTCAGGGAGTTTGTGTCCAAAGGGAACCAGATGAGGATGATGTTCCACTCTGATTTCTCCAACGAAGAGAACGGCACCCTTATCCCCTACAAGGGCTTCCTGGCCTATTACCAAGCTGTGGGTGAGTATGAGAGCTCCACACCATGCAGGAGGGGGGCACAGGGCTGCTCCTCACCAGGAGAATGCAGAGGAGCCCTGGGCCCCATCCCCAACAGGCAGAGACCCCAGGACAGTAGCCAGACCCCCAGCACCGCCGCACTGCCAGTACAGAGCTTTCAGTCAGGTTTAACTCTTTCTTCTCTTTGCCCGGCACCCCCTCTCCCCTCAGATCTGGATGAGTGTGCCCATGGCAACGCCCTAGAGGAATACGAGGGGCCTCTGTGCCAGCACCTCTGCCACAACTATGTGGGAGGCTACATCTGCTCCTGCCGCCCCGGTTACCAGCTGCAGAGCGACCACCACTCCTGCCGAGGTGAGTGAAAGGTGCAGAGATTGATGCAGGGGAATAGGGCCCAAGTGTGGGAGCCCCCCAGAGGGGAAAGGGAGGGAGGAATGACCTAGGAAGCCATTGGTGGGACGAGAGGCGGCAGTACCCACTGTAACTGCTGCTCTCTTCCCTCCCCCAGTGGAGTGCAGCAGTGAGCTGTTCACAGAGACCTCTGGGTACCTGTTGAGCCCAGAGTACCCCCTGCCCTACCCTGAGGAACTGCGGTGCAACTATAGCATCCGCCTGGACAGGGGGCTGGCCATCACCCTCAAGTTCCTGGAGCCCTTCGATATCGATGATCACCAGCAGGTCCACTGTCCCTATGACCAGCTCAAGGTACTGGAAACCAGCCCAAACCTGCGTCCCACCTGCCGCCAAACCTGCTTTTCTCAGGGAAGCTCGCAGGGCCAGCACTGCTGGCAGGAGAGAGCAGAGATTAGAAAAGGAGGAATGCCCAGGGACCAGAGCAAAGTTGTTTTCCCCAGTCCATCCTCCAGGGTGCCTAGTCCCCAGCATCCTGAGCAATGGGGCTCTGGGCCCCTCCAAGACCCCTCAGTGCTGGGGGTGGTTCCTGGATTCTAACCAGAAAATGTCCTCCTTTGCTCCGTGTTACCTCCTCATCCCTCATCCTTCTCCACTTCCCTATATTCAGGATTAGATGGACCCATAGATCTGACCCCAGGCTGGGAGAAGCAGGGACTGGCCCATTAGTCTGATCTGGCAGTGGTGACCCCAAAGTAGATGGGTCACAGGCCCATTGAGGGGAATTGGGGCAAATAGGCCCCTTGGTCTGGCCTGATGCAGGGGAGGAGGGGGTACTGGTGTGGAGAGGCCTGTTGGTGTGATTCTGGCTCTGGTGAATCATCTCTTCCTCTCCAGATCCAAGCACGCGGGAGACAGATTGGTGAGTTCTGTGGCAAGGTGTCGCCTGGCAGCATCGAAACCAACAGCAACGCGGTGGATGTGCTGTTCTTCACAGATGAGTCAGGGTTCAGTCATGGGTGGAGGATCCACTACAGTTCAGAGAGTAAGTGGCTCCCTTCCTAGAGCTACTCCAGGCCTGAGCATGCTGCTTGCTAAAGCCTTGCGTGTTCCCCAACAGGAATCCGGTGCCCACAGCCTGTGCCAAGGGACCAGTTCACCCTCATCAAAGACCTGCAGCCCCTGTACCGATTTCGTGACTACTTCATCGTCAGCTGCCAGACTGGGTATGAACTGATGGAGGTGAGGCCCTCCTGCTCCCCACCCTTCTACTCTCTTCTTCACTCTTCCTTTCTTCTCTTCTGCCGAAGTCTCCTCCTTTCCAGTCTCGTCTCCCTCTTTTCCTCCTTCCAATCTCCTCCCCCTTCCTCGCTCCCTGCCTTTTCACAGGAACGGGTGGTGTCAGGAGATTAAGAAAGAACATTGTCATTACTCTCCAGAATGTTTGGGAAGCAGGACTCACTCCCTGGAGGGGCCCCTCAGGGGCTCCAGCACTCTGCTCAGGGATCTGATGAAAGGCAGAAGGACTTCCCTGCCCTTCTCTCCTGCCCCATCCCCAGGAGGGGTGTCTCTGGGGTAGAATCAGAGTTTACTGTTTTGGTGACTGCAGGTTTTTCTGGCTGAGATAAAGAGGCTGCAGCATGAGCCTGCTGAAATAGGGGTAGCCAAGGCCAATGCATGACGGAGGGGTAGGAGGTTGGGTAAGGAGGAAAGGTTCAGGGGTCACAGAAGGGCACTGAAGTGGACATCAGGAGCAGAGTTGCGCAGCGGTGAGAAGGCAGACACGAGGCTCCCTCCCCATGATTTGGGGTTGGGAGCACGGACCTGAGGTTACATGTGGTCCTCAGCTCTTCTCTTCTTTTTCCTGCAGGGTGACCAGAAGTTGGCATCCTTCACCGCTGTCTGCCAGGATGATGGGACTTGGCACCGACCCATGCCCCGGTGTAAAAGTGAGTCAATAATCCCACCCCCACAGATGGATTATCCCCCCGAACCGATCCCGGACCCCAAGGGGTGAGTGGGGAGTACATCCTCCATAACCCATATAGCCTTTCTATTGTCAGCAAGGGGACTCATAAATGCCAGTTCTGACAGTATCTTAGGCATTGTGGTCCTTAGGCATAGGTCCTACTGGGACCAAGACTGAGTCCACCCCTCCCCAAAATCATTGCACTCAGGGAGGTGTCAAATGGCCACCATGCTTTCCACTGGGGCTGGACATCATGTTTAAAATAAAAACTTGTTTAGTACAAAAATAGCCTTTCCCCCCCAAAAAAACTATTGATGTTCTCATTTTTTGTTTTTGTTTTTTGTAATATTTTTATGACTTTAATCAGAATTATTATTGAAATATGTAACCCCTTTTGATAAAAATGTTGATAAAGTGTCATTAAATTAAAAAAATAGGTCAGCTTTGAACAACTTTGAATTTTTGTGTGCCTTTTTCTCCATTTTCCAAGCAACTCTAGTCTTTGCCAAGTGGGTACTGGACCTGCATCCCCTCCAGCGTGCTCTTGGACAGTCCCCATCCCTCCCTCACACCATGGGCTCCAGCTGAGTCCAGCATGAGTCTCCGAACCTCACTGCTGCAGTGAGCACTCACTTAACTTCTCTCCTTGTTCTCTCTTGTAGTTGTGAGCTGTGGTGACCCCAAAAATCTCACCAACGGGGCCTTCAATTATGTTAGCGAACACGGGAACAACTACTACCAGTCAGTGATCACCTACCGATGCAAGGAGCCTTATTACCGCATAGTCACCAACAGAGGGAGCGGTGAGTCCTGACCCAGGAAGAGCCATAGCAATCTGAGCTGGGAAAGCTTCGGTAACAAGGGTGGTCCGTCCCCTTTAAGGGCAGAGTAGAGGGTCTAGGCATCAGTCAACCTCTGTTCCATGGCATGGCTCTTTCAGGATCCAGGAGTTTGGGGGAACACGAGGACCTGGGGAATGGCAGAGGCAGATATGGGAGAAAGGAAGCAGTCCCGGGGAATTAGTGTTTGGGGAAAACCAAGACAACTATCTCTTTAAGGGCCTGGGATCAGGACCCTTCTAATGTAGGGTGGAGGCAAGGCTCCCTTCTCTCCCAGCCGATTAGGGAGCCTTGGGAAGGAGGGTAGCGTATTTGCTGCCTCGTTTCTCCTAACAGGGGGGCTGCTGAGCTTTCCTCATTTGGGGCTGGAAGAAGTGAATTGAAAAAGGGCCAGCTGGGAGAAGCTGGTTTAAGGCTGCAGCTGGCCTGAATTAGCACAGTCCCGGTAGGAAGGCGGTGGAACTCTTGAATGCAAGGAGAGTAAACCTGCCTGAATTATTACACAGGCCCAGGAACGGGCTGTGGGACTCCTGACCTTTTAAGAGAGGGGGCCTGTCTCTGAATTAGCACACAGGCTCCCAGGAAAGGGGTGGGGGTGAGAAGCTAAAGACTTCTGTGCTCTGTCCAAAAGTTAATAAATAAGCCAGTAAAGGGGTAATCTTGGTCTAAGTCAGTGGTTCCCAAACTGGGGTTCGTGAACCCCGGGGGTTTCGCAAAATGTTACAGGAGGTTCTGGGGAAAAAAATTCCATAATGGCAGACAGAACTGTCCCTAGGGACTCCGGGTAGCACGGGGCCAGTAGCCCAGAGCCCCTGGACTTCCAAGAGCTAAGCAGATCAAAGCAAGCATATCTATCACACTGAGGAGATTTAAACTTCAAGACTACTTATAAGAAATGGAAAGGGAGGTGGATATTTTTTGCTGTTTTTAAAATTAAATAGGCAGCTAGTATTGTTTTTAAAATTATTATGAAGAACAAGTTTAAGCTTTCTTGTAACATCCGTTGTTTGCCTGGACTGCCCGAGACCTGAATGCTTGTATAGGCGGAACTCTTTGAGTTGGCTTCTTAAATATCTTCATGCTGTTTCACATCTGATACTCCTGGATGAAACATAGGAGCCTTGTGTTATAACAGGCTTATTCAAAGAGTTACAAGCTACGAAAGTGAGATCTTGGAAGAGTGTTACCGTTTTCATAATGTAATAAAAATACTGTAATGATAAATAATAATTAATAATAAATCGTGTGTAATAAGCATGTCATAAAAACAAATTTTATATTTCAAAGATCACTGCTTTTATAATTTATGCTCAGGTAAAGGAGAAAATCCCTGGAAATATTCATTTTTAGAAGGGGGTTCGCAAGACTTGACATTTTAGTGAAAGGGGTTCACAGGTTGTTAAAGTTTGGGAACCACTGGTCTAAGTACTGTGATCTGGGAGTAAACCATTGCAAGACTCAAGGAGGGTAGGGGGGCGGCGCGGGCAGGGGAACTGCAGGGCCATGCTGTGCCACATAGGAGTGTGCTTGGGGACAGTGCCTGCTACACTCCCTCAGATCCCATCTCCCCACGCAGCCCCTTGGGCCTAGGCTAGAAGCATCCCCCTATCCATTCCCCATGGCTTCTAGTTCCCTGTGCTCTGGAATGGGTCTCTGCCCCCCCTTTGGGAGATGACTCCCCAGGCTCACAGTACAGGGGGAAGACTCTTGTGCTCCTTTGTCTTGGCTCAGTCTCAACCTATTCTCACCTCCCCACCCCCCGCAAAAAAATAACTTCTTCAGAAGCTTGAACCCCTCAGACACTTGCAAAGATCCTCACATTTCCCCCACCCCCTCTCTAGTCATGACTGTTCCATGCCAGGTAGATTTATCTCTTTGAATCTCTCCCAGAACTCAGTGACTGAATAATATAACTTCCAATGAGCATCTCATTACCCCTCAATCCCCTCCAGCCCCCTGAGCGTTTCTGTGATTCTTCTCTGAGCTCCCTCAAACTTGTCACTATCTCTCTGGAACTGAGGGGCCTAGAGCTGAGCAGAGCATCCCTGCTGGAGGCTTTCCAGATGGGGCAGAGAGGGACTGCCCCCTTCCTGTCTGATGTGTGATGCCTCTGGGATTGAGGTGCCCACAGCTGAGCACAGCATGCCAGGTGGGGTTGTTCCAGTGCCCTAGAAAGAGGAACTACCTCCCTGTTCCCCCTGTGCCTGATGCTCACTCCCTGCAGTCCTTGGTTTCATTAACTTCTTCTCTTTTCCCTCAGATACATACAACTGCTCCGCTCAGGGCTCCTGGACAGACCAAGACGGCCATGAGGACATCCCAGTGTGTTTACCAGGTAAGTAGGGAACGTCTCACTGTGTTCAGCACTCAGCAATATGCCTTCAGAGTCAGCACAAACCAAGGGAGACAAGCAGAGAGAGGGAGAGAGATGGAGAAGTGGAGCTGACAGTAATGTGGGACTGTCTGTGAGGGAGGTGGCAGTGCAGGAGATGGAGAAATCCATATGGAAAGGCAGCAGGAGAGCAGGGAAGCAGGGAACTGAAAGCTATGGGGAGATGAGAGAGAGAGCAGGAGAAGAGAGCATATAACAGCCTCTTTGGTTCCTGTCCCTCCCCACAGTGTGTGGGAAGCCAGACAAACCCATCACTGGAATCCAGCGGATAATCGGTGGCAGCACAGCACCGCCAGGAAGCTTCCCATGGCAGGCGAAGACACACATCTTTGGGCTCGGGGGTGGGGCGCTGCTGGGTGACCGCTGGATCCTGACAGCTGCTCACACCATCTACCCCAAGAAAGACAGCTCAGTGACAGAGACAGGTGGGAGGATGAGCCTTGCTGAGGTGGCTAAGAAGATCGAAGTGTTCCTTGGCCACACGGAGGTGAATAAGATCCATGAGCTGGGTAACCACCCTGTCCGCAGTGTGTCCGTGCATGACGACTACGACCCTGATGATGAGAACAACTTCAATGGGGACATTGCACTGATCGAGCTGCAGGACCCAGTGCCACTGGGCCCCAACCTGCTGCCCATCTGCCTCCCAGATGCTAGTAACAGCACTTTCTATGCCAATGGCTACATGGGCTACGTGAGCGGCTTTGGGGTGGAGAAAAACGTTCTCGCAGACCGGCTGAAGTATGTATCATTGCCAATGGGTGACCAGAGTTCCTGCAAGAAATGGCTGCAGGGAAAGGAGGTCAGTGGGAAGCCCATGATGTTCTCTGAGAACATGTTCTGTGCTGGCTCGCCCAGTGTGGGGAAAGATACCTGCCAGGGGGACAGTGGGAGTGTCTTCACTGTGCAGGATTCAGAGAGCGAGCGCTGGATAGCCACCGGGATTGTCTCCTGGGGCATCGGCTGTCACAAGAGCTATGGCTTCTACACCAAGGTCATCAACTACCTGGACTGGATCAAAAATATAACAGGGATGTAGAGGCTCTGAATGCCACTATCCTATTGGCTGAAGGCTCAGTGATGTCATATAGGTATCCAAACACCCACACATCATTGGCTGAAGCATCGTGATGTCATAAAGGATTGTGATGTCAAAACTGCCATAGCAATGGTTGAATTCTTGGTGACATCATCAAAACTTCCCAAAGCCTCTGACTGAAGCTTTGTTGATGTTCTAAGGTTTCCAAATGCAACTTCACTATTGGGTGCAGCCTTGACAATGTCAGGCAGTCTTGTGACATCCAACATGCTATTGGCTGAAGTCTTGGTGATATCCTAAAGATTTCTGAAATCTGTCGCACTATTGTTTGAGATGCTTGCAATGTGGTAGAGCTTCCTGGAAGGTGCTGAGTGCAGACTGTACTCATGCCTTGGCACCAATGAGGTTCTGTCAATATTAAAATCACTGCTATAGGAACCAACTGTTTTTATTTCACTGTCTTCCACTCCCGCCTGGATTTTTTAATAATTAAAAAGCACCTTCCTCCCACCAGGTTCTTAAAGAAACTTACAGGCTGTGCCTCTACAGAGATTGCTTCATCCAGACTGAAATGCAGCCACCTCTGGAGTAGGTTGCCAGGCATCCAATTTTTGACTGGAATGCCTGCAGCGCCAGCGGGGCAGGCAGGCTCCGTGCCTGGCTTCGTGCAGCTCCCAGGAAGCGGCAACATATCTCTCCGGCTCCTAGGCAGAGGGGCAGCCAGGGGGCTCCACGCACTGCCCCTGCTCACAGTTGCTGCCTCTGCAGCTCCCATTGGCCGCGGTTCCCACAGTACAGAAAAATCTGCACAGCACAAGCTTGTAAAAATCCACTCTCAGCCCAGTGAAAATGAGCGAGTGAACAAGGGTGGGGGAGAGCGAGTGATGGAGGGAGGGGGATGGAGTGAGCGGGGGGCTGGGGCCTCAGAGAAGGGGTGGGGCAGGGGCAGGGCCGGCGCAACCCATTAGGCGACCTAGGAAGTCGCCTAGGGCACTACAATTTGGGGGGTGGTGACTGCGGCGGTATTTCGGCGGCGGGACCTTCCGCCGCCTCTGTGGGGGGCAGCATTTCGGGGCGGGACCTTCCACAGCCTAGGGCGGCGGAAAAGCTGGCGGCGCTCCTGGGCAGGGGTGGGGCCTTGAGGAAAGGGGCGGGGCAAGGGTGTTCAGTTTTCTGCAATTAGAAAGCTGCAATTTCGGTTAGACATGTGAGGTTTCATCACATGACCTAAATCTTTAATGAAAGATTAATTTTTAATTCCTGGAGACTCCAGGACAATCCTGGAGGGGTTGGCAACCCTTCTCTGGAGTAACGTATAGCATATGTTGAATAGTCAAACAGCAATACTGAACAGCATTTAGGACAGATTAGAAGGAATTCAGTGACCAGAAACTGTAAGGAAGCAGAAAGGAATTGCCTGCATCATGGCATGTTCAGGATCCAGGGATTAACAGCACAGCTCATGGAGGAAAGAGCCAAGGAATCTGTAGTGACCACAATTATGCTGAGGCATTGGGGTATTAGTACTGACTCAGATGGGGAGAGCACCCCTAAAGCATTGTGTGTATTCACTGGAGATCTCCCATCTAAGTACTGATCCAGCCTACACCTGCTTACATTGAAAAATCTAATGGCCTGGCTCACCCATAGTCATAGAGTTTAAGGCCTGAAGGGACCACCAGATCTTCTGGTGTGATCTCCTGCACATCACCGGCCAAAATCCCACCCAGTTACCCCCTCTTTCAGTCCAATAACCCAGATTAGATTAAAATATTTCAGCCCTCAAGAGACTAAACTATGGTAAGCAACAAGCAGAGAATAGGAGAGACCAAGGTGCTACCAATGCCTGAGGCCTACACTGTCAGGGAACTGACTAGGTGACATATACACAGCTGATTCCAGCAAGTGACCCACGTCCCATGCTGCAGACCCCGTTCCCCCCCCCCCCCCAGGAGAAAATTCCTTCCCGGCCCCACATATGATGATCAGTTAGAGACACTGAGCATGTGAGTCAGAACCTGCCAGCCAAGCACCTGAGAGAGCTTGTACCAACTCAGAGCATTGGCCTTCAGAGCATTGGCCCACCCTGTCTGGTGTCGCATATCTTGCCATGATCCTCTCTGATGCTTCAGAATAAGGAGACAAAAACAAAACAGAATACATCAGGGAAAAATCCTTCCTGACAAAATTTCCTTCCTGCCCCCCAACAGCTATTTTCTACACCCTTGTTCTTGTGCTGATGAGTGTCTCTGGTGACAGTCTCATAACCATGTTGATGTTCTCCAGTCCCAGTTCCCTCTTTCCTCCTCTAATTCTGCCATCTTCTTAGCCAAACGTCCCTACTTCTCCTCCTTTATCAAATCCTTGCTGCCTCTTCACCCCCTTGGTCTCCTTCCTCAGATCCTCCCTATCCTGTTCCCTCCTCCCTTTTCTTGCTGATGTCCTCAAAGAAAAAAATCATAGATTCCAAGGCCAGAAGGGACAATTGTGATAATCTAGTCTGACCTCCTGTAGAACATGGGCCATAGAACTTGTTTTGAACAAGAGCCTAATCAATAAGATCTAGGATGAACTCCCTACTTCCCAGTACACTTTCCTCCTCCTCTGTCACACACTGAGACATCCTTCCTGCTGTCCTCCTCTAGCTCCTCTTCCATTCCTGCCCAAGTGACCCTCCTAACTCCCTCAACCTCTCTCACCCTGCTTCTCAATCTCTCTCAGCACGTGCCTTTCCCTCCGAGTACAAATATGCTTTGATCTCCCTATCTTATAAAAACCCACACTGTTGTAGCTCCAGGCTAGCTGCGCCTCTGTCCCCTCATGTGGTCTCTTCTGAGTGCTCCCCCTCCAGGTCTTAGGTCTCGAGTCTTCACCTCTCTAGGGTGGAATCCTGCGTTTCTCCCACTCTTAGATCAGTGTCCCAGGCTTTGGGTATCAGCTGTGCTTCCCTCCAACAAGTGCTACTTGACTTGGTATCTGCAGTTCTTTCCTCCAGGAGCTTGTGACCAGCCATGAATACAGTGACCCCAGACAGCCTTCTTAGAGTATGGTTTAATCGGAAGTGTAGGACCACAGCATAACAGGAGAAAAGGATTAAAACAACAAAAAGCCCACATACATCTCTATCTTACCTAAACCTTAGGTAGGCCTCACTTTTCCCAGATACCCTAGCCTCTGGAGACTGGGCTTCAGTCTGCTGTCAGCGGTCTCTGCTTCTTTCCAAAGAGTGGAGGATTGTCAAGCTCTGTGCGAGGGGTCCCAGGAGGACAGCATAGAGGAGGAGATGCAACCTGCCCTTTATGAAGCCATCGCAGGTAGTGTTGGAGGCAGTGAAGGGTGCTGTGTTGCTGGAAGTGCCATCCTTCCTGCTCTGGACACATGCCATCTCCCAGCATCCTGGCCTGTCTTTCTGACATTTCTTCCTGTCCAGTTGTCATCTTAATCTCAACTTGACCAAAACTCACTCTTTCTCCCCGCAGTCTCCCTTTCTGTCCCCTTTCTCCATCACCACGGACAGCCTGACCATCCTCCTAGTCATTGAGGCCCGTAAGTAGGGTGACCGGATGTCCTGATTTTATAGGGACAGTCCCAATATTTGGGGCTTTTTCTTATATAGGTTCCTATTACCCCCCCATACCCTGTCCCGATTTTTCACCCTTGCTATCTGGTCACCCTACCTGTAAGCCAGGATCCATCTTTGAATTACCCCTTTCACTGGACTCACATGTTCAGGTCATTTTTAATCCGGCCCCTTTTTCTCAAACATCATCTCTAAAATCCGGGCTTTCCTCTCTGTCCCCATGGCCAAACCCCCCCCCCCCCCCCCGCCATTTACACCTTGACTATGGTGGCCTCTTCTTCTCCAGCCCTTCCTCCTTTCAAGTCTGTTAAGATTGTTGCTGTTAAAATCACCTTCTCGGGGATCTGACCACATCAGCCTCCCCTGGGCATCCCTCTGCCGGCTCTCCCTGCACCTCCCCGTCAGACACAAACCCCTTGGCTTTCCCAGTAAGGCCCTTTGTGAGTTAACTCTGCCCTGCCTGGCTGATCTAGTGAGACTGATCCCCACGGTCACTTTGCCAGTATTCCCACCACCACCAGTCAGTTTCTCCCTTTAGCCCTGCATGCTCCCTCCCACACAGCCCCCCGTGCATGGGGAAAACACCCAGGTAAAATCCAAAATGACCCACTGCCTCATTCTCCTCCAGTCCCCTCACCCATGCCAGGAGGCCTCCCAAACCCAGCCTGCTGATCACAGCCAGGCAGGTGACAAGCTGTGGCAGTCTCTTTTCCCATCCTTCCCTTCTCCTGTCCTCCCCCTCCCCCCACAACCTTCTAACCCCACTGAGAAAGCTCCTTGGAGCTAGCAAACTGAGCCAGTTCTTCCCCAGGCTCACTGCTTGTCTGTTGTAGCCCCATCGCCCACCCTTCGTCGGCTTCTGCCTTTAGATCATAAGCCTGTCAGGGCAGGGAGTTGTAGAGAAACAGGCCCCTCAGGCTAATGATGGCCAGTCCCTTGGCTGCGGGATGCAGCGCCTTTCCTTCCCCTTCTGAGAGCTCTTCAGGTCTCTGTCCTGTTCATCTTCTGAAGATCCTCTGCCATGGGAAAGGGTCTGAGACATGAACAGGGCAGGGCTGATAAACATATTGATGCTAATTATAATATTTGCCCTCTCTCTAGGACAGAGGTGGGCAAACTACGGCCCGCGGGCCACATCCGGCTAGCCCAGGCCCCTCCCCCGCTATTCCTCCTCCCCCGCAGCCTCAGCTCACTGTGCCGCTGGCGCAATGCTCTGGGCGGTGGGGCTGCGAGCTCCTGGGGCAGCGCAGCTGCAAAGCCCAGCCTGACCCAGTGCTCTGTGCTGCATGGTGGCATGGCTGGCTCCAGCCAGGCAGCGCGGCTGTAGTGCTGCCAGCCACCGGTGCTCCAGGCAGCACAGTAAGGGAGCAGGGGGGGTTGGATAGAGGGCAGGGGAGTTTGGGGTGGTGATCGGGGGCGGGGGGTGTATAGGGGTCGGGGCGGTCAGAGGGCGGGGAACAGGGGGAAGTCAGGAAGGAGGGGGGGGGGTTGGATGGGGCAGTCAGAGGCATGGGTTCCAGGGGCGGTCAGGGGACAGGGAGAAGGGGGGGTTGGATGGGGCAGGGGTCCTGGGGGGGGCAGTCAGGAATGAGAGGAGGGGTTGGATGGGGCAGCGGGGGGCAGTCAGGGGTGGAGGTTCTGGGGACAGGGAGCGGGGGCAGGATGGGGCAGGGGTCCCGGGGGGGCCATCAGGGAACAGGGGGGGTTGGATGGGGCAGGAGTCTGAGGGGACCATCAGGGGTCAAGAAGCAGTGGGATTCGGATAGGGGGCGGGGCCGGGCCACGCCTGGCTGTTTCTGAAACCTGATGTGGCCCTCAGGCCAAAAAGTTTGCCCGGCCCTGCTCTAGGAGCTGAGTCCCCTATTTGTTTTGAAGGATGGTAGAGGGGAATGAGGGCACACACAGAGCCCTCTGCATGGGGGAAGTGGGGAACCTTGATATGGGGGAAATGGGGCACACACAGGGCCTCTGGCATGGAGAGGGGAAGAGTGGAGGACAGTGGTATGGGGGTTTAGGGGGCATGGGTCAAGAGAGAATGGGGAGCACGTAGAGATCCCACGGGAGGAGAAGAATGGGGGAATGGAGGGAAGCATGGAGTGTGTGCAATGCGCTCAGCCTAAAGAAACTACAAACCATGCAACTCCTTACAATCTTAAAGCACTTGACAAATGCTAATGAGAGAAGCCTCCTATAAGTGTCCCTCAAGTTACATGTGGAGAAACTGAGGCACAAAAAGATGAAGTGACTTGCCCAAAAGTCACATAGGAAATGTGGGTCCAAGCTGGAAATAGAATCCCTAGCCTCCCAGTGCCTCCTCGTGTTCTCACCCCCTGTCCTGGCCCATTCAACTCCACCTATTTCTGTTTTTCTCTTTCCCCTTCTTTCTTCTGAATTGGTGCAACATTTTGTCCTCCTGGCCTTCCTGTTTGTGTAGCGGCCTATACTGTATTCAGGACAGCAAAAGTCCAACTCAGCCTGTGACAGAAACATTTTTTTCACACAAAAGGGAGACAGAGAATGAATTAGTCCAAACCAAAAGGTCTGCTGATATTACCCAAGGGCTCTTTAGAGATTATGAGGGGTAAACAATGGGAGAATGGCATCAGAACTTCATGAAACGATATTGGTGTGTTGGAAATCAGGCCTAATTGGTGGACAAAATAATGAGGGGATGGGCTATCCACTTATCACCCTCTTTTGGGGTTCTTTAAAAAGATATTTGGGGGGACAATCAAAACAGGGGGATGGGTGGATTGAAAGGAATGAGCTTCACCATTCTGGCTGCCACCCTCGCTCTCCACCTTCTCCTGGGACCCCGGAATCCACCATGCCATTGTTAAGCTGTCATCGTCCTGGTCCTGAAAGGTGTCCTAACCACACCAGGCCACAGAAAGGGAATTGATCACTTCGCCACCTCACCGGCTTCAGCTAAGTCCTGAACAACACCTGGAATGTGACCCTTGGTTGCCTCCTGTCCCTCCCTCCCTCGGATGTCCTTTTCCTTCGCCATCTGATTTTTCCCCCTTTCCTATCACTCTCGTTTTGCCTTCTGTTTACTAACAGACTGGCTTAGCTGGCCAAGACTGTCTCTTTCGCAACACTGCTGTGAGTGCGTGACCAGAGAGGCAGCTAAAAGCAATGTCTTAAACAGCCTGATGCTGGTATAAGTTTGTCAAGTCTTGTCCCGGCTAATAAGACCATATGCCATGCCTGTTTTCTCCAGTAGTGAGGCTGCAAGTGAGTGTCAACACCAGAAACAGAAACTGCATTTTCTATCTTTGCTGTTCTTTTCTGTCCCCTTTTGAGTGTGTTTGTCTTGTTTTGGCTTAAAGGAAACATGATCAGACTTCAACAACAGCAATAACGGCAGCTGCAGCTAGGGTAATAATAATTAATAAGCAGTACTCACCTACATTCGCCAAGGGTATTTCTTGCTGCTTTTTGCAGCACTCAGCAACTCCCGATCTTATTGTACAGAGATTAAAAAAAAAAGGGATGTCCCTTGAAAAAAGGGACTGTTGGCAACCCTTTTCTCCCCACAAACGACAGTTTCTCTTTTCCCCACAAAGGACAGTTAATACCATCTAAGGACAGTCTGACATGGGGGGTTCCTATGAAACCTTCCTACAGCAAAAGAGAAAGGGAGGAAGAGATATTGTTAAAATGAAAGCCTCATTTAGTATTTTACATTTTACATTTGAAATGCTTTAACTGTTTTTCCTTCTTTTTCTGTATCTTTAATAAAAGGTTATACAGATTTTTAATGGTGGTTGTTGCCATGGAATTAAGCAGTCCAAGGTCTCTGTATTCAAAACCCCAAACAACGTTTAACTGTTTAGTGTAGTACAATGACCAAGCCATGATAACATATTTGACTCTCTGGTCCATTTTATTAACATAATATATGGAGATATACCAATCTCATAGTACTAGAAGGGACCCTGAAAGGTCATGAAGTCCAGCCTCCTACCTTCACTAGCAGGACCAAGTACTGATTTTTTGCCCCAGGCCCCTAAATGGCCCCCTCAAGGATTGAACTCACAACCCTGGATTTAGCAGGCTAATACTCAACCACTGAGCTATCCCTCCCCCCAATACATAATACCTCCCAGTACCCATAGGAAACAATCTCTCTCCAACAAGGGCCCAATGAAGAACAGAGGGATGCTGCTTGGCTGAAGTGGAGAGAAGAGACTAGAGTTTCCTGGGGAATAAAGAAATATCTTTGTTTAATGTGGGTATCCCCATTTCCATAGTTTCCAAAGGATCAGTGTTTCCCAAATTGAACTCTGCAGAGCTGCTTCTGCTGAAGTAGCCATCAAACATCAGACACTCAGGCTTTCTGCTAACCCAGATCTGCCTATTTTGAGGACTTCCAGTGGTTTTTTCAACTGACCTCCAAAGCCCTTTCTGATAAAGAGGCCTGTCATAAACATACAGCTAAGGGTAGCATAAAATCCCTCTTTGCCCTGTAAAGGGTTAATTCCTCTTTTACCTGTAAAGGGTTAAGAAGCTCAGATAACCTGGGTGGCACCTGACCAAAAGGACTAATAAGGGGAGAAGATACTTTCAAATCTGTGGGGGAAGGTTTTTTGGTCTGTATCTCCCGGAGTCAACAAGGAACCAGGGCACGGAAAATACATCTTCCTAAGCCATATCTAAGCTAAGCATCTAATATTGCAGAAATAGTAAGTAATAGCAAAGAAATGTGTTAGGTTATCTTTTGTTTTAGCTTGTGAATTTTCGCTGTGCTAAGAGGGAGGTTTATCCCTGTTTTTGTAACTTTAAAGTTTTGCCTAGAGGGGAAATCCTCTGTGTTTTTGAAACTTTTGTTATTCTGTAAAGTACTTACCATCCTGATTTTACAGAGATGATTCTTTTACCTTTTCTTTAATTAAAATTCTTCTTTTAAGAACCTGATTGATTTTTTCATTGTTCTTAAGATCCGAGGGTTTGGGTCTGTGTTCACCTGTACCAATTGGTGAGGATATTATTCTCAAACCTTCCCCAGGAAAGGGGGTGCAGGGCTTGGGGGAATATTTTGGGGGAATAGGACTCCAAGTGGTCCTTTCCCTGATTCTTTGTCTAAATCACTTGGTGGTGGCAGCATACTGTTCAAGGCAAGGTGGAATTTGTGCCTTGGGAAAGTTTTTAACCTAAGCTGGCAAAAATAAACTTAGGGGGTCTTTCATGCGGGTCCCCACATCTGTACCCCAGAGTTCAGAGTGGGGAAGGAACCCTGACAAGGCCCAATTCTGAAAGCAGGCCCTCAGGTGGGGCCTGTCCAAGGCTGAATGCAAAGGTAGTGTTGGGACTCAAGGGCCCAGACCTGAGCAGAGTATCCAGGTGGTGTCTCCCCAAGAGCCATACAGAGAGGTGTTATCCCCTCCTTGCTCCAGGACATGAAGCCTCAGAGATTGAGGACCCCAGAGCAGAGCACAGTAACTCTGCTGATGTCTCCTCAGAGCCACATAGAGAGGAACTATTCCCTCACTACTCCAGAACATGTATGGAGAATTCAGGACTGGGAGTAGCATGCTGGAAAGGAAGGTATCTGTGAGACATTGATGATTGACAAGTACATCTCTGATGTAAATCCACTGACCTCCCTGGACTTTGTGTATGTTGCACAATATGACTAAGTTTGAAAATCTGGCCCTGAGGCAGGTGAATGCGAGACGAGTCACTCCCCTCAGCTTGATTCCTAGACCTGGATCTGTGAAACAACCACTTCTCCTTGACAGCAGCTGCCAGTGAGGATCCAGCCAGTACAGCTGTGGCTCATATAAAGGTCCCAGATGCTGCAGTGAGGTAGCATGAGCCACAGCTTTTAAAAGGCCTACAGCTATTAGCATGGGAGTGAGGGGGGAGATGGATCACTTTAGTTGGGAACCTAGGTCTAGTCTGAGAAGAAAGGAGACTGCACACACAGGGAGGTGATTTGGTGATCCTTTAATGCAGTTAGATATTGTAAGTGATACAGAGAATACATGAGTCGGAAGTCAGTGAGCCTCTATTGTCCCAGTGAGGAGAAGGAGCAGCCCCTTTTCTATTGGTTGGCCAGGCTCTGAACCTAGTCCTTGTGGACCAGCAATTGCCCTCTATTGTCCCCACTGATGGGTTTCAGCCTCAGAGCTATCATGCAGATGGGGCATGGCTAGCTTCTCTCTGAAAACCAAGAAATTTGAGCAAAGAATGTGATGGGTAAAGGTAAAAGGGGGCCTCTTTACCCAGCATGCTCTCTGTTCCTGCCCTGGCAATTCCAGTGGAGAAAGGAAGAGAGATGCCCCTCCCTGATGTAGTTACAATGGAATAGATAACCCATTGTTTCTGACTCCCTGCTCTGGCACAGCCACAATGCAGTTGGTCTGTTGCACAAAGAGTAGATGGGATCAAAGGGCAGCCAATCTGCTGGGACATGTGACCTCAACACCTGGTGAGATGGCAGTGCCCTAGGGTGAGAAGGATCTATTTGTGTGATCCCTCTGCCACCTCGTATCGGCTCATGGTCCCCATGATCCAGTCCCGGTAGCGCTGCACTCTGGTGTAAAGGCCATATGTGCCACACCGTGGTCCCCAGGAGACCAGGCCACCCACATAGTACCGAGTGTCATTGTGGGGGTCTTTGATGGCATAGGCTCCGCCACTGTCCCCGGAACAGCTGTCCTTTGTGCCATCTCCAGCACAGACCATGTTGTCAGTGAATTGGAAAGTGGTGGGATCAGCAGGTGGCTTCGGCTTAACACTACGGCATTGTGCCATGTCCACCACAGGGATCTGTGCCTTCATGAGATGGTAAACTCTGTTTCGGTCCTCTGTCCGGCCCCAGCCAGATATGTAGCCCAGTCTGCCTTTCTCCAGCTCATATTCAGGGGAACCACCAGGGAGGCAGAGTGGTGAGATCTTGGGGCCCATCTTCACAGGCGCCTTCAGCCTCAGCAGTGCAATGTCATTATCAAAATTTGTCCGAGCTTCTGGGTTTACCACCTTTGTCCAGTTAGGGTGAATGAACACTTCTTCTTCAAACAGCTGTATGGGCTCCTCCCTCTGGAGCTGTTGGTTGATGTTGGTTACCCCAGCATACATTGTGGGCTTGCTATTTGAATCATCCAGCACATGAGCTGCAGTCAGCACCCAGAGGTCCGAAATAAGTACCCCACCTCCCCGTGGGTTTTGGAATAAGACCTGCCAGGGGAAGTTGCCTGGCTTAGCACGGGTGCCCCCAAAAATCCTCTGCTGCTCCTGGATGGGTGTACTGGGGATCCCACAGACTAGAAGGGAAATAAAAATGGGAGAATTACCACTTGCTAGTAGGGTGGTTGTCTGTGCATCACTAAAAACCCCATAGTCCCCTCTCTCCTGTCTCCTTGACATCACCCTGGTTCAGAGTAACCTCTGCCCATGGCATTTCTATGTCAAATAATCTGCATCCAAAGTTTACAGAAAAGAAAAACTAAGGAACAGGGTTGTCAAACGATTAAAAAAATAATCACAATTACTTGTGAGTTTAATCACACTGTTAAACAATAATAGAATACCAATTTAAATATATTATAAATATTTTGGATGTTTTTCTACATTTTCAATATATTGATTTCAATTACAACTCAGAATACAAACTGTACACTGCTCACTTTGTATTTTTTTTATTACAAATATTTTGCACTGTAAAAAAGATAAAAGAAATAGTATTTGTCAATTCATCTCATACAAGTACTGTAATGCAATCTCTTTATCATGAAAAGGCAGCTTACAAATGTAGAATTTTTTTTACATAACTGCACTCAAAACCAAAACAATGTAAAACTTTAGAGCCAGAAGTCCACTCAGTCCTACTTCTTGTTCAGCCAATCGCTAAGACAAACAAGTTTATTTACATTTACGGGAGATAATGCTGCCTGCTTCTTATTTACAATATCACCTGAAAGTGAGAACAGGCGTTTGCATGACATTGTTGTAATATAAAGTGAGCACTGTACACTTTGTATTTTGTGTTGTAAATGAAGTGAATATATTTGAAAATGTAGAAAACATCCAAAAATATTTATTATAAATTTAAATTGGTATTCTATTATTGTTTAACAGTGTGATTAAAAGTGCAATTTAACGCAACAATTTTTTAAAATCTCATTAATTTGGTTTGCGTTAATCGCTTGAGTTAAATGCGATTAATTGACAGCCCATACTAAGCAAATTTGGAAATAAAAAGTTTGTTAACTTCAGTGAAGTATAAAAATGCCCATCCTTAAATTGTTCGCATTGCTGTTGAAGTCATGTTGGTTGAAGAAGAACTCAGTGTAGCTCAAAAGCTTGTATCTTCCACCAACAAAAGTGGGTCCTCACCCACCTTGTCTCCTATGCATCCTCAAATTCTAATGTAAGAAGTCAAGAAATTCACTGTTAAAGTCACCCAAACAGGCTCAGTTCTGCCCTTTTATCACTGCCAAACTCATATCGTCCATCCACTGTACCAATCATTCTTGTTTTGCAATATATTCCCTTAAGACGAAGGATTTCGGTAAAGGCTGTAGAAAGAATTAAATCAGACAAACCCACTCTTCTGGAGAGTTTATACTGGACTCTGGATAGTCTGAAGCATAATGCACTGGTTTTACACATAGTTGTCTTTGATCTTTTGCCATCACACTCTTCTCTGCTCGTGGTGTGTAAATCCTATAGTGTAGGGGCATTGGTTAGGAGGGTCACAGGCAACGAGTCTCATGGATGCAGTGAAGCTGTGTGTTCTTTGAGGATAAAGTTGTCTGTGAGATTCAGCTTATTCAGTGATAATACAAGGGCCCACACATAAGGCTTCTCACATTATCATAGTAATGCATCTGTGACATGCATCTGACGAAGTGAGTATTCACCCACGAAAGCTTATGCTCCAATACGTCTATTAGTCTATAAAGTGCCACAGGACTCTGTCACATTATCGTAATCTGTGAAGTCTGTGACTTTCCATCTTTTGTGGATTTTATTCAATTACAGTTAATGTCCCTAGTTTAGAATGTTAGGTTGTACAATTGCCAGGCTACAGTTTCAAACTTCACTGAAACTTAATTCATTGTTCTGTCATGGAATTTCCTTAGTTTTATTTTTTAAAACATGTTTCAAGAGTTTCCCTTTCACAGGAGTCTATGCAGACATTGCAAGGTTCATGTCACAGAGTGGGCTGGCCCTTTCAGGGGGGCTAGCTTAGCCCCACCAGTGCCTAGTTATCCACCTCCCAGATGGTGAGTTTGAGCTGGACCTGGTGGTTGGTTCAGGTGGCCAGGTATCATATATCTGTAGCCACAAGGTGGTGCTTCCTATCAGAGGGAGCCTGCTGAATGAGTCACAGGTGAGAGACCTACAGAAGACCCAGAGAGCACTAGGGAAGAAGCTCTCCATACTAGCTAGAGGGAAAGGCCTGGCTGGAGCTAACTGTAGCAAGGGGCAGGAGCAACTCCCCCTTAAGGGGCAGATAGAGGCCCTGAGAAAGGATATTCAAGGTAGTCTGGCCAGGAGAGCATGGATGAGTATTGAAGAGAGTTAACATTTATGCTTTCCTAGGGGTCTAGGCTGGGTTTTCCAGCGAAGGTGGGTGAAGTCCCCCTGTCTATTGCCCTGCTCCAACTTAATGGCACTTAATGGACTGCTGAGCCCAGGAGGGGGCTACAAAAGAAGCTACATCCAAGAGAGGGTGAAAAGTTTATGTGGCCTGGTGAGGATGCACCTGACTAAACTGGGGAAGACCCAGCGTGAGGTTGCTGGACATCTGTTTTGTTTTTTAGACTTTTTTTGTTTACCTGCTAGAAAGGGATGAATTTTAATTTGTCTGAAGGGCTAAAACATAAGAACCAGCATAGCCAATAGTAGGGAAACTGAGGCGGCAGCAGGGTCCAATACTGGCTGCGGTGAGACCCTGTTCTGGTTCACTAGAAGACCGGTAGAGTTTATGTACTTCCCAGCTTCCTTCTGCTGCCCCCTCTGATCTTTCTCAGGAACCCACCAATCTCAGAAACACCCAATCTAATGTTACTCAAATTATCCAGTCAAATTCTACCCTGGAAAAGGAACCAACAATTTTTCAGGCAGATTGATTCAGCTTTCTTTAAATTAGAGAGAAGTGGTGGAGAGAAAACTGACTTTTAATGGTGATTGGGTCTCCACAAAACAAACAAACACACACACACATACACACAAAGTTCTTTGTGATACCTGGGACACATGCTGGAAGCTCTGTTCCCATCTCTTTGCTCACCCATTTCCCACTGGCTGAACACCGATAAACCCCTTGGAAAACACAGAAGCATGGAAAGGATTTCAGTACAAAACATCATGAGAATGTGACTAACAACTCTGGGGAACTGGTTTTCTTAGATTCTGTGGCCAGAAGGGATGACTGTGATCACCTAGTCTGATCTCCTGCAAAACACAGGGCACAGAACTTCCCTTAATTTATTAATTCCTGTGTGAGCTAGAGCAGGTCTTTTAGAAAAACATCCAATCTTGATTTCAAAATGGCCAGTGATGGAGAATTCACAATGGCCCTTGGTCAGTTTTTCCAATGGATTAGTTACCCACCCTGTTAAAAATTTGCCTTATTTCCAGTATGAATTTGTCTAGTTTCAATTTCCAGCCATTGGATTTTGCTATACTTTTGTATGCGAGACTGAAGAGTCTATTATCAAATTTCTGTTCCCCATGTAGGTACTTATACACTGAGATCAAGTCACCCGTTAACCATCTCTTTGTTAAGTTAAATAGATTGAACTCCTCGAGTCTATCACTATAAGGTGTGTTTTCCAAACTTTTAATCATTCTCATAGCTCTTCTCTGAACCTTCTCCAATTTATCAGCATCTTTAATGAATTAGGGACCCAGAACTGGACCCAGTATTCCAGCAGTGGCCATATCAGTGCCAAATACAGAGGTAATATAATCTTCCTACAGCTATTCAATATTCCCATTTATACATCCAAGGATCGCATTAGCTCTTTTGGCCACAGCGTCACACTGGGAGTTCACAATTATCCACCACGACCCCCAAGTCTTTTTCAGGATCATGGCTTTCTAGGTTAGAATCCCCCATCCTACAAATATGGCCTACATTCTTTATTTCTAGATGTGTACATTTAGATTTGGCTGTACTAAAATGTTAAAACAAACTGTTTGCTTGTGCCCAGTTTACCAACCAAGCCAGATCTCTCTGTATCGGTGACCTGTCCTTTCATTATTTACCACTGCCCCAATTTTTGGGTCACCTGCAAACTTTATCGGTGACAATTTAATGTTTTCTTCCAGCTCATTGATAAAAACCCTAAAAAGCCTAGGGCCAAGAACCAATGCCTGTGGGACCCCACTGGAAACACACCTGCTCCATGACACTGCCCCATTTACAATTACATTTTGAGACCTATCAGTTAGCCAGTTTTTAAAATAGTTAATGTGTGGGAAGGGAGAGATTACTGTGCAAAGGTGACAGACTGACAGTGAGTACAGCCCGGTAAGCAGCAGAGGGAGCTCCCCCTCACACAGACACAGAACCCCTGCCAATGTGCCTCAGCCCCTACCCTGGCAGGGAGTATGGTCTCTGTCCCATTAAATCCTTGACCTCTCTTCTGAAGCTGCCAGTGACAGAGACTATCAGTGTCAGTTGTGTGGTGGGTTTTTTGGTGGTTTGGGTACCTAGGAGCTAGACTGAGAGCTCACTAACACAATGCAAACAAACCACCAAACTCAGACACCATGGCAGTGGCCATTGAACAGGACCATCGGCTACAAGCCCACCCAATTAGGGGATTTTATCTGGGCGAGACTGGGCTACACCAACTAGTACAGTCTTCCCTAGGAATATAGTCCCAGCCTCAGCCCCATGAGGGGATCTTACTGGGGGCAGTCAGAATACAGCAATTGGATGATGCTCTTTCTTGGGCCTTTAATCACAGGCAGAGGCCACCGTGGCTGTGGAACGCCTACCGTCCCCTCTGGTTTGCAGGGTATAATATGGTCCTTCGCAGCCATAGCAGATACTGGCTCCGTACTGAGTCTTCTCAAATCCTGACTGGTAGGTGGCTCTGCCATTGTCAATAGTGTCAGGCACACCACAGTCCACAGCTGCAGAGGAAAACAGAAAGGACGGTTATCAAAGGGGCATCCCCACCCAACAATCCATTTACACTGTCTGACTAGGAACCACTGCAACTCCTCATTCGTCACTGGTCATCACTGCACTAGGCAGGCTCAGAGCCCATTCCTCATCCCCCTGTGAGTCACCCATTCCCCCACATCTAAGGACAGATTGAAACTAATGCCCTAACGCTGAAAGGCCCATATCCCATTTCCAGATCTCCTACAGCCATAGAGGAAAGGGACACTTACGGACACATTTGTGGTGCAAGTTGCTCCATTCTCCATTACTCTGGCAGCTGGAGTGAAAGGCTGCTAGGCTGCCTTGTTGCTGAGTGAAAGAAGAATGTGTGTCAGTTAATGAGAGTGAAATGTAACCGAATTAAGCCCCCCCATGGAGGGATTTCACTGAGATGTAGGGATATCTGCGGAGCAGTCAGGTATAGAGGGAGGCAGAGTACTAGGTTAGACAAGGCTATTGGTCTGACCTGGTCTGGAGTGGGGCGGAAGGTGTGATGTCATGGGGCTAAACAGGCCCAATGGTCTGAGTCAGTCATAGCAATTTCCTGTTTCAAGACCAGTGAGGGCATCCAGAACCACTGCAGAGCTGTTGGGGAAGGGGTCCCCATTTGTTCAAGTGGTTCTGTGCTAAAATCTGCACACAACATATTCTCTCCCTGTCAGATTTTTAGAAACTGACCTTCTGCTTCCATGGTGGGTAGGGAGGAAGGAGAAGGTGCTTCAGGGTGCCTGGGAGAGATACTTAGAGGTCAACAGGGTTCTCAGGACATCTGAGGGGAAGGGATTGTAGAACCCCATTGCAGGACTGGATGGGCAGCTTACCGTCACAACCTCATAACCTTTCATGCAGGTCACCTTAACGTAGTCCTTGAAGATGTAGTTGTCCTTTAGGGGGTCAAGAATAGAGTTTGGGGTGACACGCTGGGGACAGGGTATTGCTTTGGGGAGGAAAGAGGATATCAGTGACTGATCGGTTTGAGACTCACTCTCTCTTTTCCCACCTTTCTCTCTTTGACTCCCAGCCAGCAGTCCCCCTTTCACCCAAGCAACAGGCATCAACTTAGCCAAACCATCTTTCCATCCTCTCTGTCTCAGAGCAGCAAAGTGAGCATTTTCCAAGGGTATTTACTCACGGTCCCCGAAGTAGCGCATTTTCCAGCCTTTCTTTTGTGCTGTTTTGTCTGTTTGGAAGACAATATCAAGAATATTGCTCCTGGTTTTAATTTCTGGAGGCCCTGGGAATTTGTTGCCACAATAGGGACCAAAATGTTGTTTTCCATCTGTGAACTGGGAAAATAATAAACAAGAAGCAATGACAAATTGGAAGAGAAGAGTAGGAGATAGAGAAAAAGTGACAGAGACAGAGTCAAGGGATGGGGGATTTTAACAGGGATATACAGATGGGATTAAGGTTGAGCAAGGAGAGGGGGCACTGAATGTGAGGGGAAGGAAATCTCTAGTGGGGGGGACACATCTGGGATTAGGGATGAGCAGGGAGAGGGGAACCCTGAGTGTGAGGGGAAGGGAATCTCTAGGGGGACATAGCTGAGATCAGGGGTGAGCAGGGTAAAGGGACCCCAGTCAGAGAGATCTCCTGTCTGTACCCCACCACCTACTGTTAAGCTGTCGGGGCAGTTCCCTTCTGAGTCGGCTGGTTCTATATCAAAGTCCCCACTCCTGATGTTCAGCACCACACGGTAGCCCGGCTCCAGGACCACGCGGTATTCACAGCTCAAGCTCTCAGGGTACAGGTTGGGGTAGTTGGGGCTGGAGATTTCCCCTGACAGTTCAGTGAATACACTCCCACTGCAGTTCACTATGGTTGAGAAGGAACATGGACAGGGAGGTCAGAAAGGGAAATGAGGGGAGAGCCCCCACCTTCCAATTCTCCTCCAGTGTCCTGTAACCTGCATTAATCATGTCGAGACATTGCATCAGCCAGAAATGAGAATCTCCCCTTGGTGGACCAGGAGAGGATTGTTCTCCCATCCACTTTCTGGGGACCCCATTTCCTAGTGTCCTTAGCAGTGGCGCTCCGGGTCCTTCATCTGGGGAGACAACTGCACAGATCCCCCCGGAATGGGGGATGGCTCCTGAGCACCTGTCCTTTGGTTCAATCTCACCCCCTTTCAGCCTTCCAGAAACAATCCCCCTTCATCTCTGATTTGTGCCCCTTTCACACCTGCAGACAGTGTTTGTGTTACACAACCAACAAGGGCTTTGCCTAGCTGGCGGGATTTAGCTCTTTGAATGTACCCCTCTGATTCCCTGTGCATTTTGGGCTCCTCTCTGAGCTCCCTCAGTTTGTCACTCTTTTCCTACAATTAAGGATCCCATTGCTGCCTACAGTACCCCAGGTGGGATCTCCCCAGAGCTCTATGGAGAAGGACTGTCCCTCTCCGTTCTGGGATGTGAGGCCTCTGAGACTGAGTCCCCTGCAGCTGAGCACAGTATCCCGGTGGGATACTATATTGATACTTTCCTGCTCCAGGATACCTCCATTTATGCAACCCCAAAAATTGCACTGGCCTCGCTGGAAGCCAAAACACTTTGCAAACTTCTGATTTACTGGTCTCTGTAGTTCTTTATTGCCTCCCATTGTTTAGTACTATTCCCCCCCATTCAGATGGTGAATCATTTTGCTATTCCCATTCTAATATCCCATTGGTTTATTGTCCTGTACTCCCTGTTTATTGCACCTCCTTCCCCCTGTGCATTTCCTTAACAGCCAGACCACCGATGGAGAAGTTCCTCCCAGTTCAGTATCTGTGGTGCCTACATCACCTCCTGCTTTTGGGAGCAGCAGGTGTGAGGCTCTTACCTCCACACGTCTTCTGATCCTCATGCAGGAAGTACTCTGGGGGACAGGAGCAGAAGTAACCACCAATGTAGTTATTGCAATAGTGGCTGCAGGCATCCTCCATGAAATCCATGCACTCATTCACATCTGCAAGGAGTAAAGGGAGACCAGAGTGAGCCAAGCATGAGAGAGGAAACTGGGGGAAGATATCAGGTTACGATTAGGGAGTGGGGTAGACAGGGCACTGATGCCAAGCAGGGGAGGTCTCTGGAGTAGAAGCACTGAAGCAGAGTGCTGACTGGCTCTGCTGTGGAGAAGCTCACTCTGCTGGGGTCTCTCCCAGTTGGACAGTGATAGTACAGCACGGTGAGGAAGACCTTAGTGCAAAAGCCCCTCCCTCCTGCCAGTCCCTGGACACTGCTGTGCAGAAGCTCATGTCCACTCCAGAGACTCGGAGGCAGGCCCAGCCTTACCCACTGCAACATAATAGGCACTGAAACCAGTGAAACGCTCCTCATTGGAAAAGTCTGACTGGAAAGTCACAGTCAGGGTGTTATAAGGGACATAGAATTCCTCCAGGATTGGGGAGCCAGGGTCTCTGCTGCGCTTTCGCCCACAGAGCAGGCCCTCGACATGGTCACCGGACAGGATCTGCAGAGGACAGACAGAGAAGTCTTGTCTCACTAAAGAAATTTGTTGTTATCAACATTTGAGCCCCTTGGCACAATAGCAACATGCCCCATGTCTACACCCAAGCTCCCCGAGCAGCTCATTATTGTGCAACCAGTTACACTGCATAATTTATGGTTGTTCAGAGGTTAACTTTGAGTCATTTCAGGCTTACGTGTTTGGGTGCCAGTGTGAAGGTCAATGGCACTCATAGCTAAAATAGCCTTTGCACAACTAGGGTTCATTGACTGAGGATGTGACTGGAAGGGGGACATTAAAAGCGGTTGGGAGGGCATTTCTAATGGAGACAATGTGGAAGGGAAATGGGGGACGGGTGAGAGTGGACACTCGGCTGGCAAACTACCGGAGGCTCAGTGGCTGAGACAGCTGTGGAACGGAGCTGGTAGCTCTGCATATAACCCTGTAGTGAGAACAAGTGACGAGAGGGCATTGAAACTGAATTGGTTTAAACAGTGCTAGTGCAGATGCCAGGCAAAACTCAATTGATTCAGCCATGGCTAGTGTGAATGCACTGAATCATTTGTGCTTCAATGAGTTCAACACCAGGAGGGGCCGGTAGGTCCCCTATTCCAGTCCTGGGCTCCCATACAAAGCTCTGCCGATGACCTTCAGTTCTTCCCCACAGGTCCCACTGAGCTCTGCTGCTGCTCCTTAGTCCTGCCCCACAATCCCCTCTGTTCCCCTGAGTGGGGGTGGATGGGGTACTGTACCTTCACAGAGTCATACTCGCAGTCCTGGGATGGCTCTATGTCTAGGTGGGTGAAATAGAGGCGGATGCCATACCCTGGGGGCACACTGATTTCCCAGGACTCCTTCACATCATTGGGGTACCCCTGAGGGTAGTTAGGGGACAGGATCTCGCCGTACATGGGGGCTGCATCAGCCCAGGCCAGGAGGCAACAGAGGATGAGCCACCTGAGAGAGGGAAGAGGAAGGCAATGTTACAGGAGTGTTCTATGTCTGATTATATGTAAATAGTTAATAGAAAAGTGCCAGTGGGTGGCTCTGAATATTAATATGTAGCATAGTTCCAGAGTTTTGCAGTAGCAATCAGACTTGCTGTTGTACACTGAGAATAGCTTCCTCTTGCAGCTCTTTACATGGAGCTCTTGCCAGGTGAGACATGGGCACTGATTCCATTCCCAGACCTAGTCTCCCACTTCCTGGCTGCTGGGAGTGCTACAGGGGCTGGGTCCAGCACCGCCTGGTGGTTAGTCCCTGCAGGGGAGCTAGGTCCCATTCTCTGTTTCCATCCCTTGCTCCCTGGGAGCTGGGAGAGCTGCATTGTTCATTAAATTATTAATAAGCCAAAGCTCCCCTTCTATACCCAGCAACTCACCACTTCTGCAAAAGTTCCATCCTGTGTCCTTCCTGAAAAGCCTCAGCTTCTGGACTTTGGAGTTACAGGACTGGGACAAAAACAACAGCGCTGATTAGTGTTTTCTCTGTGTGTGCGTGCTTGGTGGGCAGGACAACAGCTTCAATGTCCCAACTCATGGGGAATGTGCCAAAGCAACTTTAGTTCCTATGCCTGGAGAGGAAGCTGTACCTCTCATCCAAACAACAGCACCTCCTGCACTATAGCACCTCAGCACCATGGTGGGGTGTAGGGGTCAGTACTGACTCAGAGTGGAGAGCACCCCTATGAGTCACACACACCCAATCACACAGCATCCTCAAGCACCAGGCTAGGGTATTTGGATCAGTACTGACTCAAGCCAGAAAGTGCTCCCTGCTGAGTCACCCACCCTACAGCACAGAATCCCCTATACTATACTGGAGTCTGGTGACTGTGCCCCCTACTGCTTTCCGCTGTACCACACAGATTAACCCCTTTCTGATCCAAGCAACCCAAACAATAGCAATTGGGAATGTTGTCCATGCCCATTTCTAATGTTAGTTTTGGAGATTTTACCTTCTCTCTCCGTCTTTGCCTCTGTTTCTCTCTCCCTGTCCTGTCTCTCTTTTTTTCTGTCTCCAGACCACATCCCAGTCAGTGATGTGGGGGATTGACAGGGAAGGGTCTGAGCCTTTTCTCACAATGCTGTAGCACCCCCTGCCTGTAGAATGTGGCTCCCTGCATCTCCTTCTCAGATAAAGCTTTTTCACGTCCTAAGCTCCCATCCAGGGGAATTTCCAGAGCCTGTTTCACAATCCCCTTGGCTGAGTCCCTGGGGTGGGAGCATGTGGATCTAGGCTGGGTTAGCACATGCTGGTTTTCAGGGAAATCAGGTGACTTTTGGGAAGAGGGAGGGCAAGGGAAATTCCAGCTGGAAGGAATTAATCTCTGACACACACCCCACTCGCGGGAGGCTGGCAGTGAAGGTCGGAGGATTTGGAGAAGGAGGAGCCCTGATGAGAAGTCGTCAATAAAGGCTTTAAGTGTTAAGAAAAGATGCTGGCCCCTCAGCTCCAGACAGTAATAGAGCAGCCACCACAACCACACTGCCCCCTGCTAAAGTGCCTCACCATGACCCCTTCGAAAGAGAAAGGAGATTCAGTCTCTGCGGCCCATTCTCTCCTGGGTCTCTCTGCTTGAGGCTGTCAGCAAGGGCCAGTTAGTGTCAGTTGTTCTGCTGGTTTTTGCAGTGTGACCCCTTGCCATGTTAGGAAGTGGGCTGAGAGCCCACAAACTTGTTTCACATACAGCAACCCACCAATTGACCATGAGAGTCAACGTGGGGCCATCATCACAGTCAACCTGGGTCATGTTAGAATTGGGACCCTAGAGAAGTTTCATATCCTATTCCCAGACATTTCCCCTAAACCAGCCAGATTGAGGCCTGATTGGAGCCTGTGGCCTAGGGGTGAAAGGACACTTATCTCTTTCCTCAACCTCCCACCCCCAAGCCAGCCAAACCTCCTATCCTGGCGCTGGATTGGAAAGGATGCCCTTACAGGTTCCAACTCCCATTCCTACTCTTAGCAGTGAAATTATACATCTGAGGGCTTCACTCAAAGCGAGTGAGTTTCAGGTAGACATGGCTAATGTGCTAGCTAAACCCCACATAAACTCCACCTTTTTTCTAGGGTGGATGCAGGGTAATACCTGTAGCTTGATTTTAGTTGACTGAGGTGTAGCCTACGCAAGATAAAAGTGTTCTCTGCCTGGTTGCACATATGCATTCCACTCAGCCGTGTGCATGCCCAGTGTGCTGGAGCTGGTGAGTTTTCTGCCACAGTGTAGCTGTCAGGACGGCACATGTACCCTGTGCATCCTTATGGCCCCTGCGGAGGCTATATAAGGGCAGTACCTCCCCAATCCCCTTCAGTTCCTTCTCACTACCCATGGCCTGAGCTGGATCTCCCCATGTGACTTACCTCACCGTTTTGTCTCTGCCTTGTCAATGACTTTCTCTCTTTACTTTTTATGTAAATAGTTAGTTGGTTAGTTAGCAGTTTTCAGAGTAGCAGCCGTGTTAGTCTGTATCCGCAAAAAGAACAGGAGTACTTGTGGCACCTTAGAGACTAACAAATTTATTAGAGCATGCATCCGAAGAAGTGGGTTGTAGCCCACGAAAGCTTATGCTCTAATAAATTTGTTAGTCTCTAAGGTGCCACAAGTACTCCTGTTCTTTTTTTAGTTAGCAGTGAGTACCACTAGTTAGGCTTCCTTTATTGTTTTATTTTGTTTTTATTATTTAATAGTTTTCGGTGCTAGGCCTTGGTGGCATGCAGTGCTCAGTCACCAAACTGTAAGGCTCTCCATCATGTGGGGTGCCTATTCTGACGTTCCCCACTGATGTTATCTAGACCGGTGATCTGCTAGGTCACTCCAGTCTTTGACTCTGGGAGCCAGCCTTACCCTGCTCTGCTGTGAGAACCCTCACTCCTGGGTTGTTCACACACAGCCTCTGGCATGTAAGCTGCTCCCAGTTACTTGCAACCAAATGACACTAGCCAATATCTCTGGTCCCAGACACAACCCTAGGAACCTCTGTCTTAACACTTTCAATGTCCTTAAAACTTAGATGCTTCTCACCACAGGCTGGCTAGTTGCTCTTCAGCCAGGCTCTCCCCTTTGATCAGCACTTCAGTCACTTGGTGTGGTGTCTGTAGATGTAGGTGGAAGAGAAAGGAAGAGCATGGCAAATGTCTCTCCCTTTTATCATGTCCTTTCTTCCCTCTTGGCTTTGCCCTTACCACTTCAGAGTCAGGTGAGCATTACCACATCACAGTTCCAAACTGACCAAAGGAAGGGGAGTGACTCCCTCGAGAGTCCAACAGATTTTTTTGTTGCTGCCTCGGCCAGCGCCCTTTGTTTCTGTGAGGCTGGGCTGGGTTTGTCCCATACCTGCCATGATGAGGGGTGAACTCCCTCTCTATTCTTGGAGAGTTTTTGCCTGGGCTTGCTTTAAGCTATGAGAATACATTTTCAGCCTTATAACTATATACATTAAATTATAACCTATAACATTACTATAACATCACTATAACAACCAATAACACTATAACATCATGAGCCTTCCGAAGACACCCAACATGACAAACTTTGCATTGGATAGTACACAATCATTTTACAAGGATGATCATGGGGGTGCTGGGTGTTCCCCTGAGGTACAGAGCGTCACACCTATCCCAAATAAAGACCCCACACAAAGGAGCTATCACAGCAGTGGGCAAGTACTTTGAGCAGTTGCCAAACTGCTGCTGCTGTTGGGCTTAAAAGTTGGTCTGCTCACTCTTCCCACCAGTCTGGTGGTGTAGCCAATCAGGCAGCCTACTACAAGCCAGCTGTGTTCACTAGGTTGCCTGGAGGCTGGCTCTGCTGCAGGCCCTGATTCCTGACAACCCTGGCACCGTCTTCAGTATCAGTGCGCACCATGTTGAGGACTGGTGCAATTTTCAGCCTTGACACCAGTTCCTCGCCCTGTCTTTGCGCCTACAGCCTTAGTAGCAGGCCAATTCTCAGAGTGGGCACTGACCACAGCTTACACTACGGCACTGCTACAAAATCCTTCCCGGTACTGAGTCTTGACATGATAATCTTTACATCTTGGAACACATTTGTGGTACCGTCTACCATGCCCGCATCAGTACCAATACTGGCCTCTTCACAATGGACTACAGACAAGTCAGGTTGCCTAGTGGGCCCACTGATTATTCAGCTGACTCTTTGCAGTCTGGTTCAGAGTCCTCCAGTACTCCACTAGGTCCACTTATTTAGTTAAGTGGAAACATTTTTTGATCTGGTCCACTAGTCAGGGAATACAGCCAGCAGAGGCTAAGATTCAGGACATTTTAAAATACTTCTTACATCTTAAATCCTCAGGCCTTTCTCTAAATTGCCTGAGACTCCAGCCATTTCAGCTATCCTTCTTCCCATTCAAGTGAGATCCACAGTGATGGGGCCTCACAAGTACCACAGGTAGAGTAGGAACTTCTCTGTACCACTGCTATCCCTTCCCTTGGTTTTGGTCCCTTCTTTTCACTTATGCCCCCAAATCGCCTCCTTTTCTGAATTTAACGATGGCTCAGAGGTCTTGGCTGTATTTTTTCTGAGTCCCCTGTGTTCTCTCTAAAACAACACCCCCCCCCCACACACACACAGGGATTCCTGTTTTACAAGCTAGACATCCAGATACTTAATTTAATCACCAGCCCTTTCTTATCTTAATCACTCTGCCTCTGTTTCTAAACAAAATACTGATTCCCTGTCCCAGGGGCACCTGTCCTCTGCAGAACTTATACATTTCACACTAATGCTGTGCTGTAGATAAGAGCTCCACCGGCGAGCTCCCACACCTCCTGTACAAAACTCAGGGCGGGGCTCCCGCCCTCCCTGCCCCCCTCAAATGGCACCCTTGCTAAGGATGTCAGCCCTGCCCATCCTAGCTAATAGCCATTGATGGACTTATCCTCCATGAACTTATCTAGTTGCTTTTTTAAACCTGTTATAGTCTTCACCTTCTTAATGATTCCCAACATTCTGTTTGCTTTTTTGATTGCCACTGTACATTGAGTGGATGTTCTCAGAGAACTATCAACAATGACTCCAAGATTTCTTTCTTGAGTGGTAATAGATAATTTAGACCTCATCATTTTATATGTGTAGTTGGGATTATGTTTTCCAATGTGCATTACTTTGCGTTTATCAACACTGAATTTCATCTTTGCAGTCTGCTTCGAACTTAACTATATTGAGTAGTTTTGTATCGTCTGTTCACCCCTTTTTCCAGATCATTTATGAATATGTTGAACAGAACTAGTCCCAGTAAAGACCCCTGGGGGACACCACTATTCACCTCTATCCATTCTGAAAACTGACCATTTATTCCTACCCTTTGTTTCCTATCTTTTAACCAGTTATTGATCCTGGAGAGGACCTTCCCTCTTATCCCATGACATCTTACTTTGCTTAAGAGCCTTTGGTGAGGGACCTTGTCAAAGACTTTCTGAAAATCTAAGTACATGGTATCCACTGGATCACCCTTGTCCATATGCTTGTTGACCACCTTAAAGAATTCTAGTAGATTGGTGAGGCATAATTTCCCTTTACAAAAATCATGTTGACTCTTCCCCAACAAATCATGTTCATCTATGTGTCTGATAATTCCGTTCTTTACTATAGTTTCAACCAGTTTGCCCGGTACTGAAATTAAGGTTACTGGCCTGTAATTGCCAGGATCACCTCTGGAGCCTTTTTAAAAAATTGGTGTCACATTAGCTGTCCTCCAGTCATCTGGTACAGAAGCTGATTTAACCGATAAATTACATACCACAGTTAGTAGTTCTGCAGTTTCACCTTTGAGTTCCTTCAGAACTCTTGAGTGAATGTCATTTGGTCCTGGTGACTTATTACTGTTTAATTTATCAATTTGTTCCAAAATCTATTGTACTGACTCCTCAATCTGGGACAGTTCCTCAATGCATTTGTCACGTAAAAAGACTGGCTCAAGTTTGGGAATCTTCCTCACATCCTCAGCCATGAAGACCAATGCAAAGAATTAAATTTAGTTTCTCTGCAATAGCCTTATCATCCTTGAGTGCGCCTTTAGCATTTTGATCATCCAGTGGCCCCACTGGTTGTTTAGCAGGCTTCCTGCTTCTGATGTACTTTAAAAAAATTGCTATTACTTTTTGAGTCTTTAGCTAGCTGTTCTTCAAATTCTTTTTTGGCCTTCCTAATTATATTTTTACATTTCACTTGCCAGAGTTTATGCTCCTTTCTATTTTACTCAATAGGATTTCACTTCCACTCTTTAAAGGATGCCTTTTTACCTCTCACTGATTCTTTTACTTTGTCGTTTAGCCATGATGAAACTACTTTGATCCTCTTACTATGATTTTTAATTTGGGGTATACATTTATGTTGAGCCTCTATTATGGTGTCTTTAAAAAGTTTCCATGCAGCTTGCAGGGATTTCACTTTTGGTGCTGTGCCTTTTATGTTTAATTAACCTCCTCGTATTTGTTTAGTTCCCCTATCTGAAATTAAATGCTACAGTGTTGGGCTGCTGTGGTGTTTTCCCTGCCACAGGAATATTAAATTTAATTATATTATGGTCACTATTACCAAGCGGTCCAGCTATATTCACCTCTTGGACCAGATCCTGTGCTCCACTTAGGACTAAATCAAGAATTGCCTCTCCTCTTGTGGGTTCCAGGACTAGCTGCTCCAAGAAGCAGTCATTTAAGGTGTCAATAAACTTTATCTCGGCATCCCATCCTGAGGTGACATGTACCCAGTCAATATGGGGATAGTTGAAATCCCCCATAATTATTGAGTTTTTTATTTTAATAGCCTCTCTAATCCCTGAGCATTTCAACGTCACTAACACCATCCTGGTCAGGTGGTCAGTAATATATCCCTACTGCTATTGTTACCTATCAGCTCGGTGTTCTTGGGGAACCAGGGCGCAGTGTCCAGCCTGTCTGACTCATGAAAGACCTTCCCCGCCCCACCCCACCCCCAGCCTCTTCTTGAACCAAAGCTGTACAAAAAGCAATGAAGAGGCAGTGGAAGACACACCTAAACCCCTCCGGACAAGGGTGACAGGATTAAGGAAACTCCCCTAGCCTCATCTGCATCGAAGATGGGACAGGGAGGCATCCCAATTAGCATACAGAATGGAGAACAGCAATTCCAAGTCAAGAACCACACTGAACTCTGGGACCAGAAAAGCAGGGAAGCACTGCATGATGGGGGAATCTCTGCTCCAGATGTTAATGAACCCATGCCTGCACACACCCAGCTCAGTAGTTATCAGACCAATTCTAGTAATAAATCTTTTATTGGTATCCACAATACTGAAGCTGCCTAATTGCATTGTGAGCTCCCCCAGAGGAACACCGCCTATAGCCAGGAATGAGCAGTTCCTATCATCTAGCCTGAACTAAACAACTTTGGTATATTCCCTTGAGCCATCAGTTTACCCATATACAAATCTAGTGTTCTCCCTTGAACCATTGTTCTTTCCCTACAAAAACACCTACCCATGCTCAAGTAAGCGTTCTGATGCCTAGATCCAAAATCTGCATCAGTTCTATTGGGACTTCATCTTCTCCTGACTGATCATGCTGGGGGCTCTGCCTGTCTCCAGCACTCAGGACCCTCAGCTACCACCACCATCTGGGAACCCCAATCGATTCAAGCTTCACGGAGTGGTGAGAACCCAGCTTTCTCTCTCTCTGTATAGCCTTCTATATTATAACTGTTTTGTTTGTTTGGCTTCCCTTGTATGGTTATTACCTGGCAATAAATAACTTTCATAGTTAAGCTGGTTGCTTCTCTCTCTCTCTCTCCTCCTCGTGGGTGTTTTTTGGCTTCCCCATTCTCTCTGCAGCAATGCTCCTCGTACCTAAGCTAAAGATCCCTGCAGCGCCCAAAAATCCTGTGGGGTTTGCTCATCAAGTGGGTTACTACCAGAACAATTGTAATGTGAAAGTGGGAAGAGGGATGTGCTGAACCTGGGACATATGAGGGTGGCAGCTTGGAAGTGCTGTTCGACCCAGCCTGCTCAGGGGTACTCTATTCCAGTGCGGTGCCCATGGCATATGAGGGTGACAGCTTGGAAGTGCTGTTCAACCCAGCCTGCTGAGTCCAAGGGCATATAAGAGGTCAGCTTGGGAGTGCTGATTTACCCAGTCCTCTCAGACATTCTCTGTTGATGAGTGTGTGTGTGTGTGTGTGTTTGCCTGATTCTGGGGCTGGAAGAACCCAGCCCTAGGGAACCTAAGTCCTACAGGATAGCTCCATTGGGAGGAAACTTGGAGAAGGGAGAAGTAGAGCTGCGTATGAGAACACAAGTGACACAAGCAGTACATTGATAGAATTACAGACACCCCCCCCCCGAAGAGTAACCTTAATAAATGAGCGTACCCCAAAGTAATGGGAAAAATTGGTAACAAATTGGTGGAGGAACGCAGGCAGCACATGACCCTAATCACGTGGTACTTGTTGAGTAGTTGCTGCAGAGTGGGGAAACAAGCTGAGACCTGAGCAAATTGTCTCTTCCTTTTTCAGCGGGCCCAGCACAGGGAGACGCCCCCAGCCAACGTTTAAGTTGAGACTCGTGCTTAGAATACTTGTAGGACCGTGCAACAAGGAGTTAAGAATTGTGCCTTAAAAGTAAAGTAAAGATTTTAGCGCAATACTGTGACTGTGTGAAAGGGCTTTTGATAGGGATCATTAGTGAGATAAGGGAAGTAGAGATGACTGGAAAAAAAACCCACTTGGCTGCTTGCTTGAGAAAGGAGAAAACCAACAGGATAGAGAGATGATGTGGTGGGGCGGCTGCCCCACCCCTATGAGAGATTGGGCTAGGGCAGGCCAGAGCGGCTGCGCCGAGAGGCAACCAATCAGGGAAGGCCTGAGGGAGAGCCAATGAGGGCTGAGCAAGTGGCGGACAATCAGGGCCAGGCTCAGCACTATATAAAGGCTGCCTAGGAGAGGAGCAGGCAGTCTCTCCCAGACCTCCACCAGGGAAGGTCTGTCTCCTGAGCTAGGAGACCAGCACCTGGGACAGTGCAGTGCTGGGCAGGCTCGGGGGAGCAGAAGGGAACTCCAGCCTGCTACCTGCCAGGCTGCAGGCCCTGAGGGAAGGGCCTAAAGGGTGCAAAGGGTCAGAGGGGAAGTGACCCAGGGAGAGCGGACAGCAAGCGAGGGGAGAGAAGGAGGGTAGGGAGGCTGCTGCTAGAGGGTCCCTGGGTTGGGACCCAGAGTAGTGGGTGGGCCTGGTTCCCCCCCTTCCCCTTTATATTGCAACTGGCTGTGGGAAGTGGCCATATTGGACTGCACCATACCCCTGAAGGAAGGGGTTAGACTTTGGGAGTGGCTGGCCACTGTGGCAGGTGAAAGACTGCTGTTAGCCCACCCCCGGAAGGGGGTGAGAATGGACTAGGGGGCACTACCAGAGGGCAGTGTCCTGAAGGGGACGCCGTGAGCAGAAGGGAGCAATGCGGGTTCAGGCGCCAACAGAAGGCAAGGGACGGATGGGACACCACCAGGAGAGGGCGCTCCCCATGGACTGAGCTAATTCCTGGGAGCAACCAGCGGGAGGCACCACAGGGGTGAGTCTCAACCCTGTCACAGATGGATAATGAAAAAGGGGAAATACCCCTGGGAAAGGGGGTGCTCTAAGGGAACTAACTCCAGGAAACAGCCCCGGTGTTGCCAGCACAGAGTGCCCGAGGACAGCAACAGCGAGGTTCGTGGCCCGGTGTGCTTCGCGTCAATAAACACACCAGGTGGAGAAGCAAACAAAGTTTATTTGAGATCTCAAAGCGGTGCTAGGAGACAGGCACGTCTCAAATCAAGCACACTAACAAACAGCTTTTCTTCTTTTATACATTTTGCAGTTAAGCCTCATCCCCCCCCACCCTTCCCCCACTACCCCTCCTTTTCTTCCCATTCCTCTCTTTCCACCCCTCCCGTCCCTGGTAATAGTTACTAAGCAAATAACGATTACATTTAAGCAGTTAAGTCATTCTTGGCAGCTATAAGCCTAACTTGTTAGTAACTTCTTTAAACAGTTATCTTGTCCTTTTTCCCTTCAGCCAGAAACATGCAGGCCTCATTATTACCGCTTGCTACCGGTAAGGGGGGTTACCACTGATAGCAGGCCGCTTACACATTCCACTTGCACCTGGCTTTTGAGGTCGATTAGAGTTTAAACATGGAAGGAGAGTTCGGTTCATTTTAGGCCTAGTGCAGGAAGGCTTCATTGACACTTGTGATTTTCCACCCTCCCGAGTTACCTAGGGTGATGGTGATGCCTAGTGACGTCAACACCGGGATCAGAGCAGCCAGACCTTGGCACTCTGCCGGTGGCACCGTGTGGAGGCTGGAGTCCCCCAGATGGACCTGATCCTGGCTGGCCATCAGGAAGGGTTCATCTGTCTTGTTGGGAGTGGTGAGTGTTGTGTGTATGGCGCGTGCATTCTGTTTTGGTGATTGTTGATAGGTGGAGGTTGAGTGGGGTATGGCTGTGTGGGGCTCTTTTGCTGGTGGGAGACCCCGTAAACCTGCAAAAGATTAAGCCCTGAGTCCACAGGGAAAGGGTGTTTGCCCGGAGCCCACGGAGGAGTAAAGTTAGATGCCTTTCGCCTGGAGTCCTACAAACTGGGAAAAGGTGGGGATGCCTAAATTAAGAGGGATACACCTTGAGCCCTAGGAACTGCAGAAATGTGGGTGCCCCCTAGAGTGTGTGAGTAACAGAGAATTTTGTGCGGGTAACAAAGGCACTGGAGAGTCCCCAGCCAGGTACGGGGGTACCTGATTCAGTTTGTGCATGTGTAAGGGGACTGTTGCCCCCTTACTAACATTCAGTGGGGGTGTTTTGGTTGGCTAGCTCCCAGCACTAAAAGGGGAAGGGTCGATGGCAAATCAGGAGCCTGAGATTGACAGTCCCCAGGAACAATGAGGAGAGGCCAATGCTCCAGATCAGCCTGATTGACAGGCTAATCAGAGGGTCAGGAGGCCAGGGAGGTCCCTTCCTCCCTGTGAGCTGGAATTGCCTGGGTCAGACTGAGTGGGGCCGAGCTAAGGAGAAAGCAGGGGCCCAAGCTGAGCTGGAGAGCAGAACCGTGCCAGATCCAGAGGGGCCAGAGGCGCAGCCACAGAGCCAGAGACGCAGCCCAGGGAGAGCAGATCCTGTGCTGGGAGCAGAGCTGCAGCCACAGAGCCAGAGATGCAGCCCAGGGAGAGCAGATCCTGTGCTGGGAGCAGAGCTGCAGCCACAGAGCCAGGTGTGGTGAGCAAGTGGGGCCAGCCAAGGGGGGACCTTGGGCAAAGGGCCCAGCACAGAAAGACACCCCCAGCCAAGGGCCCTTGCAGGCCAGACCGGGAGGGGGACCTTAACCTGACGGGGGGCTGACGCTGGGAAGAAGGGTCCCACCACTCAAAGCCCGGAGGTGTGTGGCCACCACCATTGCAAGTGTCCAACCCGCAGGATACCTGCAGCACAGCCAGGGCCTGAGACGGAAATCTGGGACCTACAAGGAACAGACCGCGAAGTGCCCTGATGTCCAGAGACACTGTTTGTGATGTTCCCTGCCACAGAGCAGGCTGATGTGTTTTCCTTTAACCTCTCCCATTTTTCCTTATTCTTTTCTTTAGATTAATTGTTAATTAAACAACCTGTATTTGTTTTAAATTGTATGGAATAATCAGTGGGTCAGGGAGGTGCCCAGTGCAGAGAGAGTACCCCGGAGTGGGGACACCCTAGCCCCTGTCCTAGGTGACCACAGCAGGGTTGGGGGTTGAGCCCCCCAGGAATCCTGGGCCCAGCCTTGTTGGGGTTACGAGGACTCTGCCAGACAGGAGAGTGGAAGGGGAGCCCTCAAGGGCAGGGAGGCCTCTGGGTAAAGGGAGTGGGAGCGAGGACTCAGATCCTTTCGCTAGCCCACTTCACCGGGGTAGTGCAGAAGCCAGGAAAGTTCCCCACAATAGCGGGACCATTCCCCGCTTACACATGAGCAAGGGCATAAAGGAAAACATGATACAGGGTGGTGGCTAGGCATGAAAGCAGATATAGATCAGTGGTGTGATAATTGTCTGCAGTGCACCATGGTTAATGCTGATCGCCAGATTCAGAATAATACATTGGGGCACCAAAAAATTGAGGGACCCTGGTCCCAGATTCAGATAGATTACATAGGCCCTTTACCCACCACTAGTAGAGGGAATAAATACTGCCTGGTAATAGTAGATCCCTTCTCCAAATGGGTGGAAGCCATCTCTACTAAAACCAACACTGCCTCTGTTACTGCTAAGCAGCCCTTTAACATATGTAAGGGGACTGTTGTCCCCTTACTAAAACTCAGTGGGGATATTTTGGTTGACTACCTCCCAGCACCAAAAGAAAGGGGAAGGGTCGATGGGAAATCAGGACCCTGAGACTGACAGTCCCCCGAATCAATGGGGAGAGGCCAGTGCTCCAGGTCAGCCTGATTGACAGGGCAGGCAGGCTAATCAGGGAGTCAGGAGGCCAGGGGGGTCCCGTCCTCTGTGTGAGCTGGAATTGCCTGAGTCAGACAGAGTGGGGCTGAGCTAGGAAGAAAGCAGGGGCCCGAGCTGAGCTGGGGAGCAGAGCTGTGCCAGAGCCAGAAAGGCAGCCCAGGAAGCAGGTCAGTGCTGGGATCAGAGTGACAGAAGCAGCCCAGAGAGCAGACCTGTCCTGGGGGCAGAGCTGTAGCAACCAGAGCCAGAGGGGCCAGAGAAGCAGCCTGGGCTCCCTGGGGAGCTTGAGGCGGAGCATCAGCAGCAGCCGTGCTGAGGCAGAGTGGAGCTGAGACAGAGTGGTGGAGCATAGTGTGGTGAGCAGCTGGGGAGAATAAGGGGGATCCTGGGCAGCGGGCCCAGCACAGGGAGACGCCCTCAGCCAAGAGGCCCTGAAGGCCAGACTTGGAGGGGGATCGTAACCCCGATGCTGGGAAGAAGGGTCCTGCCACCTAGAACCTGAGAGCTTGTGGCCACCGCCAGAGCAAGTGTCCGACCCGCAGCATCCCTGCAGCACAGCCAAGGCCTGAGAAGGAGGCCCGGGACTTGTGAGGAACAGACTGAACTTCCCTTACATTCCAGAGACGCTGTTTGTGATGTCCCTGTACAACAGAGCGGGGTTATGTGTTTTCCTTAACCTTTCCCATTTTTCCTTTTTTTTTTTTAAATTGATTGCTGTTTAATAAATTGTATCTGCTTTGAACTGTATGTAATGATCAGTGGGTCAGGGAAGTGTCCAGTGCAGTGAGAGCACCCCGGAGGAGGGACACCCCAGCCCCTGCCCTAAGTGACTACAACAAGGTTGGGGGTGGAACCCCCCAGGAATTCTGGGCCCAGCCTTGTTTGGGTTACGAAGACTCCGCCACACAGGAGAGTGGAAGGGGAGCCCTTGAGGTCAGGCAGGCCTCTGGGTAAAGGAAGTGGGAGCGAGGACTCAGATCCTTTTGCTAACCCACTTCACCGGGGTAGTGTATGAGCCAGGAAAGTTTCCCACAATAGTGGGACCATTCCCTTGCTTACACATAGTTTTCTCAAGAATGGAAATTTCCAGAGTAATTGATTCAGATTTGGGATCCCATTTTGTGGGAGATGTTATGCAAGAGCTATGTAAGGCTTCAGGCATTAAGCAACGTTTCCACATAGCTGGGCAACCTGAGTCCTCTGGACAAGTTGAACGAACCAATCGCATGCTAAAGGAAGCTTTGAAAAAACAAGTAAAAAGCTCAGGGAGGGATTGGGATGAAAAATAGTACATTGATAGAATTACAGAACACCCCCCCATACACACACAGAAGAGTAACCCTAATAAATGAGCGTACCCCAAAGTAACAGGAAAATCAGGTAACACTATAGTCTTATTATTAGAGCATGGAATTGCTATCCATAGAGATTCTATGGAACAGTTTGGTTCATTTAAGATTTTTACTTCATTTGAGTCTACGTTTTTTCACTTATAGTGCCACTCCCCCACCAGCATGACCTGTTCTGTCCTTCCGATATATTTTGTACCCTGGTATTACTGTGTCCCATTTATTATCCTCATTCCACCAAGTTTGTGATGCCTATTATATCAATATCCTCATTTAATATAAGGCATTCAAGTTCACCAATCATATTATTTAGACTTCTAGCATTGGTTAGCACTTAAAAAAATTGTCACTTTTTAGCTGTCTGCCATTACGTGATGTAATTGAATGGGACTCTTTTTGATTTGATTGTTTCTTATCAGATCCTACCCTTCTGATTTTTGAACCTTTAGGGTACACTCAGGTCATATTTTCAAGCTTGAAGAGTAGAAATGGACTTTCTTTAAATGATACTTGAGATTTAAAATGATGTGGTCTAAATTAGCTGTAACCACTCAAGAAAGAGATCTTGGAATCATTTTGGATAGTTCTCTGAAAACATCCACTCAGTGTGCAGCAGCAGTCAAAAAAAGCAAACAGGATGTTGGGAATCATTAAGAAAGGGATAGATAAGACAGAAAATATCATATTGCCTCTACATAAATCTATGGTATGCCCACATCTTGAATACTGTGTGCAAATGTGGTTGCCCCATCTCATAATATATTGGAATTGAAAAAGGTTCAGAAAAGGGCAACAAAAATGATTAGGGGTATGGAACGGCTTCAGTATGAGGAGAGAGAAGACTGGGACTTTTCAGCCTGGAAAAGAGACGACTAAGGGGGAATATGATAGAGGTCTATAAAATCATGATTGGTGTGGAGAAAGTAAATAAGGAAGTGTTATTTACTCCTTCTCATAACACAAGAACTAGGGGTCACCAAATGAAATTAATAGGTAGCAGGTTTAAAACAAACAAAAGGAAGTATTTTTTCACACAACACACAGTCAGTTTGTGGAACGCCTTGTCAGAGGATGTTGTGAAGGCCAAGACTATAACAGGGTTCAAAAAGAACTAGATAAGTTCTTGGAGATAGATCCATCAATGGCTATCAGCCCAGGATGGGCAGGGATGGTGTCCCTAGCCTCCATTTTCCAGAAGCTGGAAATGGGCGACAGGGGATGAATCACTTGATGATTACCTGTTCTGTTCATTCCCTCTGGGGCACCTAGCATTGGCCATTGTTGGAAGACAGGATACTGGGCTAGATGGACCATGGTCTGACACAGTATGGCCATTCTTATGTTCTCACTCAATGTGACTCCAGGAGCAGTGGCTTTCAGAAAAACACCAAATATAATGTTATTCCTGATAAAAGTGTGAGTTAGCAGCACTAGATAATCATCCATGACACTACCCCTGTGTGACGTTGCACTCCATATGATTTTATGAAAATATGCTAATGAATGTGAATATAATGTAATTGGAATATGCTTCATGCAAAAGTCTCTTGTAAGGTATCATTACAAAGCTTAATCTACTGGTGTGGTGATTTGTATAAATGTATCATTCTTGTATCTGAATGTGGCAGGACGACGACTCACCGCTGCGGTGCCTCCTGCTGGTCGTCCAGGGAATTAGCTCACCAGCCTCCAGAGCACCCTCTGCATGCCGGTGTCTCACCTTGCCGCTGGCCCCGGTTTCCCTCCCGGACCCCAGTGCCCCTTCTGCCAGGGTTCTGCCCCTTGCAGTACTCTGCAGTCTCTCTGGGTCTCCCCTTCCCCACCTCGCCTCAGTCTTTGGCTACTGCCAGTCACCATCTAGCCCCCGCTCACTGGGGCTGACTGCAGTATAATTGCCACTCATCATTGGCAAGGAGGGTTTGGACCTGCTGCCTCTGCCTACCCTTAGGCTGCCCCTCTACAACCCCAGTACCTTCTCAGCCTTTAACAAGGCCGGTAGCCTGGGGATTTTCCAGGCCGGAGCTCCCCAGCGCCTCAGGCCTTTCCCCAGCCCTGCTCCACTTTAGGTACCCTGCTCAGCTCCCAGCAGCCAGGCCCCATCCCTCTCAACAGCTAGAGAGAGAGTGTCTCTCTTTAGCTTCTGGCCCCAGCCCTCTTATATAAGGGCCAGCTGGGCCCTGATTAAGCTGGCCACAGCTGTGGTCAGCAATGCACTTAGCTTCTCACAGCTGTTCTCACTCCTTCCCTGCTGCAGCCCTCTCCAGGACTGCTTTTAACCCCTTCAGGGCTGGAGTGGGGGTGACCACCCACTCTTCAAGATCCCCTCCACCGGGGAGGCTAGGGGGGTTGTTCTACCTGCCCAGTTTTCCCCTCAGCTGAGGCCGCAGGACATCCCGTTCCTGCCACAGGTGCTCCAGCATGAAGAGCAACCGGCCACCCTCCAGAAGGGTTTGGGTGCTGTAGCCTGCTTAGCTCCCAGGTGGTTTTCCCTTTCTGGTTGGGTCTCCACCGTGGCCTGTCTTGCCCCTGCGTGGATTCCCCTCTTGAGCTGGGGCCCCTCTGCCCCAGACCCCCTCTCTTCTGGGGCCCTGGTCTTTACCACCCCCTCCTTTGGGGTAGTCTCAGACCGAGCTCGATCCTCTAACCTCCCCCTCCTTCTCTGGGGGCAAGGCCATCTTACTTGGTCACCCTTGTGGCACAGGAAGCACAGCCAGTGCCTTCCTTTGGCCACCTCCGGGCTAGGCCAGGCCCTGTGAGTCCCGTGGGGGCACTCCATCTTCTTGTGCCCTGGCTCACCACAGGCCCAACAAGTTTGGAGCCCCCCTGTTGGCTTCACAATGTCCCGGGTGGAGCCTCTTTGCTCCATCCCAATAGGGGCACTCCCTCTTATAGTTCCCCATTCGCCCACAGGCGAAACAGTCTTTAGGCCCCAGCACCGGCCTCCTGCCCCAGGTGCCTGGCCCCTGATGAGATCTATGTGCCCTCCCCTGCAACAGCTGTAGCAGCCTTGCTTGCTGCTCGGCGAGACGGGCCACACAGGCTCTCCAATAATAGTCCGCCATTCTGGGTCCTGCGTCTCCACCTTCAGTTCCTCCCCTGGGATTCGGGCAATAGTGCCACAGTCCTTGCCCTCACCCCTTGTATCGGGGTGGACTGTCTATGCCCGCATTCTCCACCACTCTGTAATGGGGCGATGACTCACCCGGCGGCTCCTGCTGGTCATCCAGGGAATTAGCTCGCCAGCCTCTGGACTGAAACTAGAAATATGACATATACCTCCGAGGTCCTATTGTAATTATGCAAAGTGTGGGCCATTAATGGTGGTTTGGAATCTTGATGGCTCCCATCAACTAGGACAACTGGTTGTAAATGGCCCTGTTTACTTGCAGATCTTCCTGTGAGTCAGGCCAGGAAGAATGGAGGCTTGGGGTTTCACAGGACATGTGACCATGTCACCTAGTACTGGAATCCATCTTAAACTGAAAAGCACCAGGTTTAGAAGGAGGGGTGGGGACCCAGAGAGACAAAGGATTCCTGCCTTGGGCCAAAGCTATATAAGGGGGTGGAACAGAACAAAGGAGGTTCCAGTGATGAGAAATCCCCTAGTTACCACCTGAGCTGGAGCTAACAAGAACTGTACCTGGGGAAAGGATTGGGTCCAGACTAGGAAGGAGTTCAGTCTGTGAAATAAGTTTATTGGAACATCTCTGAGGGTGAGATATACCTGTAATCAGTTTCTTAATGTATTAGGCTTAGACTTGCGTGTTTTGTTTTATTTTGGTTGGTAACTTTCTTTGTTCTGTCTGTTATTACTTAGAACCACTTAAATCCTACTTTTTATACTTAATAAAATCACTTTTGCTTATTAATTAACCTAGAGTAAGCAATTAATACCAGGGGGAGAAAACAGCTGTGCATATCTCTCTATCAGTGTTATAGAGGGCAGACAATTTATGAGTTTACCCTGTATAAGCTTTATACAGAGTAAAACAGATTCATTTGGGGTTTGGATCCCATTGGGAACTGGGTGTTTGGGTGCTGGAGATAGGAGCACTTCTTAAGCTGTTTTAAGTTAAGTCTGCAGCTTTGGGGCGCGTGGTTCAGCCCCTGGGTCTGTGATAGAGCAGACTGGCGTGTCTGGCTCAACAAGGCAGGGTTCTGGAGGCCCAAACTGGCAGAGAAAACGGGCTCAGAGGTAGTGTCAGCACATCAGGTGACAATCCCAAGGAGGTTTCTGTGATCGAACCCATCACACCTGCACCTGAACAAAGCTCCAGTGAAGTGAATGGGGCCCAGGTGGATTCAGGGAACCATCCATATGGAATCACTTGGAGGATCAGGTCTTAATCATTCTATGCCTCAATTCCCTAACTGTAAAATGGGGATAAATAATTTGTCCTTTCTCCTGCTTTTTGTCTTGTCTATTTGGGACTAGACTGTAAATTTACAATCTGCCCTGAGCAAGAGGCAGGAGCAGAACAAACAAAAGAGTAAATTGTGACTATCACAGTTATAATTCTCTCCCTGGCTCCCCTCTTGCTGCAGGGGTGAAATAATCTGCCACTTGTCTATGCCACTACATCCTGTCCTGCTCCTTTGAATAGGAAAGACAGAGGCTTGTGTGATGGCAAGCAGCTTAGTCAGCACACTGGGACTGAACAAGGAAGTTCCAAAACTAAAAGCATGAGCCATTATAGCTAGAGCTGAAGAGCCACAGCTCTGTGGTTGAGGCAGTGACAGACTCATATCCTCTCTGGGTTGGGCACAGAGGAAGACCTGTAACACTCACCAGTAGATTATACTTCTCTTAGGTTGTAAATTGTTTGGGGGCAGGGACCATTTCTTACTGGTTCAGTGCTTAGCACACTGGGGCCCTGATCTCAGTTGAGGCCTTTTCAGGCACTACTTCACCTTATTTATTATTACTTATGAGATTAATTCAGTAAATCAATCTCAGCAATCTGTATATTACTGAGCCCCCTGTATCAGAGATTACAGTCTCCAGGGGTATTATATGTCCCTGCTTCTTTTCCTCATCCTTTGAGCTTTCCAGACTCCCACCCCCTCCTTCATTCCTCTGCCTCCTTCTCCCCTTTTTAATATATGGCGATATACCTATCTCATAGAGCTGGAAGGGACCCCGAAAGGTCATCAAAGTCCAGCCCCCTGCCTTCACTAGCAGGACCAAGTACTGATTTTGCCCCAGATCCCTAAGTGGCCCCCTCAAGGATTGAACTCACAACCCTAGGTTTAACAGGCCAATGCTCAAACCACTGAGCTATCCTTCCCCCGACAGTCCACACTCCACCCCCAAGAGCTTGTACATTTCAGCAACTGTGGGATTGGGATGTGTATTAACAGGGTATATTGAAGCACTGCTAAAAGAGGGATTTCTTCATTTCCTGGGTTTCAAAAGTTTCAGTTTTGCTCGGCTCAATGTTCTGCAAGTAGATGATATACCACCAAGTAATCATAACTCTGCATTAACATAGTTTTTTTGCCATTGAACTGGGCTGGTGTTTTGAACAGGTAAAGATATGTTGTTCGAAGGATTTAGTAGTCATTTAGGCAGTTGTACATATTATGTCCTGTGATATTAGCATACAGTGACACGTGGGCTGTGGGTGGCCAGACCTAACAGTCAGACCCAGAGTCTGCAGCTATGAGACAGGAGACAAGAATTAACTGGGACAGGATAGTGGGAGGTCAGAAACAGGAGACAAATTGGAGATCAGAACCATGAGTTGAGAACCAGATTCAGGCCAGGTCAGGATACCAGAGGGTCAGAGGAGGAGACAGACTTAAGGTTGGGAACTACATGTCACATGTCAGGAGTCAAGCCAGGTCAGGATGCCAGGAATTCAAGCCAGGGGAGCAGGTAGCGGGAATGGGTAGCAAGGAGCAGAATGGAGCCCACTGTTCAGACAGCTTCCTGTTCCTGCTGCTTGCTTAAGTAGGGCCAGTGGGCCAGTCAGCTGCTCTGGGACTCTGCCAATTGGACCTCAGGGGTGGACCTCACACTGGGGCTGGGCTTTGTGGGTCCTGGATAAACTATTGTCAGCAGCCTGCCAGGTGGAGGATTAGTGTTTGGCTGCTCCCATAGACCTTGTGGGCCAGGGCTCAAGACCTGTGGGTCATGACATCACCCCCTCCCCTAGGGCTGCCCTCTGGATGACAAGACTTCAGGATTCTTGGGGTGGCTCCTACAGAAGCCTCGAACCAGGGTGGGAGCATGGACATTGTCAGCTGGCTCCCAAGTGCTTCCCTCTGGAGACAGCATATACAGGGCGGACTCTAAGGGATCAAGGGAGCTGGAGCTTGAAGATGACCAGGTTGATTTGTTGCCGAATCCTGTACAAGCCAAGGAACTGACAATCTAGATTCCAAGAGGGTCTCTCTGCATAGAGGTGCTCTGTTGAAAGCCATAACTTCTGTCCTATAGAGTTGTCTACATTCATCTGTGTACCTTTTGTAGTACTCTTTTGCCTTTTCAAGGTATCCCTTCACATCCTCTTGGATGTGATAGATGTGTTGTACTAGGTTGAAGGCAGATGGGTTGGAGGAAGATGTGGGTAGTAGTGGGTGAAATCACAGGTGGTAACCACAGTTGATAAAGAGAGGCTGTGGTCTCTGGATGTGTGATCCACATTATTGTACAAGACCTCTGCATAGGTTAACAGTGAAGACCAGTCATCCTGATGATGGCTGATGTAGCATTATTGTTCGAGAATCTGGTTGATTCTTTCCATTTGGCCATTCAACTGAGGATGACAGGCAGAGGTCAGGTGTTCATGAACCCCTAATAATGTAGGGCCTCATGCCAGCAGTGGGCAGCAAACTGTGGCCCTGGTTGAAAGTGATGTGATCCAGGAGGCCATGAAGATGGACTATGTTGTTTATCTAGAGCAGGCACTTTCGTCAGCAGAGGGTAAACCCATCAGGGAATGAAGTGAGCCATCTTAGAAAAGTGATCTACCATTGTCAGGGTGGTTGTGAAACTGCTGGTTTCTGGTAGTTCCACCACAAAATTCAAGGAAATGGCATCCCAGGTGTCCAGAGGTTGGAGAAGACCACAGGGTTTCTGACATGGGATGTTGGTGCAAGCATACACCTGGCAGGAAGCTACAAAGGTCTCTATCATGGGGCACATTCGGGGCCACCAGAAGAAACAGATGGAGTTGTGGCACAGTTGAAGAACTGCCACTCTCCCAGGTCCTGGGGAAACATAGATGCTGCCCTTTATGAATGGGATCTCTTTCCAAGTGTTATGCAGTTCTCATTTGAGAATGGCCATCTCATTGGGCAGAATTCCAGAGGCAGAGGAGATGAGTGTGAGCAGATTCTGGCAGTGAGTTGCATTAAAGAAATTATGGGACTTGAGAATGTGGGCTGGTTCCAGACTGGGGCCTAATGGGTCAGAGCCACATCTTTGGGATAGTATCAGAGGGGTAGCCATGTTAGTCTGGATCTGTAAAAAGTGACAAAGAGTCCTATGGCACCTTATAGACTAACAGACGTATTGGAGCATAAGCTTTCGTGGGTGAATGCGTCTGATGAAGTAAAGTTGAACCGGGAGAAGAATATGGCCCCATCGGACCTATCACTTGTTTAGGGCCTTGGCCCTGTGCAGGTACTCCAGGTTCTTATGGTTAGTAAATATTTGGACCAGATGGCGAGCCCCTTCCAAGTAGTGTCACCACGCTTTGAAGGTGGTCTTAATTGCCAGGAACTCCTTGTCTGAGATCTCAGTTTGTTCAGCAGGGGTAAACTTCCTTGAGTAGTAAACAATGGGGTGCTGCATCTGCTCAGGTCCATGCTTTTGGGAGAGGACTGCACTGATCACCATACTAGAGGCATCGGCTTCTACAACGAAAGCTTATATTGTGTCTGGATAAACCAATGCTGGAGCAGTAGTGAAAGCAAGCTTCAACTGCTCAAATGCATGCTGGGCCTCAAGCAACCAATGGAACTGGGTGTTTTTCATAGTACAGCAGTGAGGGGCATGTCTTGTCTTGAAAAATTCAACATGAACCTCCATGAGAAGTTTGCGAAGCCTAAAAAATGTTGTAGGTCATGCACGTTGTGAGGTGCTACTGTTGCCGACACAGAGTGCCCGAGGACAGCAACAGCGGGGTCCGTTGCCCGGTGTGCGTCACGCCAATAAACACACCAGGGTGGAGAAGCAATCAAAGTTTATTTGGGATCCCAAAGCGGTGCTAGGAGACTGGCACATCTCAAATCAAGCACACCAACATAAGCGGCCTTTATCTTTTATACATTTTGCAGCTAAGCCTTTCCCTTCTTCCCCCACCCTTTCTACCTCTCCCCCTTTCTCCCTCTGGTTACATTACACGACCTTGGCTATGCAGCTTGTTCTCACTGTTTCTTTCTGCAAGTAATCTTGTCCTTCAGCTAGAAGCATGTAGGTTTCCCTTATCACTACTGCTTCCCAGCTGCTGGCCTGTGAGGTTAGTAAAGTTTAACATGCAGGGGCTTTGATTCACTTTGGCCTAGAGCGGGGGGGCTTCATCAACTTTCGTGGTCTTCCACCCCCTCGAGTTACCTAGGGTGATGCCTAGTGACACCAACAACTCCCTCCTTTGAGAATACTCAACAAGCTTTTGGCTGAGTTTTCTCATATTCTGAGGACAAAATGTGATTTAAGGCCATGGTCTTAGGATCATTGATTAAAGGGGAAAAGGAGGTGTTTTGACTTTTAGAGGTGGTACATACTTTAACCATTAAACATTTCAGGCATGAGAAGAGAGCGAGGGTGAGGAAACAAAGTACGAGACCAGTAAGCAGGAGGCGGACAATACCATCTCCTAAGCCCCCTAGGCTAGGGAGCCAGCTCTAGAGGGTATCAAATAGAGTGGGTTCCTGTTCCTGGGCCTTCCACTGATTGAAGGCCTGTTCAGAGGACAGGATGTGCTTGTTAATGTCCTCTGCGTTATTTGGGACGTATGTGCAGCATTCATTACCGATAAGGGCACATGCTCCACCCTGGGAGGCCAGGACATAATCCAGGGCCTGGCGATTTTGCAGAGCCAGCAATCGAAGCTGGTACAGCTCGGAGCTTATGCCTTTTTCTATGGCCAGGGTGTCATTGGCAAACTGGGTAAGGAATACAGAGAGCCTTTTATAGAGCTGGGCCAGTCGTCCCATGCCATAGGACGGGAGGAGAATCATACCAAGTCGATCTCCTTCACTAATAGGTTCAGGGATGGCATATAGAGACCGACGCCGTCGGGGACGGCCACTTGGGGCCTGGGGGAGAACTCGCAGAGGAGGGGCCAGAAACCCTAGGTAACAGCTACCATACCAGCAGTTGGGCAGTGTCTTATAGGCGCTGTGGCCACATATATAATAAATTCGGCCATTCCCTAACATGGAATTGTTGCCGCTTTTACTTAGGCTTGCCGTGTATCGTGAAAGGGTTCGGGGCACGTCGCCCACCCAGTGACCTGTGGCGTTATACAGGGGCATACTGGTGTTAGCATCAGGGGACAGGTAGTATTGGCAGGTACTGTTGCCGGCAAACCACCAGGGAAGGGTGCCAGTGTTGCTTTGCTTAAATTTTTGGTGACATAACAGGCCCACAGGGGATGAGGCTAATTTAATGGCTTGTGGAATGGTGGTAGCATTACTAAATGGCCTCCAGGTGTCATTTCCTAGCAGGCTAAAGGGGGCTTCTATGGCGCAGTTTTGTTTTACCGCTTCGTAAAGCTTAGAAGAGTTCCGTGCCAGCCAGAGCTGACAGGTGTCGGACCAATTTTGGGGAATGGCTCTCCAGGGTAGCCCTGCCGAATGGTGAGGGATTTGGGAACATATCCAACAATTGGAGAGATTGAATTCCCGGGCAAAGGCAACCTTCAGGGCCTCATACGTGTTTGTTTCCAAGTTGATGGGGGTTTTTCTTCATCCCGCATGTGCCTGGGGGGGGGGGGGGGGAACGGGGGTCAATGAGAGGAGTGCCCCTATGGCAAAGAGTAACACAGTGGCAGACCCTGGACCTGATTTCATTTTGGGCAGGTGACCCTGGGGTCTAACAATTACAATTCCCCAAATACCCACAAAATAACAATTACCAATAGCAGACAGACTAAAAACAAAAGGGACCAGACCACCAGGTTAGGCCGGCCCTGTGAAAATAAACACAACCAATACTCAGAGTTTTCGTGGGGAGTGTGCTGCGACTGTCCAAAGAGGCTACAGGGCATTCCCCGCAGACCTTATTGTCGCCTGAATAACAGTTTAAGTCCCAGGTCGTCGCTGGCAGTCTTTTCCGTAGGCTGGATGGTCCACCGTTCAGGAGCGGGCACTGCTTTTAGACGAGAGTGATGGATCCAGTTTTTGTGTCCTTCGACCTTTGCTGCTGTATGGGAAACCAGCAGGACGGTGTGGGGTCCCTTCCACTTCTCTTGGAGAGGCTCGTCCTTCCAGGTACGAACGAGAACGGAGTCACCCGGCTGCAGGGAGTGTACAGGGGCATCCAGCGGGAGAGGCTGCGAATCTCTGGTATACCTGTGGAGAGAACAGAGAACAGCAGACAGAGAGCACATGTACTGAGATAAGAAGCCACAGCCTACCTCCCACTCCCCTAACAGAACTGGTGTACCGTTCATAGGCCATGCCCTTCCAAACATAATCTCGAAGGGACTAAGCCCTAATCTGCCCTTTGGGAGAGCGCGAACTCGGAGCAAAACAAGGGGTAAGGCATCAGGCCATTTAAGGGAAGCCTCTTGGCAGACCTTTGAGAGGTGCCGCTTAAGTGTCTGATTTGTGCGCTCCACTACTCCACTGGCCTGCGGTCGCAATGGAGTGTGGAGCTTCCAGGGGATTTGCAGGGCATCCAATATCTTTTGAACGACTTGGGATGTGAAGTGTGTTCCGTTGTCAGATTCCATCCACCGGGGGAGTCCGAAGCAGGGAATGATCTCCTTGACAAATTTCAGAGCCACCGTTTTGGCAGTGTTGTTACGACATGGGAAGGCTTCAGGCCATCCGCTGAATCGATCCACCAAGACGAGGAGGTATCTGAACCCTTGGGTTCGGGGGAACTCAGTAAAAACTATTTGCCAAACCAGTCCCGGGCCTGGGGTAGGTTCCAGAGTGGCTGGTGGCACTGACACTCCCGGTCAAGGGTTATTCTTTTGGCAGATCAGACATTCAGCCTGTACCTGGGAGGCCAGGGGTCTAAATCCAGAGGTTAGAAAATATTTATTCATAAGCTGGGTAAGAGCCTCTCTGCCAGCGTGGGTGGTCTGATGTAGTTTCTGTAGCACTAGCCGTATTAGATTCTTTGGTAGGAGGATTTTTCCTTCCGTGGAGTGGAGCCATCCCTCCTTTTCCTGGAGCCCAAGTGTGTCGGCCAGGTTCCTCTCTTCGTGAGAGTACTGAAGGGCCGGGAGCTCCCCCACTGATGGGATGAGGACATGCATATGGGCATTCTCAGCTTCCTGTGGTTCCAGGGTAGCAGCTCGCTTGGCCTCCCTATCCGCCCTGGCATTACCCCTAGCCACATCTTGATCTTCCCTTTGATGAGCTTTGCAGTGCACCACTGCTACCGCTGAGGGGAGTTGAACTGCTTCTAAAAGCCAGAGAATTTGAAGCCCATGCTTGACCGGAGAGCCTTGGGCTGTTAGCGTTCCTTTCTGCTTCCACAGACCTGCATGGGTGTGTAGCACTCCAAAAGCATATCTGGAATCAGTAAAAATGTTAACTCTTTTTCCTTTTGACAGTTCAAGTGCACGGGTTAAGGCTATCAATTCAGCCAGCTGGGCTGATGTCCCAGCAGGTAAACCCTCTGCTTCCACGGTTTTGTAGAGAGTTACAACAGCATAGCCCACCCTCCTTTGCCCGTTTGTAACAGTACTACTGCTGTCAGTGTACCACTCACAGTCTGCATTAGGGAGCGGTTGATCTTTTAAGTCCGGGCGGCTGGAGTATTGGGTATCTATGACCTCCAAACAGTCGTGTTCCTGCTCCTCTGTCTCCGGTAACAGGGTGGCTGGGTTAAGGGAGGGACAGGTCTGTAGGGTAACTTCAGGATTTTCTAAAAGTTTAGCCTGATACCGAGCTACCCGAGCCTGTGTAAGCCAGAGACCACCCTTAGTATCCAGCAGGGCTTGGACCATGTCGGGAGTATACACTTGCACAATTCCCCCCAGTGTCAGTTTCTCGGCTTCCCCAAGCACTAGGGCAGTTGCTGCGACCGCCCGTAAACATGCTGACCACCTCTTGGCAACTTGATCCAGTTGTTTAGAGAAATATGCCACGGGACGTTTCCAGGTGCCTAATAACTGAGTAAGCACTCCCAGGGCCACCCCTTTCCTTTCATGCACATACAGTTGGAACGGCTTAGTGTGGTCCGGCAGACCCAGGGCTGCTAGGGTCTTTGGTTAGCACTTCTTTTATCTGTGAGAAAAGAAACCTAACACATTTCATTAATGCCTGGCAGTATTTTGCAGACCTCATAGTTGCTTGGGCACATTCAGGCCCCCCTTTTCTTGGTTGTCAGCCAAGTCTTAGCTGTGAACAATGTCCTTGGATGGGGCCAGCATCTTATCTTTGGACTGAGCTTGCTAGCTATATTTTCCAGTTAACTCGTTCTGTTCTTTTTCCTTCTCCCTTTCTTGGCTTCTTTTAACCTACAAAGGAAACTTCCACTCTTTACTCATACACCTTTTCCCAACAATGAACACATACACATTGCCATTATACACCCTTCCAGTAAAATAACTTCTATACAGAGCTTTGGAGCAACAAACCATGACGAGCACACCCACTTTTGAGGATTCCACTCGGTACAACCTCTGGTGTCCAATAGCTTTCCTTTTTAAAACCTTAAATGCCTTGTCGGCTTCTGAGGACCAGTGAAAGGGGTCATGATCCGCTCCCTTAATGCATTCATACAAGGGTTTAGCCCACAGTCCAAACTCTGGGATCTATATTCTGCAGAAGCCTGCCATGCCCAGAAACGCCCTGAGCCGTTTACGATTGCTTGGGATAGGAATTTGACAGATAGCTTCCTTCCTTTCGTTTGAAAGCTGACGCTTTCCCTGCCTTATGTGAAACCCTAAGTACAGTACTTCTGGGAGGGCGATCTGACCCTTACTCTGTGCTACCCGATATCCTCGGAGTCCAACAAAGTTCAGGAGGCTCACAGTGGCTTTAAGGCAAGGGATTAGACCCACAGCGGCAATTAACAAGTCATCTACATATTGCAGGAGGAGGACCTTGTCCTCATTGTCCCATTCCTCCAAGTCTCTGGCCAGGGCCTGGCCGAAAAGGGTGGGGGAATTTTTAAATCCCTGGGCCAACACTGTCCAGCAAAGCTGCTTTTTAACCCTCCTCTTGTCCTTCCACTGGCTCCACTCTGGGGCTTGCATGGCTGAGGGCTCAATTGCAAGGGTCATTATCCACGTATTCTTGGGGGGTAAGGTGAGGGTTATTTCATCTTCTATGACCTCCTTAAATGGTCTCTGCCAAATTGGCTTGATATTGTTCATAAGCTCCCAATCCCAGTTTTTTTTAACCTTTTTAGTTTTTGGCTTTTTTTTTTCTCTTCCTCCTCCTCAACAGCAGGGTCCTCATGAGGATATTACAGTTATCCCAGTCATGCTTATGGCTAGCCAGGCACCCCTCAAAGACTGAGATAAACTTGCTTGGGTTCATGGAGAATTTCCCTGCCTGTGCCTTAAAGGCTGCTAGGTCCACTGGGTTAAAAGGCACATGCATATAGACCTGCATAGTAGTGGCCTGATTCCTATCTGAGCCATGTCTGGACACCACGGTCTCGGTGATCAATGGATAAAATTCCACCGAGGGGGCAATCTCTGGGACCTGAGACACCTTGTCTTTATATGGTGGGGGTGTGATAGCCGAAGGGGACACCGGACCTGCCATTACAGCTGTGGGGGGGTTCTGGGGACTAACAGTAGCTACTACCGAACCTGTCGGAGTCAAATTACACTTTTGCAAAATATCTGACCTATCTCTTAGCAACATAAACAACTATACATACATATGTTCATTCCATTTACCCGTTCGCTGACAAAACAGAAGTAATTGAAGGATCGTGTTATAATTAAGTGATCCTTCCGGTGGCCACCTTTCCTGGTCCTCTAGTTGATATTGAGGCCAGTCTACTGTACAGAACCTTTTTAATCTACTTTTAGTCAATGGATCCGATTCAAACACTTTCCAGTTCACCAGAATGCATTCTAAGGGCGTACACCTTGCCCTGCCTGCAGTACTCTGTCCCTGCCCCATACCCTAGGGAGACACTGGGCGTCCCCAGGTCAAAACAGGTAAAAGTCCACACCACTGGACTGTTCCTACCTTATCCAAGGGACCGGTTCTGCACCATCGCCCGCAGCTGCTTCTCCACTACTCGAGCGCGTTGCACCGTTGTGCCCTCCGGGGTTGACCAAACCGTGTCTCCGCCGAGGCCCCCGATGAAGTCACCGGTGCGCGCTGGGCGTCGGTCGTCGCCGCAATCCGTCGACCTCCGAGAGGGGTCCGGGCAAAGCTAAATTTCAGCCTCGAGCCCCACGTTGGGCGACAAAACTGTTGCCGACACAGAGTGCCTGAGGACAGCAACAGCGGGGTCCGTTGCCCGGTGTGCTTCGCGCCAATAAACACACCAGGGTGGAGAAGCAATCAAAGTTTATTTGGGATCCCAAAGCGGTGCTAGGAGACTGGCACGTCTCAAATCAAGCACACCAACATAAGCGGCCTTTATCTTTTATACATTTTGCAGCTAAGCCTTTCCCTTCTTCCCCCGCCCTTTCTACCTCTCCCCCTTTCTCCCTCTGGTTACATTACACGACCTTGGCTATGCAGCTTGTTCTCACTGTTTCTTTCTGCAAGTAATCTTGTCCTTCAGCTAGAAGCATGTAGGTTTCCCTTATCACTACTGCTTCCCAGCTGCTGGCCTGTGAGGTTAGTAAAGTTTAACATGCAGGGGCTTTGATTCACTTTGGCCTAGAGCAGGGGGGCTTCATCGACTTTCGTGGTCTTCCACCCCCCCGAGTTACCTAGGGTGATGCCTAGTGACACCAACACTACCCAGTCATGGACAGCCTGGACCTTGTGCAGATCCATCTTGATTCCTTCTGGGGACAGGATAAAACCCAGGAACTTGGTAGAGGTCTGATCAAAAGTGCATTTCTCAAGTTTAGCATAGAGACTGTGTTGTCGTAGTGTCTCCAGGGCTGTGCAGATGTGAGCGGTGTGTTGGTCCAGATCATCTGAGAAGATCAATGTATACCACCACAAAGTATACCACCACAAACTGGTCCAGTGGTCTTGTACCATATTGGTAATGAAGTACTACAATGTCACTGGGGCATCAGTCAGTCTGAATGCATAACTAAATATTCAATGTGGCCACAGAGAGTGCAAAAGGCAATCTTCCATCCGTCCCCCTCTCAGATACAGATAAGATTGTAAACTCCCAGGAGATCCAGTTTTGTGAATATGTGGGCAGCCCCCATGTGGCCCAACAGGGATCAGAGGTAGCAAGTGATGGTTCTGGTTTGTTATCTGATTTAAGGCTCGGTAACCAACACAGAGGCAGAAGCTGCCATCCGTCTTTTTTACTAAAAGGACCAGGGTGCCAGCTGGTGAAGTCAACTTGTGGATGAACACCCAGGCCAGGTTCTCTTTGAGATATTGTCACAATGTCATGATTTCAGGCTCTGATGTTGCATATATCCGCCCAAATGGTATCTTCACCCCTGGCTCATAGGCATGCGCAGCCTATTTCATTAGGGTGTGCACCCAGGGAGCCCCGTCCTAGCCCCGCCCCTGCCCTGGCCTAGTCCCGCCCCCATCCACTCCCTCCTACTTCCCACCCCCGACTTTCCCCCTCAGAACCCCCAACCCCCCCTGCTCCTTGTCCCCCCCGACTACCCTCTCCTGGGACCCCTGCCCCTAACTGCCCCCCCCCTACCTAAGCCTCCCTGCTCCTTGTCCCCTGACTTGCCCCCCTAGGACCCTACCCCCTACCTGTCCCCTGACTGCCCCGACCCTTATCCACACCCCTGCCCCTAGACAGACCCCCGGGACTCCCACGCCTATTCAACTGCTCCCCACCCCCTGACAGGACCTCCAGAACTCCCAATCCATACAACCCCCCCGCTCCCTGCCTCCCCCAACCCCTCTCCACACCACTGCCTCCTGACTGCCCCCCCCAGAACTCCTGACTCATCCAACCCCTCCCAACTCCTTGTCCCCTGACCACCCCCTCCAGAGACCCCCCCAGGACCTTCCTTGCTCCCTGTCCCCTGACTGCCCTGACCCCTATCCACCCCCCGCCCCCTGAGAGACCCCGGGACTCCCATGCCCCATCCAATCCCCCCTGCTCCCTGACTGCCCCCTCCAGAGACCCCCCCCGCCCCTAACCACCACCACCCCCCGGGATCCCACCCCTTATCCAACCCACCCTGTTCCCTGACTGCCCCCACCCCTTATCCAACTCCCCTGGCCCCGGACCCCTTACCATGAGATGAGGCTGCTAGCCTCCCCGCGGAGCCAAACTCTGCCCCGCGGGAGCGCGCAACCCTGGCCCCCAGAGCACTGCGCGCGGCGGCATGGCTCCAGGGGAGTGGGGAGCGTGTCTGACTCCCCGCGGAGCCCCGGCCCCCAGAGCGCTGCGCGCGGCAGCATGGCTCCAGGGAAGCATGTCTGCCTCACCGCGGAGCCAAACACTGCCCCGCGGGAGTGCGCAGCCCTGGCCCCCAGAGTGCTGCGCGCGTGGCAGCATGGCTCCAGGGGAGGGAGGGAGGAAGGCGGGGGAGGGGCCGGCGGCTTGCTGCGCTCGGCCGGCCGCTCCGGCCTGGGAGTGCGGACCCCGCAGCTTGCCGCGCCGGGGAGTGGAGCCATTTGCCCACCCCTGCATTAGGGTGTGCCTGGGCACACCCGGCACACCCCGTGCGCACGCCTGTGCCCTGGCTGAAGTTCTACAGGGCAGCTGTAGTCCCGATGTGGGGGGAGGTTTTCTGCATTCTTCTTCTCAAAGACATCAGTGTAGTCATGGTGTGTGTGTGTGTGTGTGGGTTCCATAGTTCCCCCAGTGAGTGTTTCAATGCAGGCAACTACACCTACCTGAGCCTTCTTGGATCTAGGTGCAACATTTCTTAGTCCCTGCCCATGCTGTTGGCAGAATTCTGAGGAGAAAGTAACCTTCTGCTCTTGCCAATGCATGAGGGGTCATGAAATGTCAGCCAGGATTAGGGGAAAATGCGGGGAATGGATCATGCCAAATTGCATTCTTTCTCTGTTGTGTCCCTGAATAATTAACTCCAGAGGTACAGTCTCCTCCACAACTGGGCCTGGAGACGGCTGGAACTATCAGTACCTTCAGTCATGTCAGGCGCGGCTTTGCATAGCAGGGATATCTGTAGGGCCTGAGCAGTAGCTGCATTCGTGAAATTGTACACTGCTCCTGAATTGATGAGAATCTGTTGGAGGAGCATCCATTGGATAGCTGGATTGGCACCTGCAAATGAGAAGCCTCTAAATGGGTCTCTGGGTGCATCTCAGTGAGGACTAGGGAATGGGAATATTCTCTTCTCTCAAGGGCCTGGGCTGGCTTGTTTCCCCGAGCTCAGTGGCATTTGTGGCAGGCCAAGATAGCGTGGCCAGGTTCATCACAGAAGAGGCACAGGTGACGCTGACAGCACCATTCCTGTTCTTTGGGTGTCAGCTGATGATGAGGCAAATCTTGCATAGATTCATCAGGCGATAAAGAAGCTGAGGTCAGAGTATGCAAGTAGGGAGGCTGCAAAAAAAGTCTTTTCTCCTTTTGTTCTTGCAGCCGATTATCAATGCAGATGGTAAAGTCCTCAATGGTATCTAGGCTCATAGGTGTCTCTACATCGGCCAGTTCATCATTGATTTCTTCCCGCAAGCCCCACCAGAACTCATACACCTGCGCTGCTTCATTCCACTTTGTACCCACTGAGGTGGCAGAAATGTGCTGCATAGGAGGCCACTATGCTTTGCTCCTGCCAGAGTCCTCTGGGCATGGCCTCATCTGTTTGAGCTCAGTGAGGGTCATCAAAGATGGTGACATGGATTGAAGAAAGACATCCCAGTTTGACAGCACCAGATTATGGCCTTCCAGCAGTCAGGCCCAGTCTAACACTTCTCCTTTCAGCAGGCTGATCACTGAGGCCACCTTGGCCAAGTCAGAGGCATAGATTTGGGGATGCATCAGAAACAGAAGGCAGCATTGGTTCACGAAACCTTGTAATCACCAGCAAATCCCATTGACCCATTGAGGCAAGGGTATTGCAGGCCCCTGTTTGGGGCAAGGTGCCACACACTGTGTTCACAGCACAGTATTCTCAGTGCTGAGCTGCCTTGCTTTACAGCTGTTCAATTTGGCCTGCAGTGCTTGATTATCTTCCTGGAGATGGAGGGCCCATTGGGTCAGTCCAGTGCTTCTGGTGGCTGTGTTGGTGCTGCTAGGTCCATCCTTCTCGCACTGGGCTCGGTCCTGCAGGCTTTTTGTGGTCCAAACAAGTTGTCACAGCCAGGTTGTGGGTGGCCAGATCTGGCACCCAGAGTCCAATGTCTTGACACAGGAGTCAAGAGTAAGCTGGATCGGGATACAGGGAGATCAGAAGCAGGAGACAAACTATCAGAACCACAAGTCGGTAACCAGAGTCAGGCCAGGTCAGGATACTAGGGGGTCAGAGGCAGGAGACAAACTGGAGGTCAGGAACTACAAGTCAGATGCCAGGAGATCAAGCTGAGGGAGGCAAGGGCCACATAGTCCAGAGCAGGGTAGAGCCCAGTTGTTCAGATAGCTTCCTGGTCCTGCTGCTGGTTTAAGTAGGGCCCGTGGGCCAATCAGCCACTCTGGGACTTTGCTGATCAGACCTCAGTGGTGGGCCTCACACTGAGGCTGGGCTTCATGGGTCTCAGGTAAGCTATTGTTAGTAGGCTGCTAGGTGGAGAGTTGGCACATGACTGTGCCACTGACCCTTGTGGGTCCAGGTTTGAGACCTGTGGGTCATGACCAGTAGTGCTAAAAATCCATTTGCCACAGAAAAATTTGCATTTTTACAGAGAATTTTTTGTTTTTACATTTTGTGAAAAAATAAAAACATATTAACTATTAATTACATTTTACTGACAGTACCAGTGTCACTTATTCAATGTGTGCAAACTCCCCCTCTTGTGGTTAATTTTTGAATGTGCTTTTAATTTACATAGCTAAACATATTCCAATAAACTGCTTCCGGCATATAAAGGTTATTCAATGGCGTATAGGGGTATGTGTTTTAATGAATCTCAAATTTCACTTCAGCCCCCAGATGTCAGTAATTAAAGTTAGGAAAAGATGCCGAAAACTTTAAAAATCATCCTAAAGACCATGTCACTGAGTTTGGACAAATGTCACACTGATGGTAATGTGCTATTCTGTAATGTATGCCGCCAGGCTGCAGATTACTTTCCAAGGCAAACAATTGTAAAACACATGAAAAGCACTAAACATAAACTGAATGAAAAGAAATGAAAACAAGAGACTGAAACAGCAGGGCCATTGAAAACACTAAAGAAACAATGCACTGTGACTGGATCATCCAGTGTTTTTGTGCATTTAAAAAACAATTTTCTGAAATATAGAATACAGACATAGAAGTATTTGGTATTTGTAAGAAATACAAATTGCAACTCTATTTATTTTATTTTATTATAATGATTGATGGCACTGGTAGGCTTTGAACTTGCTTAAAAATTGTAAATTATATCAATAAATCATTGTGTTCAACTGATACCTATATATATTGTGGTGAGGGAAACTAAAGTTCAGCATTTCCTTTTAATCGTGCAAAAGTGCAGATTTTTTTTTTTTTATTATCAAAGAATTTTGGGGGGGGGTTTATCACGGAAAACTAGGATCCGTGATCATGACACACACTGACCCAGCTCACTACACTCACATCAGCTGGATTCCATCAGCCCTGTGTCAACACACCACCTCATTTATGCCCCCGACTCATTTGCTGCCTTTCACACTACTGTACCCTGTTCCTGCAAGCAAGGAACTCATCTCCCTGAAGTCTTCATTCTCTAGTATACAAACATTTTTATTGCTGGTTTCAGAGACTCTGTTACTTCCCATTACTCACATGCAGTGCCTGGAGCAAAGGACAACTGTGTTACAGTGGAATGGTTTTCCTGGATGTGTTTCAGACTGGTTGGGAGGGTGTGCAGTTTGTGGCAGGGCCAGTGAGAAATTACAGACAGAATTTCTGTTACAGGACATTGATAGTTTTTTGTTTGAGGGACAGATCCTCTCTCTCTCTCTCTCTCTCTCTCTCTCTCACACACACACACACACACACACACACACGCATGTCAAATACATGTACCTCATCTCTGAGAAATGAACCCTTCAATTTTCTGATTAATATCCTTCCAACACTTGTTAATAACTTTTGTGAAGTGTTGGGGTGCATTGGCAGAGCTGTGGTGTGCAGGAAGGTTGGGGTGTAGGGGGGTTGAGGTGCACTGATAGAGGATGAAAGGTGGCTGGAGTGCACTGGCAGAACTGGGGGGTGCAGAGGAGTTGGGATGCAGGAAGGTTGGGGTGCAGAGTGGTTTTGATGAACTGACAACTGGGAGAGCAGGGGGATTGGGGTGCATCGACAAAGCTGTGGTGTGCAGGCAGTTTGGAGTGCAGGGATGTTGGGGTGCCGGGTGGTTAGGGTGCACTGGCAGAGCTGGGAAGTTGGAGGGCAAGGGGTTGAGGTGCACTGGCAGAGCTGCAGAGTCCAAGGGGGTTGGAGTACAGGAAGGTGGGGATGCACTGGCAGCACTGGAGGATGGAGACATATAGGCGTGCAAGGTGGTTGGGATCTGTAAGGGGGTGTCCTAGCCAGTTAAACCTAATGTAAGGGGACTGTTGTTCCCTTACTAAAACTCAGTGGGGTTTTTTGGTTGGCTAGCTCCCAGTATCAAAAGGAAGGGGAAGGGTAAATGGGAAATCAGGACCCTGAGACTGACAGTCCCCAGGAACAATGGGGAGAGGCCAATGCTCCAGGTCAGCCTGATTGACAGGGCGGACAGGCTAATCAGGGAGTCAGGAGGCCAGGGGGGCCCCATCCTCCATGTGAGCTGGAATTGCCTGGGTCAGACAGAGTGGGGCTGAGCTAAGTAGAAAGCAGGGGCCCGAGCAGAGCTGGGGAGCAGAGCTGTGCCAGAGCCAGAGGGGCCAGAAAAACAGCCCAGGAAGCAGGTCAGAGCTGGGAATAGAGTCACAGAAGCAGCCTGCAGAGCAGACCTGTCCTGGGGGCAGAGCTGTAGCAACCGGGGCCAGAGAAGCAGCCCAGGGAGCTGGAGGCAGAGCAGCAGAAGTGCTGAGGCAGAGTGGAGCTGTAGCTGTCCGGAACTGGGTGCAGTGAGTAGTTCGGGAGAGCCAGTTGGACCCTAGGCTGAGGGCCCAGCACAGGAAGATGCCCCTAGCCAAGAGGCCTTGCAGGCCAGACTTGGAGGGGGATCATAACCCTTACAGGGCGGGGGCGATGCTGGGAAGAAGGGTCCTGCCACCTAAAGCCTGAGGGCATGTGGCCTCCGCCAGAGCAAGTGTCCAACCCAGGCATCCCTGCAGCACAGCCAGGGCCCGAGAAGTAGGCCTGGGACATGTGAGAAACAGATTGAACTTCCCTTACATTCCAGAGACGCTGGTTGTGATGTCCCCGTGCCACAGAGCAGGGTGACGTGTTTTCCTTTAACCTTTCCCATTTTTCCCTTTTTTTTTTTAAATTGATTGCTGTTTAATAAATTGTATTTGCTTTGAACTGTATGTAATGATCAGTGGGTCAGGCAAGCATCCAGTGCAGAGAGAGCACCCCGGAGCAAGGACACCCTAGCCCAGGGGTGGCTAACCTGTGGCTCTGGAGCCACATGCGGCTCTTCAGAAGTTAATATGTGGCTCCTTGTATAGGCACCGACTCCGGGGCTGGAGCTACACGCGCCAACTTTCCAATGCTCACTGCTCAACCCCTGGCTCTGCCACAGGCCCTGCCCCCACTCCACCCCTTCCTGCCCCCTCCCCTGAGCCTGCTGTGCCCTCACTCCTCCCACTTCCCCCCCCCAGAGCCTCCTGCACCTCATGAAACAGCTGATCGGGAGGTGCGGGGAGGCACTGATTGGCAGGGCTGCTGGTGGGTGGGAGATGCTGCGAGCGGGTGGTGGGAGCTGCTTGGGGGCTGCTGACGTATTACTGTGGCGCTTTGGCAATGTACATTGGTAAATTCTGGCTCCTTCTCAGGCTCAGGTTGGCCATCCCTGCCCTAACCCCTGTCCTAAGTGACCATGACAAGGTTGAGGGTTGAGCCCCCCAGGAATCCTGGGCCCAGCCTTGTTGGGGTTATGAGAACTCCGCCACACAGGAGAGTGGAAGGGGCACCCTTGAGGTCAGGGAGGCCTCTGAGTAAAGGGAGTGGGAGCGAGAACTCAGATCCTTTCGCTAGCCAATTCCACCTGGGTAGTGTATAAGCCAGGAAAGTTCCCCACAATAGCGGGACCATTCTCCCGCTTACACTAAGGGGGCGGGGGGAGTCAGAAGTCCCCATTCCAGGGAAGTTACTGTGAGCACAGTATCAGAAACCAGACACAACTGGAAGAGAAGAGGTAGTCCTGGGTGTTAGCAGAGGGATGGGAGATCCCAGGACACCGTCAGTTTAAGGGCCCACAATCAGGAGCTCTGTAATGTAGATGTAATGTAATGTTTTCAAAGGGACACTATTAAGGGCCCAAAAGCAAGCTATTCCGCTGGTTAGGAAATATAGAAAATGTGGCAAAAGACCACCTTGGCTTAACCACGAGATCTTGCATGATCTAAAAAATAAAAAGGAGTCATATAAAAAATGGAAACTAGGACAGATTACAAAGGATGAATATAGGCAAACAACACAGGAATGCAGGGGCAAGATTAGAAAGGCAAAGGCACAAAATGAGCTCAAAATAGCTACAGGAATAAAGGGAAACAAGAAGACTTTTTATCAATATATTAGAAGCAAGAGGAAGACCAAAGACAGGGTAGGCCCACTGCTTAGTGAAGAGGGAGAAACAGTAACAGGAAACTTGGAAATGGCAGAGATGCTAAATGACTTCTTTGTTTCTGTCTTCACCGAGAAGTCTGAAGGAATGCCTAACATAGTGAATGCTAATGGGAAGAGGGTAGGTTTAGCAGATAAAATAAAAAAAGAACAAGTTAAAAATCACTTAGAAAAGTTAGATGCCTGCAAGTCACAAGGGCCTGATGAAATGCATCCTAGAATACTCAAGGACCTCATAGAGGAGGTATCTGAGCCTCTAGCTATTATCTTTGGAAAATCATGGGAGACGGGAGAGATTCCAGAAGACTGGAAAAGGGCAAATATAGTGCCCATCTATAAAAAGGGAAATAAAAACAACCCAGGAAACTACAGACCAGTTAGTTTAACTTCTGTGCCAGGGAAGATAATGGAGCAAGCAATTAAGGAAATCATCTGCAAACACTTGGAAGGTGGTAAGGTGATAGGGAACAGCCAGCATGGATTTGTAAAGAACAAATCATGTCAAACCAATCTGATAGCTTTCTTCGATAGGATAACGAGTCTTGTGGATAAGGGAGAAGCTGTGGATGTGGTATACCTAGACTTTAGTAAGGCATTTGATACGGGCTCGCATGATATTCTTATCCATAAATTAGGCAAATACAATTTAGATGGGGCTACTATAAGGTGGGTGCATAACTGGCTGGATAACCGTACTCAGAGAGTTGTTATTAATGGTTCCCAATCCTGCTGGAAAGGCATAACGAGTGGGGTTCCGCAGGGGTCTGTTTTGGGACCGGCTCTGTTCAATATCTTCATTAACAACTTAGATATTGGCATAGAAAGTACGCTTATTAAGTTTGCGGATGATACCAAACTGGGAGGGATTGCAACTGCTTTGGAGGACAGGGTCATAATTCAAAATGATCTGGACAAATTGGAGAAATGGTCTGAGTTAAACAGGATGAAGTTTAACAAAGACAAATGCAAAGTGCTCCACTTAGGAAGAAAAAATCAGTTTCACACATACAGAATGGGAAGAGACTGTCTAGGAAGGAGTACGGCAGAAAGGGATCTAGGGGTTATAGTGGACCACAAGCTAAATATGAGTCAACAGTGTGATGCTGTTGCAAAAAAAGCAAACATGATTCTGGGATGTATTAACAGGTGTGTTGTGAGCAAGACACGAGAAGTCATTCTTCCGCTCTACTCTGCTCTGGTTAGGCCTCAGCTGGAGTATTGCGTCCAGTTCTGGGCACCGCATTTCAAGAAAGATGTGGAGAAATTGGAAAGGGTCCAGAGAAGAGCAACAAGAATGATTAAAGGTCTTGAGAACACGACCTATGAAGGAAGGCTGAAATAATTGGGTTTGTTTAGTTTGGAAAAGAGAAAACTGAGAGGGGACATGATAGCAGTTTTCAGGTATCTAAAAGGGTGTCATAAGGAGGAGGGAGAAAACTTGTTCACCTTAGCCTCTAAGGATAGAACAAGAAGCAATGGGCTTAAACTGCAGCAAGGGAGGTCTAGGTTGGACATTAGGAAAAAGTTCCTAACTGTCAGGGTGGTTAAACACTGGAATAAATTGCCTAGGGAGGTTGTGGAATCTCCATCTCTGGAGATATTTAAGAGTAGGTTAGATAAATGTCTATCAGGGATGGTCTAGACAGTATTTGGTCCTGCCATGCGGGCAGGGGACTGGCCTCGATGACCTCTCGAGGTCCCTTCCAGTCCTAGAATCTATGAATCTATGAATCTATGTAGGGTGGAGCAGGGCTCCCCTCTCCCCTGCCCAAGTGGGAGAAGCTCTCAGAAGGAGGGTAGTATATCCGCTGCCGTCTGTCTCAGAACAGGGTGCGCGTGGAGAGAGGAAGGAAGCCAGAAGGCTAGGCTTCTGCTGAGCAAAGTCTCTGTGGAGGACAGGAGCATGGAGATGGGTATGAACTGTGGTTGTTATGATGGACCTTGTGTTTGGGACACTGAGGACTAGTTTTAATTACCTTGGGCTACTGACCCAGTTTCAGGGGTGTTTTCACAGGGCCCTCCCTGAAGACAGGGACCAGAGGCAGGGCCATGCAGAAACACCTCTGGCTACAAAGGGGCACCTAGTGAATGGCAACTCTGCTATAGGATGTACTAGCAGAGCTGGGGCTACAGGGTGGTTGGGGTGCAGGGGGAGTTGGGAGCATTGGCAGATCTCAGGCTACAGAGGGGAGGGGTACATGATTGGGGTGCATTGGGAGAGGTGGGTGGGTACAATTCTTCACCTCTCCTACCATCCATCCACATTTATCCCCCTCCCCCTGCTCCAAACCTCTGTCTCCCTATGCCCCCACTCCTCTGCCCCCTAATGCCCCTCCTCCCCCCAGGAGCCGTTCACATGTCTGTTTCCCTCAAAATTCTTTGATTACATTCCCTCCAAAGCAAAATTGCCACCCATGACTCACAAATTGCAGGAACTCCAGCCACTCAGTTCAAAACTCCTTTTGTCTTAGGTCGGGGTTGTGATTAACTTATCCTTAGTTATGTTAATTGAAGGGTGAGTTCACAGCCATCAAAAGATCTGTGATTCATCCAGTCATTAGTACCTCTCAGTAGAAGGCAACAGAAAGAAACTGTTTTTCTGGGAGGCCTGTAATAACTAAGGAACCCCTTGCTTAAATGACCCCAAAATTTTATCCCTAACACTACTCTGCACCCCTATGAGGCATACCATATTTCAAAGCAACCCGACTAACTGGATTTTAGTGCACTTATGATTATCGAGTGAGTGTAAAGCATATAAAATGGTGGGAATGGAAACCCTCTAGGTCAGTGGTTTTCAACCTGTGGTCTAAGATTGCCAAAGGGGTTTGCACCTTTGTCACAAGTTGTCATCCCTGGGGTGCAGTCTGGGAGCTGTAGGAACCCCTGGGCCCCTCTAACCACTCAGCTGGGTTGGCTTTGCTCACACTGTTTGGGGACACAACCAGCCTAACCCAGGCCCTGTTATCACCCAACACGACAGTAGGTGGCGCCAACACACCCAAACTGAGAGCCGCTTCACCCAAGCCACTCAAATACATGCAGCAGACAGCAACCAATTTCCCAGGTTTCCAGACTCTCATCCCCCACTGGAGTATACACCCAAAATTATACCATCTTGTATTGCACAGGGAACTGTTCTGCATAAGCTCATAAAATTCGCCCTCTCCCTCAATGTGGAGAGGAATATACAACAGCCTTTACCCCGGAGTTATGATTCCCATACACTTCACTCCAATTCACTGGTTTAGATAAAGCAAAAACAAGTCTATTAACTACAAAAGATAGATTTTTAAGTGATTATAAGGGATAGCAAATAGATCAAAGCAGATTACCTAGCAAATAAAAAATGCAAACTAAGCTTAATATACTAAATAGATAGGGTGAGAATCTGCTATTCATACCCAAAGAGATGATACAAGCAGGCTGCAGTTTCTTAAGGGGCAAGCTGCACTTGCTTTACAGCTTGGAATCCCCAGGTGTTTCATTCACAGGCTAGAAATCCCTTTAGCTTAGGTCCAGCACTTCCCCCACTTCAGTCTTTGTTTCTCAGGTCTTTGCAGGATCCTTCTTTTGTGGGGAGTGAAGAACCCCAGATGATGTCACTCCCTGCCTTATATAGCTTTTGCATATGGCAGGAACCCTTTGTTTCAAAGCTTGGTTCCCAGACCAGTCTGTGGAAAAATACTGACATCCCAAGATGGAGTTCAGCATCATGTGTAGGGCCCTAGCAAATTCACGGTCCATTTTGGTCAATTTCACAGTCATTGGATTTTAAAATAATAAATTTAACGATTTCAGCTATTAAATCTGAAATTTCATGGTGTTGTAATTGTAGGGTTGCTTGTTAGGAGTGCTAGTGCCAATGTAGGATTCAGGCCTGTACTTTCGCCTGAGATAGTATTTTGAGTTAGATTTTTTTGATACACATACATTCTTACTAATATGTGTGAACAAAAGGATCCTTACTAATATGTGTAAACAAAGGACAAAAATACTGTGTATGTTGCCTCTGCCTAGCCAGATGGGTTTGTTAGTATAGTGGGAACAAATAAGAGCAGTTAAAGTGTTTCTGGGCATGGTCGGGGTATAAAATATGAGCGCACACTTGAAGACTGCCTAAACTCCTATCTCAAGGCAAGGTCAAGCAACCAGTCGGGAGGAACAAGAGGAGATTGGGAGGAAGGTAAAACACTAACAGGCTGGAGAAATGCCTGCACCTGACTGTAGCACAACCTCACTCCTTACCCCTCCCATGGGGTACAAAAGAGATGGGACAAAGACCCCAGACCCACAACCCCCCAAAACGGAACATATTCATAAGTTGTAAGAGTTGGGACTGTGGGTGTGCATTTCAGGTATAATTATGCCTGCCCAAGGGGGTGGGGCGGAACACTGGGAAACAAGGCTCTGCAGCATCACAGTTATGGTATACATGGTTGCTGGAAACTAACCCCAATAAACATTGCATTGCCTACACTTTGGACTTCTGGTCGTCTGCTTTCTGTCTGCATGACAAGAACCAGGGGAGAGGGTAAAGGGAAAGCCCTCTGTCAAGGCTGATTCCCCACTCTGGCACTCTGAGTGCAGAAGGTGGGGGCCAGCAAGGATTCTAAAACTTAATACTGGCCACTCCAGGCTTGTATTAAACTCCCAAGATTACAGCTTTTCTCTGACCTTGGATGGGTAGATTCTGCCACCACCCAAATGCAAAAACCCCTTTGAGAACCCAGGAAGGCACACCTGAGAATTCCTTCCTGTGGGGTACCCTGAAGCCCTCTCACCCCCCTCCCCTCCGGGGAAGAGCTGAGAAAGAAAACAAAGGAAATCAGCTAATTAAACAACATATGCACAAACCTCTTAGGGACACAAATCCAATCCTGTTCTTAAAAAAGGTAAATTTTATTAAAAACAAAAAGAAAGAAAATACATCTGGAACTTAGGCTTTTTGCTAGGTTTTTAAAAAAAAACAACAATTACAAGGATTAAGCATCAAGATAGCTTCTTGAGGTCCAGCTTAAAGGTTACAAGCAAAACAAAAGCACCTGGGAGGAGTCCACAAGCCATAAAGAAATAGAAGAGATAAACCTAATTGCGGGTTCCTAGACATTTCCTGATCTACTTACATATCTAGGGTTTCAAATGAGTAGTTTCTAGGTATGATCTGGTGATTTTTCATACCTGACCCAAAGCTTTTTACAGCATAATTCCAGCCCTGTCTCTGCTCTCTGGGAGAACAACACAGACAGACAAAGGGGAACTTTTATTCCCAATTTTAAAAAGTTCTAGCCTTACCATTGGCCCTTTTGTCAGGTGCCCACTCCCTTCCTTTTACCTATGCAGGGAGACTTTTTAATCCTTTACAGGTAAAGCAAGTAGAGAACAACTACCAAAAGGGATTTATAGCTAACTGGCTGGCTGGGTATCCATAAAAGGGAGCTACCCCCCCCTTTCATTTATCACACCCTCTAACAGTCCTGACCCAAAAAGGAGTGTGGGGGGGTGCGGTACTGCTACCATTACTTCTGTGCTGCTGCTGGCGGTGGCACTAGGCAGCTGGAGGGCGGCGGCTGCTGGCCGGGACTCCAGCTCCAAAGGCAGAGCTGCTGCCAGCAGCAGCGCAGAAGTAAGGATGGCATGTTATGGTGTATTGCCACCCTTACTTCTGTGCTGCTGTCTGCAGAGCTGGGCCGTCAGTCAGCAGCTGTCACTCTCCAGCCACCCAGCTCTGAAGGCAGCAGCACAGAAGTAAAGTGGCATGGTATGGTATTGCCACCCTTACTTCTGTGCTGCTGCTGGCGGGGTGCTGCCTTCAGAGTGGGGCGCCTGGCCAACAGCCGCCGCTCTCCAGCCACCCAGCTATGAAGGCAGTGCAGAAGTAAGGGTGACAATATCACGACCCCCCTAAAATAACCTTGTGACCCCACTACAACTCCCTTTTAGGTCAGGACTAAGGTAGAGGCGGGGAAGGGGTGGAGTGGGAGCAGGGCCTGGGACAGAGCCGGGGGTCAAGCACCCCCGGTGCTTTGGAAAGTCGACGCCTGTGACAAGGGAGGTAACCAACACCTGGGTGGATGCTGCTGAACAGAAATCACCAGCCATTGTCCAGCAAGGGAGCTACAACCTGCATAAGGCCACACCAGGGGAATTGCTCAACCTTGCCTGGGGAATCAGCAATGCCCACCAGACATGCCTGAACTTGTGTTCTCCAAGCACATGGGACTGAGGGTATAAAACAGAACACAGGGGCCTATGCTTGGCCTTTCTCCTGCCCCCTTCCCCTATGCTGGAAGCAATAAAGACACTCAGAAGACTGAAGACTCCAACAGAGGAGACTGGCCCAGATTTAAGGAACAAACCTGTATATTAAAGACTGCAGTATCCAGTGGAGTGAGAAAAACTGCTTAATCTAAATGTTGCCCAGTCTAATAGGGTTGAGAGTTTAGACTGCGTGCTTATATTTTATTTTATTTTGGTAACTAACTCTCATTTTTTGCCTATCACTTATAATCACTTACAATCTATCTTTTGTAGTCAATAAACTTCTTTTACTATTTATCTTTACCAGTGAGTTTGCCTGAAGTGTTTGGTAAGGGTGTGCTTGCTCAGGTTTACAAAGGCTGGTGTATATCCACTTTCCATTGATGAAGTGGTGTACCAATTAATAAATTTGCACTGCTCTGGGCAGTGCAAGCTGGTATATTCCTGAGGTACAAGGTTGGGGAGCTGGGGGGACTTGGCTGACGCCTATCTCTGTGTGATTCATGAGTGGCTCTGGGAGCACTCATGCAATCTAGATGGGTGTGGGGCTCCACATGCTGTTGTGCTGAATGATAACAGGGCCTAGAGGGGTTTGCTGCTTGTCACTAGCAAAGCATTGTGAGAGACAGCCCAGGCTGGAGAGTAAAGGGGGCATGGCAGTCCCACAATCCCATGCTGCACCTCAGGGATTCCGTCACACATACAAATGGGATAATCATATTCAGCAAATCATAGCTTTTCCAATGACACCTCACATGACTTATCTTGCATTAAATATATTATAATTATGTCAGAATCGTATAAGAATATCACTGCGAAGAATATGGGGTGCAGTGTCACAGTTGGGAATGGAAACCCTCTAGTTCAGTGGTTTTCAACCTGTGATCTAAGATTTCCAAAGGGGTCTGCACCTCCATTCGAAATTTTTTAGGGGGCCACAAATGAAAAAGGTTGAAAACCACTGATCTAGCTGTTTTTTGGAATAGGCGCATCCACAGTGTAAACAAAAAAACAAAACAAAAAAGATACATTTTCTTATTGTTCTCAGTTTGGGTCTGTGACGCATGACCAGAAAGGGTTAAACATCCTGCAGAATGAATTACTCAAATTCAACCCTTAAAGACATATGGGGAGATAATGTTTTTGTGTATTTACATATATATGGGTAGTGGTCAACAATGTAATCAACAGTCCCTATCTATGCTGTATTCTGATAATTCAGAGGTCAAAATAACATCCTAGCATTTAAATGAATTGTAAACACGGGATATCGCTGTATTTGTCTCTCTTTGAAATGTATAGCAAGGAACAGGCAATTGCCTTATGATAATTCATATAGCTAAGTACCGGTGATGGACCTACTTCAAAGTTACCCTAATTACGGTACCTATTGTAAACCAAGGGGCTCTGACCTTCAAAGAAGGCCTGAATTGTATAAAAGATGTTTGGGTCCCAATTCTTTTTATCTCCGATCTGCTTGAGGTTTCATGCAGGGGAAGCCTAAGCCATCAGGACTGAGATCCCTGTTCTGAATGGACCACCCTGAAGATAAACATTGGACTATAACCTATGGACTATTTCTGAAAGAACTCTTTGCAACTACAAAGCTCATCATCTCTGCTATGAATCTGAATCTCAAGACTGACTCATGTCTGTATGTATATTGATCTTTTAACCATACTTTCTTTTCTTTTTTAATAAATTTTAGTTTAGTTAATAAGAATTGGATGTAAGCATATATTTGGGTAAAATCTGGAATATTCATTAACCTGGGAGGTAACGTGTCCGATCCTTTGGGATTGGTAGAACCTTTTCTTTTATAAGATGAAATAAGATTTTCAGAAATCTTCATCATATTTGACTTGGGTACCTGGATGGAGGCCTGAGACTGGGTTACTTTAAGGGAACTGTGTTGTTGGCTTCTGGGCAACCAGTGAGATGATAAAGAAGCTGATTTGTGCTGGCTTGGTAAATCTAAGTATACCTCTACCTCGAGATAACGCTGTCCTCGGGAGCCAAAAAAATCTTACCGTGTTATAGGTGAAACCGTGTTATATCGAACTTGCTTTGATCCGCCGAAGTGCGCAGCCTCGCCCCCCCCCCCGAACACTGCTTTACCGTGTTATATCCAAATTCGTGTTATATCGGGTCGTGTTATATCGGGGTAGAGGTGTATTGGGATATCCACCAGCTTTGGGATTGTCTGCCCCATTCTTTGCAGTTCACCCTAATTGAGTGACCTCAGCTGGCCTCCACTGGATCCCGGTCACAGGGTCCCTCAAAGATTAAGCAGATGCCATGAACTACCTGTGATAAAACTCAACAGATTGAGACCATTGTGACCAGCATCACGTCAATAATTTGATCTCCAGATCTGCCCCCCAAAAAAACAAAAACCCTAGAACCTTTTTTTTTAAATGGCTATCTTTCTAGACCCTTTTATCTCTGGAACCCCTGGCCAAAATGACTCCAAATTTGGATTACTAATCCTACTCTTCACCCTCCCGAGGCACACCAAATTTAAAAGAAAACGAACTGAACATGTCAATTTTAGAGGACTTAGAAAGATCCACCTTTAAACAAATGTCATGACATAACCTTATCTATAGGGGTGCTCCTGCACCACTGTAATACTGATGTGCACATCAATTTCCATCATCTTTATTATTCATGAGGTAAATCTAGAGATGGCTAATTGCCCATGAGAAATTTTAAACACTGGGGTGTTTTTTAAAGAGAGATACAAATACCACACATCTGAAAAATCAACATAATATTAATTAAACATGAGGGATGACATAAATTTGTATACAATAACCCAGGGGTCGGCAACCTTTCAGAAGTGGTGTGCTGAGACTTCATTTATTCACTCTAATTTAAGGTTTCGCGTGCCAGTAATATATTTTAACATTTTTAGAAGATCTCTTTCTATAAGTCTATAATATATAACTAAACTATTGTTGTATGTAAAGTAAATAAGGTTTTTAAAATGTTGTGCCACCTTTGGCATGCGTGCCATAGGTTGCCTACCCCTGCAATAACCTTTTCAACTTTGCAAAAAACTTGGCTAATTTTGACCTCAGCTATTTGTGAGTTAAGTCTATATAGACCCAGCTACCCATGAGGTGTTTTAAAACCACTACATCTGCAAAATGGTGAGAGGGGTAGGGGAAAAGAATCACAAATTTGCGAAAGTCTATCTGCCTGCTCATATATGGAAAACTCTTCTGGGCCTACCCTGTCTCACTTATTGCAACCTTCTCCTGCTAGATTCCCTGAAACTCAGATCATATTCTCTAGTCCACACAAAACCCAGATGCTACAATCATTTCCCTGACTCATGATGCTGACCACATTACCTTGCCTCTTACACTGTTTCAAGACCAAGATTCTTGTCCTCGCCTTCAAGGGCCCGCACACCTCTGACCCTCCCAATTTACCCACTATTGTCTCTTATTGCATGGCCCCTTGCCCTCCACTCCCCAGTGATGCCATTGTCTGCCTGTTTATCCACTTCCTGCAGAAGGTCCCTTCCTTCTGCCATGCTGCCCCAGGTATGTACATAGGCGGTGAGTTATATGGGCTCATGGTGCCCGGGCTCCAGCAATATTCAGGGCCTGGGAGCCCAGCTCCACCAATGTTCGGGACCGGGTCTCTCCCCCGGCCCCGCCTGCTGCCCCCACGCGCCTCCCCCGAGTGTCCCCCAGCCCCCATTTGTTGCCCCCGCTCGCCTTCAGGTCCCAGTAGCAGAGCATCCCTGTCTCTCCCTTGCAGTGCCATGCTGCCTCCCTCCCTCGGCTGCTGCCGCATGGTCCTAGTGCCCCCCATCCACTACTGCCAGGGCAGCCGACCCTGAGCCTGCCCTTCCCCCTCAGACCCTTTCTTTTTCCAATGGGACCCTCCACCAGCACAGGGGGGGCCCCCGCCCACAGTCACCACTCCTGTCCCATGCTGGACAAGGGGCAGCCCCATCCCCCACCCTCAGTGAGGCTACAGTGAGGAGCAGCAGCAGGGGAGGAGGTACACATGTGATGGCAGCCCGCCCCCCCCAGCACCCACCGCAGGAGAGACAAGGGGGCTTCATGTACCTGAGAGGGGCCCTAGGAGCACGTGCAATGACAGTGGTGCGAGGTGAGTGTGGTGCAGGGGGGCAGGTGGGGGGGGCCCCCCGGAGCTCACTGCTGCCTGTGGGGAGAGGGCTGGGGGGAATCCTCCTCTCTGGCCCTTGCCCCAGGGCAGCCTGTCTGCACCCCAAACTCCTCATCCCCAGCCCTGTCCCACCCCAGAGCCCTCACCCCCTGCACCTCAACCCTCTGCCCCAGCCCTGAGCCCCTCCCACACCCCAAACCCCTCATCCCCAGCCCCACCTAGAGCCCTCACCCCCTGTATCCCAACCCTCTGCCCTAGCCCTGAGCCCCCTCCCACACCCCAAACCCCTCATCCACAGCCCTCACCCCTGCACCCCAGCCCTCTGCCTGAGCTCCTCCCACACCCCAAACCCCTCATCACCAGCCCCACCCGAGAGCCCTCACATTTTTACATTATTTTAAAAAATATACAGTAACTCCTCACTTAATGTTGTAGTTACGTTCCTGAAAAATGCTACTTTAAGTGAAATGATGTTAAGGGAATCCAATTTCCCCATAAGAATTAATGTAAATGGGGGGTTAGGTTCCAGGGAATTTTTTTTTTTTTTGCCAGACAAAAGACTATATTTTATATATATACACAGTATCAGTTTTAAACAAACAATTTAATACTGTACACAGCAATGATGATTGTGAAGCTTGGTTGAGGTGGTGAAGTCAGAGGGTGGGATATTTTACTGCTAAATGATGAACTAGCACTCGGCTGAGCCCTCAAGGGTTAACACATTGTTGTTAATGCAGCCTCACACTCTATAAGGCAGCAGGAATGGAGGGGGGAGGGAGGAAGACAGCATGGCAGAGAGAAAGACAGAGACACACACCCTATGTGTGAGAGAGAGACTGTGAGACAGCAGCTGCTGCCAGCAAGCTCCCTCCATTCTGAGCCCTGTCATGCCCCCAGCCCCCCACTCTGTGGAGATGGGGGTGTTGGGGTTACTAGGCCTATATGAGCCAGAGTTCTTCCATGTTTAAACTCTGTCCTTCCATGTTTAACTCTAATCGACCTCAAGAGCCAAGGACAGGAATTGGAATGTGTAAATAGCTAGTTACCAATTACAATCCCCCC
>NW_020665091.1:3214438-3384688 GCF_002925995.2 Terrapene triunguis
CAGGTACCAAGCAATAATGATGAGGTTTGCATGTTTTTAGCTGGAGACGGGGCAATAAACTAAAGGTAAACAGAATCAAATACCTGTTTAGAGGAATGTTACTAACAAGCTAGATGTATAGCCCTAGAATGATTTAACGGCTTAAATGTATAAACACGCCTTCGGTAGAGAGGGGAGGGGGAGTGGGGGAGTGGTGGAGGGGGAGAGAGGGGGGGGCTTAGTTGTGAAAAGTATATGAGGAGAGAAACTGTTTTTGCTGGTGTGCTCGATTTGAGACTTGCCTGTCTCCTTGCACCACTTTGAGATCTCAAATAAACTTTGATTGTTTCTCCACCCCGGTATGTTTATTGGCGCGAAGCACGCCGGGCAACGAACCCCGCTGTTGCTGTCCTCGGGCCTCTGTGCCTGCAACAGGGGGGCAGGAACGGGGGAGAGGGACACCCTGACAACAGCACCCCTCTTCCCCCTCCCCCCCCTGCACATAGGGTGAGCAGACAGCAAGTGTGAAAAATCAGGACAGGGGGTGGGGGGTAAAAAGACCCAAAAATCAGGACTGTCCCTATAAAATCAGGACATCTGGTCACCCTACCTGCACAGCAAGCAGGAGGCTCCCGGAGCAGCTCCAAGGCAGAGGGCAGGAACAGCACAGGGCAGTGGGTGGGAGGGACACCTGAACTGCCCAGCAATTGATAGCCTGCTGGGCGGCAGCCGCACAGGGAACTTAGGGGAGCTGATGGGGGGCTGTTGGCCCACCCTGGTTCCAAGCCCCCACCAGCTAGCTCCAATGGGCTGCTCTATCTGCAAGCAGTGGACAAAGCAGGCGGCTACCAAATACTATAAGGGAGCAATGGCCAACTTTAAACGAGCATGTTCTCTAATTCAGAGGTTCTCAAACTGTGGTCCACGGACCACCACTGGTCCGTAAGCTCCATTCAGGTGGTCTGCAGATAGTTCCCTCTAAGGTGCAGTCCTGGGCGGCTGCACACAACAGAATGAAGGACCATCCACCTAATTAGTGGAGCCGCGCAGGCGTGGCTCCTCTAATTAGGTGCCTGGACCCTGGGGAAGATGCACATGTAAGGTGAGGTGGTGGCCTTGGGGGGAATAGGGAGTAGGTAGGAGGGGGCAGTGGTGTGAGAAGAGAGGGTGGGGGGAATTTGGGACGTGCAGGGCTACGGCGGCCAGAGAAAGAGGCTCAGGGCTGCAGCTGCTGGGGAGAGACCTCCTTCCTTCCCAGCTTCAGCTCTGTGGCTGCTGTAGCAGGGGAGAGACCCCCCTCCTTTCCAGCCAGAGCTCAGGGGCTGCTGCGGTGGGGGAGAGAGGGAGAGAACCCCCCTTCTTCCCAGTCCCAGCTTGGGGGCTGCTGCGGCAGGGGAGAGAGGGCACATCCATTGCATTAGAAAGGTTAAGACTACTGATATTAAAATATGAGTTGTGTGCTTTTATGTGTAGAACAAAAAAAGTTAATTAGTATTTAGGGGTTTTTTTTAATATAGCACTTTTATCCAAAGCACTTTACAATAGTTAGCTAACGGTACATACAACATTTGGAAAGATCATTAAGTGGTCCGCCAAGACCCTCAGCAATTTTCAAGTGGTCTGTGGAAAAAAAGTTTGAGAGCCACTACTCAGCAACGTAACAACAAAACAATGTTAACCGGGATGACTTTAAGTGAGGAGTTACTGTATATTGGCTTAAAAGGCAGATGTGTGTGTAGGGGGGGGACTTGGACCTGTTCTGGGCACCACCAAAAATTTCACAAACCTGCCGCCCCTGGGTATGTGGAACATCCTCTGTGAACTGATCTGCAAGGTCATTGTTCCTTCCTTCTTCAGACTCACCTCGGCTTTGACACGGCACAAACCGGCTGACTGAGACACAAAATAACAAAAGAAAAAATATTTGAACAGGAAACTCGGCTCCAAGAAACTCGCTGTGACCCTGATCTCCCTGGCTAACCATTTTGTATTGTGTCTTACAGTGAGAGTCTATTTGCATACAGAGCCATCAGCTAACCAAAATTTGCAAAATCTACAAAAAAGAAGCCTACAGGAAAAAAACACTAGTGTGGGGAGAAGGAATCCTGTTTAAGAGTAAAGACATTGGATTGTTGAAATATAGCTAGGGGTACAGGGGTGTACCCGGTAGCCTTCACCTAGGACACAAGCTGCCTGTATGCTTGTCTTGTGAATGGAGGATCACAGCTGATCTGGCTGTTAAACACTGGGAGAAAGTCTTTGGGTGAACTCTAAACTTCATTAGACCAGGAAAGTTTCTTGTTAGTTAAGTCTAGACTCTAGAAGGTGTATTATGATTTTGTTTTGGATGTACACAATTGTTTCTGATATTTCTACATATCTGCTGTTATTTCAATCTCTGTTCTTCATTAAATAAACTTTTACTTTGATTTCATTATAAACAAATCTAAGTGCTGTGAGTTGAGTGGAGCAGTGATCCTGAGGTGAAACTGGTAAGCTGGGGTGTACAGTTCCTTTGGGAGCAGCCGATCTGTGAATTCTGTGAGTGTCCAGTGGATCAAGGGCTGGGCACTCCAGGGGGACACTCAGAGAGTTCAAGGGTTGGAGTGTGCCAATTGGTTACCTGCAGAGGGACAGCAGAGCGACAGCAGAGCCTGTGCAGGCTAAGAGCCATGTGTTGCCCATGGCTGGTGGAGTCAGAGAGATGACCCCTAACAGACATGGATGAGACTTCCTCAGGCTAAAAGCAGATAGTAGCAAGGTGCCTCACACCCCTGGGTATCCCCAGGAAGCATCACAGCCCTGGGAGACTCACACCCTCCCCCTGGCTGGGCCCATCCCACATAGGGAACTGTGTAAGTACAGTGCTGGGGCTCCTCTCTTTTTCCACAAACTCTCATTACCACTGTATGTCTAATTTTGTCTGCCATCCCTTGGGGGCAGGGATCATCTCTCTCCTATCTGCTCTGGGAGCCACCGTGCACAGAAAATATATGAACAATGATGATGACAGTGATGAAGGTGCGCCATACGAGTTACATATATGGGGGGAAAATGCACGTTTAGCATTGCATGAGGAAATCATGTTACAAATGTGCAGATTTACAATTTCCATAAAATGAATTATGCATGTGAATATTTACATGATATTAATTATGTGCAAGGTCTCTTTCATACAGTTAATTATGTGTAAACGGGGGAATAGTCCTGCTATTGTGGGGAACTTTCCTGGCTTACACACTACCCTGGTGAAGTGCAGGTTAACTCACTCGAGTTTGAAACTCATCTGATTTTTTTTCAGAGTAGCAGCCGTGTTAGTCTGTATCCGCAAAAAGAACAGGAGTACTTGTGGCACCTTAGAGACTAACAAATGTATTTGAGCATAAGCTTTTGTGGGCTACAGCCCACTTCATCAGAAGCATAGAATGGAACATAGAGTGAGGAGATATATATACATACAGAGAACATGAAAAGGTGGGAGTTCCCCTACCAACACTAAGAGGCTAATTAATTAAGATGATATTGTCAACATCTCTACAGAGAAGCATTCCTACCCAACTGGCTATGTAGGTAGTTCCTGCTAAGGTGTAGGCACCCTGTTAGCAGGACTGCATTGAAATGGCATATCACTCCAGTAACTACCAGGCGGGTGAGGGAACACTGCATGTTTATTGGTTAACAGCTAGGGCACTCCGCCAGTGCCTCACCTGGGATAGAAACTATGTGGCAGAATTACATCACAGCTAAGATCAATGTACACCTCAGAGAATACACAATTGTCAACAATTAAGATGATTAAGATGATATTGTCAACAGGAGAAAAAAAAACGTTTGTAGTGCTAATCAAGATAGCCCATTTAAGACAGTTTGACAAGAAGGTGTGAGGACAGGTCTGCTCTGTGTGCTGCTTCTGTGACTCTTCTCCCAGCTCTGACCTGCTTCCTGGGCTGCTTTTCTGACCCCTCTGGCTGGCACAGCTCTGCTCCCCAGCTCAGCTTGGGCTGCTGCTCTCTCCTTAGCTCAGCCCCACTCTGTCTGACCCAGGCAATCCTATGTTTAAAATTTTTATTAAGATGATGTTAAAAAAAAAGTGAACAGAGTTTGATCATAGAAGTTTCTGGTTATCAGGGAATAATGTACAGATTATCAAGGGTGCAAAGTTTGGTTTAAGATCCAGTGGCGTAAGGAATACATAATCCGCAATATCCCCGATTGGGGGTAGAAGGTTGATGGGTGAAAGTACAGGCATTGAAATATGAGGGTATGAAGTTCATAGAGTAGCTATGTTCAGGTGTGGAGTATAATGAGTGGATATGATGATGAGGATGGATTGACCCTTACACAGAGAACTAGACCCCTCTGGCTTCCTGACTGCCTGATTAGCCTGCCCACCCTGTCAATCAGGCTGACTGGGAGCAATGGCCTCTCCCCCTTGTTCCTGGGGGCTGTCAGTGTCAGGGTTCTGATTTCCCATCCACCCGTCCCCTTTCTTTTGGTACTGGGAGCTAGCCAACCAAAACACCCCCACTGAGTTTTAGTAAGGGACAACATATGCATAAGAGAAACACAACTACAGCAACTGCAAAGCACTGACTGAGAGCACAGCAGAGGCAAGTCATCTCTGCACATAATATTTGCATATTCATGAGTAATATTAGCATAAGAATTATTAATTGAGGGTATAAAAACAGAAGAGCCGTACATTGGATATTTAAATTAATTTTCACATAACTCATTAACTTTGCATCTAACTCGAGGGGTGGTGACAATAGGACACGCTCCAAAAATGCAGGTGAAAGGCTAAATGAGGCCGATTGTGCGCTAGGCTTATTAGCATATGATAAATATGCATAAGGTTCGCCCACGCTAACGGTATTCTAACTTTTTGCTGGTGGGCCGTTGGGACCGCGCTAGCTACACCACCCTCTTCCGCCGTTCGCCTAGTGCCCGACAGTAACCCTCGCCTTGCCTCCCCCTCCCCCTCCTCCTTCTCCTTCTCCCCCTCCCCTGACTGGCTCTCTCCTGTCCCCAGCATGACCAATGGGGAGCCGGACCCCACCCCGTACTCAGGGCCCCGCCCATCTTGCCCAATCAGAGTCTGATTCCCGGAAGAGGCTCATCCAATCGTTGGTTGACAAGGCCGTTCGTCGCTCCACCCTCACGTGGAGTAACCTTTGCCTCAGTTAGCTCTCGGCCCTGCCCCGCTGCCGCACACTGGCCAATTGGAGGCGGCGTGGGGAGCGTGGCCGGAGCAGCGCAGCCAATAGCTATCAAGTGGGTGTGTCCTAGGTGAGGGGGCCGCGCCGGCGGCTGTTGCAGCTGCCGGGTTTGGGGAGCGGCGGTGGGTCCGGCCGGGCGGCCCGGGGAGAACATGGCGGTGGCGGGGTCCGGTCTGGGCCTGGCCCGGGCAGCGGAGGCGCTGGGCTCCTCCGAGCAAGCGCTGCGCCTCATCGTCTCCATCTTCCTGGGTAAGGGCGGGGGTCGGGCGCAGGGCGGGCCGAGGGCGAAGGGCAGCCGGTAACTGACTGAGGGGGGTGAAAGGTCTCGCTCGCGCCCCGCGCGTGGGCATGGAGGCGGCTCCGCTGCGCATCCCCTGTGTGCGCCTAGGCTGCAGCGTGGGACCCCAGCCTGAGCTGCCGGCCAGAACCCAGCGTGTCTCGTGTGGCCGCGTGTGCGTGCCCGCTGCCCTCTGTCCTTCTGCACTGGGGCCAGTGTAGACCCCTGGATGCACAGACAGTTAAGGGCATGGGCACATCCTCAGGGGGTGGCTAAGCAGCCACGTTCACTGAAGGACACATCATAGGCTGGGCAGAAATGCCACGTGCATGTTCAGTGTCAGAGAGAAACCCCCTAGGAAGGTGGTAGCGAATCCCACTGGTGTTTTATGCTGGGATAGAGCAATAAGAAAGAGTCCTTCCTTGTGTGGTTCTGAGATAATCCCACCAGAGACATTGCTTTGATCTGGACCCTTGGTCCTGGAAAGATAGTGACAAACTGGAGGGTGCTCCAAGTGATGCTCTGGGTGGAGTTTGGTATAATAAGCTTACAAATAGCTGAAGGGCCTAAACCACTAGTAAGTAAAGAAATTATTTTCTATCATAAATGGGGGTGTAACTGAAAGGAATGAGATCAAGGTAATGAAAATTAGTGTTTAGAGTCCTCACTCTATGCTGTAAGAGGCTGTGGGGCTGGGAACACCATTCCTTGGGACACTTTTTAAATTGGAAAGCCAATGTGTATGTACAGACATAAGACAGCATTGCCTGCTTGACTGAGCAGGGGAAGTAAAACTCAGGACTCGTGTTCCATTCTCTGCTCTGTCCCTGTGTTGTGCAACCTTGAGCAGGTCCCTTACCCACTGTGCTGCAGTTTTCCTATCTGTAAAACAAGGATAAATACATCTACATTTTGAGGGATTTTGAAGCGTAAGTACCTTGGTACTGTATGTAGGTGATAAATATCACATGCACCTCTGATTTAGTATGAACTGTCTTACATCTGGACAAGCACGTGACGCACACATGAATCTATGCCAAACATCTCTACAGAGAAGCATTCCTACCCAACTGGCTATGTAGGTAGCTCCCTGCTAAGGTGTAGGCACCCTGTTAGCAGGACTGCATTGAAATGGCATATCACTCCAGTAATTACCAGGCGGGAGAGGGAACATTGCATGTTTATTGGTTAACAGCTAGGGCACTCCGCCAGTGCCTCACCTGGGATAGAAACTATGTGGCAGAATTACATCACAGCTAAGATCAATGTACACCTCAGAGAATACACCCAGTGGTTCTCAATCTATTTATTATTGTGGGCCACAACCTGGACCACAGGTTGAGAACCACAGCGCCCCCCCCCGACTCCTCCCCACAGACCCCTATGGCCAGCGCTTCCAACCCAGAGACCCCTCCACAGAGTGGGGACAGGAGCGGAGCCTGGGGTGGGTGGCAGGGACCCTGGACCCTGCTGTGTGGGGTTGGGCAGCAGCCCCGACCTGCTGGACCCCATTGTGGGGGCCGGGCAGCTGGGTGGCAGCCCGGACACTGACCCCATGGGGCTGGCTGGCAGCCCCGGACCATGGACCATGCAGGGTCAGGTGGCAGCCCCAAACCCCCGCCGCGTGGGGCCAGGTGGCAGCCTGAGCCCCAAGCCTGGACCCCGCTGCACCGGGCAGCCGGGAACCTGGACCCTGTCGCATGGCCCAGCGGCATTTAACACACAGCTAATTGGGCTGCATGTGGCCTGTGGGCTGCCCACAGAGAACCACTGGAATAGCCTCTGTCAAAATATAGCATATTAAAAAGGGCTTTCTATGTAATCTGGTCCAGGAAGCTACATATACAGTGATTGAGGCTCCCAAGCGGTTGTATGGGGCCAAGAAGTGTTTTCACAGAGAAAAGACATTAACTTGAAGTTTCTCTTCAAACATAGGTTTCATGAATCTCTGTTGTAAGTGTCCTGAGAGCTCTGATTTTGTGAACTTGGAACTGTTGAATAGTAGGGTCTGTTTAAGCAATGTGTCCCTTCACCATCTCTTCCAACCTGAGTGGCTACCGCTGCTAAACAAAGTTGCACTGGCTTAACTAAAGGTGTGATTTTTATGTTGATTTAGTTAAGGAAGTGCAAAAGGCTTTGAGGATACTATTATTTTGGTTTAGTTTAAGACTATTAGGAATTGATTTAAGCTAAACTGAAACAAACTTAAGCCGAAGGAAGAGTCCACAGAGAGAGAGTGTCCATACAGGGACAATCTATCTAAATTGGTTTAACCAAAGGTGGTGTTTTAAACCAATGTAACCTTCTCATGTAGAGTTCCTTGAAACTGCTGAAGTTGGCAAGCAGGAACTCAACAGGCTAGAAATCTAGTGGCCTTTGTTGCCTTGTTGATCTCCTTTTCCATGTGTGAAAATTAGTGTTTACTGCATATAGTTTTTTTATTCATGGTTAGAAGTGGTGTGTTAGTGGAAGAACTTTAGCCAATTTTGATCTGGAGGCCTGGCCTACACTACAAAGTTAGGTCGACATAAGCTGCCTTGCATCGACTTAATTGTGCATGTGTGTACGCTTAAATTTGTCTCCCACTGACGTAAGCACCCTGTTACGCCGACATAGTAACACTGCCTTCCTGAGCGGTATAGAGCCAACGTCAATGTAGCACAAAAGTGTAGATGCTGCGTAACTGATGTCGACCCTAACAGTTCTCTAGCAGCTATCCTACAATGTCTGACATTCCTCCACTGCCCAGGTGTCACGTAGAGCAGAAGTCCCCACGAATTTGTGTTTTCCTGATTGTCTGGCTTGGCGAGCACACCTAGCAGCTCTCCATTGTTGTGTGCAGCTGCCCAGCTGACCATGTTGGCTGCACGCTCTAGATATGCTCTGGCTTGGCATAGACAGGAGATATTGGATCTCCTTGGCCTATGGGGAGAAGAGGCTGTGCAAGCACAGCTACGGACTAGCTGTGGAAATGTTGACTTCTATGAAGGGATTGTTCAGGGGATGATGGAGAAGATGGGGACCAGCAGCAGTGCCGTGTGAAAGCGAAGGAGCTTTGGCAGGTGTATCAGAAGGCCAGGGAGGCCAACAGTCAATACAGTGTCAAGCCGCAGACCTGCTACTTATATAAAGAGCTACATGCGATACTTGACAAAGGCACCACCACCCCACACTCTAACATCGATGCTTCCAAGGAGCCTGACCCACAGGACCCTAGCCTGAACAGCGAGGAGAAGGGAGAAGAGGAGGATGGAGGAACTGGCAACTGGGGAGTCCAACTGTGCCATGAACCAGGACCTGTTTGAGACTCCACTGCAGTCCAGTCAGTCCTGGCAGCCAAGCACAGATGAGCCCAATGCAGAGGAAGGAACCTCAGGTAAGTGTGTCGATTTATTTCCCATTACAATGATGGCACCCCCAACTTAACAGGATGCAGCTATCGACTTTGCATTAATTTATCCAAACTAGAAGAGGCAGTGGTACAACAAAGAGAGATAGTGTTGTGATCTGCCTTTCATTGCTCTGTAGAGTTAGGCAAGGGGGATCCTGTGGGGCAGCTTATGTACGCTGGGATGTCCCTTGAATCCTTCTGAGAGATCTGGATGAAACTTTCACTGAGGTACTCTGGAATCTTCTCCCAAAGGTTTTTAGGGATGGCAGCCTTATTTCTTCCTCTGCGGTAGGAAACTTTCTGCATGCCACTCAGCGATAACTTTGGCAGGCACCATTGCAATACACAGGCTAGTACGAGCCTGCATGGCTTTGGAATGCCAGCAGCAACTGGGCTCTCTGTCTGCCTTTGTTACCTTCAGGAGTGAGATACCAGTGAAAATCTCGACTGCCTGTGGAAAATGGTGCCAGTATTCCATACCATTTCCCTATATTTATAGTTTCATGCAGCCGAGCAATTCTCTCATTTCCCTCATGCATGGTGCTCATACTCACCATGGCTGGTGCTGTGAATGACACCAGGGATCAGGAACTCAAAAGCATAAGTGTCCATAAGCTAGTCTTGTTTAACACTTTAGAGGTGCAAGGGAAGGGGAGAATTCTGAATCTAATTTTCACTTTCTGTTGTAACTATGTTGACTGTGATTATACTGACTATAGTACTGCTCTGTGTTTTCTCTGCAGCTGCTGCCATTGCAGCCTTGACATTTCCCCCACCACACCCGGGGAACACCTGAGCCAGATAAGGGAAAGAAGAGGACTCAGGATGACATGTTCAATGAGATCTTGCACGCCAGTGCTGCATCAGACCATGAGCACATGGCCTGGAAGGTCAACATTGCAGGCAGCTTGGAGAAGGAAAGAGTGGAAAGGACAGAGGCCCGGGAGTCCCAGCAGGAAAAGGAGAGTGAAATACACCAGGACATAATGGGGCTTCTCAGGCAGCAATCACAGATACTGCAACTCTGATGGACTTACAGGTTCAACAATCCCGTGCTCACTTTCCTCTGCAACCCACTGAGAACTCCATTATGGGACCTCCCTGCCTTGCCCCCAACATTCCACATGGCATCAGGGGCTGCTGCACTACCCATACCACTCCACCCTGGGTACATTAAAGACAATCCCAGCTTCACATACACTGACCTGTGAAAACCACAATTGGTCTGTGTAGCTGAAATTGACATGAATCTTCTTTTCCCTTCATACGTTCCTTTCTTGTTAATTTATTATGTTTTATTAACTTTTAATGCATTTATTTTAAAATTGCACTGGGGGGGTGTACTGATTTGGTAACAGAATAAAATTCTATTATTTAGAACATAATCAGTTCACAACATATGTTGCCGAGTGCCTAGCAGTTCTGAAAGCAACCAATTATATGTTACTGCACAGTGTCACAAAACTCATAGGTTTGGTCACAGACAAAATTAATAGGTGCATTGATAATATTAGAATCATACATGTACACCAAGCACCACACAGTTCTTAACAGGCCACAAAACAGCAGAGCCTGGTAGAACACAGTACACTACAGCGCATGATGTGGATCACTCTTGAAGTGGTCTTTCGTAGAATCTTAGGGTTGGAAGGGACCTCAGGAGGTCATCTAGTCCAACCCCCTGCTCAAAGCAGGACCAATCCCCACCTAAATCATCCCAGCCAGGGCTTTGTCAAGCCTGACCTTAAAAACCTCTAAGGAAGGAGATTCCACCACTTCCATAGGTAACCCATTCCGGTGCTTCACCAGCCTCCTAGTGAAAAAGTTTTTCCTAATATCCAACCTAAACCTCCCCCTGCAACTTGAGACCATTACTCCTTGTTCTGTCATCTGGTACCACTGAGAACAGTCTAGATCCATCCTCTTTGGAACCCCCTTTCAGGTAGTTGAAAGCAGCTATCAAATCCCCCCTCATTCTTCTCTTCTGCAAACTAAATAATCCCAGTTCCCTCAGCTTCTCCTAATAAGTCATGTGCTCCAGCCCCCTAATCATTTTTGTTTCCCTCCACTGGACTCTTTCCAATTTTTCCACATGGTTCTTGTAGTGTGGGGCCAAAAAACTGGACACAGTACTCCAGATGAGGCCTCACCAATGCCGAATAGGTGATCACGTCCCTCGATATGCTGGCAATGCTCCTACTTATACAGCACAAAATGCTGTTAGCCTTCTTGGCAACAAGAAGTTGACTCATATCCAGCTTCTCGTCCACTGTAACCCCTAGGTCCTTTTCTGCAGAACTGCTGCCTAGCCACTCGTTCCCTAGTCTGTAGCAGTGCATGGGATTCTTCCGTCCTAAGTGCAGGACTCTGCACTTGTCCTTGTTGAACCTCATCAGATTTCCTTTGGCCCAATCCTCTAATTTGGCTAGGTCCCTCTGTATCCTATACCTACCCTCCAGTGTCTCTACCACCCTCCCAGTTTAGTGTCATCTGCAAACTTGCTGAGGGTGCAATCCACGCCATCCTCCAGATCATTAATGAAGGTATTGAACAAAACCGGCCCCAGGACTGACCCTTGGGGCACTCCGCTTGATACTGGCTGCCAACTAGACAGGGAGCCATTGATCACTACCCATTGAGCCCAATGGTCTAGCCAGCTTTCTATTCACCTTATAGTCCATTCATTCAGCCCATACGTCTTTAACTTGCTGGCAAGAATACTGTGGGAGACGGTATCAAAAGCTTTGCTAAAGTCAAGGAATAACACATCCACTGCTTTTTCCTCATCCACAGAGCCAGTTATCTCGTCATAGAAGGCAATTAGGTTAGTCAGGCATGACTTGCCCTTGGTGAATCCATGCTGACTGTTCCTGATCACTTTCCTCTCCTCTAAATGCTTCAGAATTGATTCCTTGAGGACCTGCTCCATGATTTTTCCAGGGACTGAGGTGAGGCTGACTGGCCTGTAGTTCCCCGGATCCTCTTCCTTCCCTTTTTTAAAGATGGGCATTACATTAGCCTTTTTCCAGTCATCTGGGACCTCCCCTGATCGCCATGAGTTTTCAAAGATCATGGCCAATGGCTCTGTAGTCACATCTGCCAACTCCTTTAGCACCCTCGGATGCAGTGCACCCAGCCCCATGGACTCGTGCTCGTTCAGCTTTTCTAAATACTCCTGAACCACTTCTTTCTCCACAGAGGGCTGGTCACCTCCTCCCCATACTGTGCTGCCCAGTGCAGTAGTCTGGGAGCTGACCTTGTTCGTGAAGACAGAGGCAAAAAAAGCATTGAGTACATTAGCTTTTTCTACATCCTCGGTCACTAGGTTGCCTCCCTTATTCAGTAAGGGGCCCACACTTTCCTTGACCACCTTCTTGTTGCTAACATACCTGAAGAAACCCTTCTTGTTACTCTTAACATTCCTTGCTAGCTGCAACTCCAAGTGTGATTTGGCCTTCCTGATTTCACTCCTGCATGCCTGAGCAATATTTTTATACTCCTCCCCGGTCATTTGTCCAATCTTCCACTTCTTGTAAGCTTCTTTTTTGTGTTTAAGATCAGCAAGGATTTCACTGTTAAGCCAAGCTGGTCGCCTGCCATATTTACTATTCTTTCTACACATCGGGATGGTTTGTTCCTGCAACCTCAATAAGGATTCTTTAAAATACACCCAGCTCTCCTGGACTCCTTTCTCCTTCATGTTATTCTCCCAGAGGATCCTGCCCATCAGTTCCCTGAGGGAGTCAAAGTCTGCTTTTCTGAAGTCCAGGGTCCGTATTCTGCTGCTCTCCTTTCTTTCTCGTGTCGGGATCCTGAACTCGACCATCTCATGGCCACTGCCTCCCAGGTTCCCATCCACTTTTGCTTCCCCTACTAATTATTCCCTGTTTGTGAGCAGCAGATCAAGAAGAGCTCTGCCCCTAGTTTGTTCCTCCAGCACTTGCACCAGGAAATTGTCCCCTGCACATTCCAAAAACTTCCTGGATTGTCAGGTGCACTGCTGTATTGCTCTCCCAGCAGATATCGGAGTGATTGAAGTCGCCCATGAGAACCAGGGCCTGTAATCTAGTAACTTCTGTTAGTTGCCAGAAGAAAGCCTTGTCCACCTAATCCCCTTGGTCTGGTGGTCTATAACAGACTCCCACCACGACATCACCTTTGTTGCTCACACTTCTAAACTTAATCCAGAGACTCTCAGGTTTTTCTGCAGTTTCATACTGGAGCTCTGAGCAGTCATACTGCTCTCTTACATACAATGCAACTCCCCCACCTTTTCTGCCCTGCCTGTCCTTCCTGAACAGTTTATATCCATCCATGACAGGACTCCAGTCATGTGAGTTATCCCACCAAGTCTTTGTTATTCCAATCACATCATAATTCCTTGACTGTGCCAGGACTTCCAGTTCTCTCTGCTTGTTTCCCAGGCTTCTTGCAATAGTGTATAGGCACTTAAGATAACTTGCTGATTGTCCTGCTTTCTCAGTATGAGGCAGGAGTCCTTCCCTCTTGCACTCTCCTGCTTGTGCTCCCTCCTGGTATCCCACTTCCCCACTTACCTCAAGGCTTTGGTCTCCTTCCCCCGGTGAACCTAGTTTAAAGCCCTCCTCACTAGGTTTGCCAGCCTGCTTGCGAAGATGCTCTTCCATCTCTTCGTTAGGTGGATCCCGTCTCTGCCCAGTAATCCTTCTTCTTGGAACACCATCCCTGGTCAAAGAATCCAAAACTATCTCTCCGACAGTACCTGCGTAGCCATTCGTTGACTTCCACGATTAGACGGTCTCTACTGGGCCTTTTGCTTCCACAGGGAGGATGGATGAGAACACCACTTACGCCTCAAACTCCTTTATCCTTCTTCCCAGAGCCACATAGTCTGCAGTGATCTGCTCAAGGTCATTCTTGGCAGTATCATTGGTGCCCATGTGGAGATGCAGGAAGGGGTAGCAATCCAAGGGCTTGATGTGTCTCGGCAGTCTCTCCGTCGCATCGTGAATCTTAGCTCCAGACAAGCAGCACACTTCTCGGTTTTCCCGGTCAGGACAGCAGATAGATGACTCAGTCCCCCTTACGAGGGAGTCCCCGACCACCACCAGCCGCCTCCTTCTCTTGGGAGCGGTGGTCGTGGAACCTCCATCCCTAGGACAGTGCATCTCGTGCCTTCCAATCGGTGGAGTCTCCTTCTGCTCCCTTCCCTCAGATGTATCATCTAGTCCACTCTCCGCATTAGTACCTGTATCTAAGAGAACATGAAAACGGTTGCTCATCTGTATCTGCATTGCTGGTACATGGATGCTCCTCTTTCTTCTTCTGGAGATCACATGCTGCCAATTTTCTTCACCGTCCTTCTGTCTCCGCTGCGCCGCCTGCTCTGATTCTTCAGAATGTTGTGCCCGCAGAAGCATATCCTGACATCTGTCCAGGAAATCTTCATTTTCTCTTTCAAAGCCTCCCTGAGCTGTGTAGCTCTGTGCAATGCTCTTTTAATAGCCCTTGTCTGGTTGTTTAAACTCAGTAGGTAACTGCTTCACCTCTGCCCTTTTACCCTGGTGGAAATTTTTCTCCCTTTGCTGCACAGATATTATGTAGGACACAGCAGGCAACTATAACTAAGGTTAAGATCTTGTCACGGTTATTTTTAGTAAAAGGGACAGGTCACAGACAATAACAAACATTCACAGAAGCTTGTGATCTGTCCCTGACTTTTACTAAAAATAACTGACAAAATGGGGAGGAAGGAGGGTCCAGCACCCACTGCTTCTGGGGCTCTAGGGTCCCCCCCCCCCATCGCCTGTGGCAGCAGGGAGTTATGGGGGGGCCCTCCAGCTCTGCCACCCCAGGGCTGAAGCGGAAAATGTCACGGAGGTCTCTGGAAGTCACAGATTCCGTAACCTCGTGACAAAATCTTAGCCTTAGCTATAACCATTGGGATATTTGTCTCACTGAGTTCCAATCTTGTAAGTAAACAGTGCCAGCCACCCTTTGATCTCCCAGAAACCTGTCATTCTGCACCTGTTGAGCCTATAGTTAAATCTCTCCTTGGTGCTGTCAAGGTGGCCAGTGTGACGATGGGAATTTTCTTAATATTTTGTATGAATACTGTGTGCCTCAGTTTCCCCTATGTGCTACATGTTTAACTGGGTGATGGGAAGGGCTTGTCAAAGTCTCAGCAGACAATGGCCGCTCCGATGGTTGGACATCTGGTGCCTAGCAACTAATGACCAAGGGCTGCCGACACCCTCTGCAGGAAGCCAACTGGCCGTGACCAGCTGGAGAACAAAGAGCTAAGGGTGGTAGCCAGGTGTGACATTACTGACATAACCTGTGACTCTGTGACCATCGTTGCAACCACTGTTATGTATTTGCAGCAAATATTGTACAAAGGTTGTCGTGTAAGGTGTCTATGGAAAGGTTGTGATTTGATGATTATGATTATGCTAGTTGTATGTGTGTATCGTTTTTGTAGTTATGAATATTGGCTCTACACTGTCTGTATTTCAAACTTATGCTATGCTTCTGGGTGACACCCTATGCAAGTTGGTGTCAGCTCTGCCTAGCCTGCTTGATGGCCCATTAAGGACCATCAGCTATACAATTGACCCATTGAAAGAAGGCAGATACACCTTGTGACTCAGCAAGGTATGCAGGGACATGGCTATGGACAGAACTCTAAGGTTTTTCCATGCCACGTGCTGGACAGCTTATCTTTGGAACAAAGCAAGCAAGAGACTATAAAAAGATGGAGGAGATGCAGCAGCCTGTCTTCAATCCTGCTTCTTGCCTCTGGAGGGACTTTGCTACAAACTGAAGCTCTTAACAAAGGACTGAATGACCCATCCCAGCTGTGGATGTACTCCAGGGACTTGATTTGAACCTGCAGTTTATTTCATCACTGCTACAAGCCTGAACCAAGAACTTTTGCCATTACTGTATGTAATTGATTCCATTTAACCAATTTTAGCTCTCATCTATCTCTCTTTTCCTTTTATGAATAAACCTTTAGATTTTAGATCCTAAAGAATTGGCAACAGCGTGATTTGTGGATAAGATCTGATCAGTATATTGACCTGGATCTGGGGCTTGGTCCTTTGGGATCGGGAGAACCATTTTTCTTTAATTGGGGTATTGGTTTTCATAACCATTCACCCCCATAGCAAGTGGCATTGGTGGTGATACAGGGAAACTGGAGTGTCTAAGGGAATTGCTTGTGTGACTTGTGGTTAGCCAGTGGGGTAAAACTGAAGTCTTCTCTGTTTGGCTGGTTTGGTTTGCCTTGGTGTGCAAAGGAACCCCAGCCTTGGGCTGCAACTGCCCTGCTTTAAGCAATTTGTCCTGAATTGGCACTCTCAGTTGGGTCCCACCAAAGGCAGCATCGTCACACCAGGTGACCTGTTTTCCCCCAGGAAACAACAAAGGACAGAGGAGGGGCCAGGTGTTGGTAGTGTGGGCTGTTGGAAGGAGGACTCTGGCTTCTGGACTGGGACTCGATAGGTCAGAGAGAACTCTGGACAGAGCCAGGTGGACTTGGCTGTAACTTTTCTGTTCTCTGTGCTAACCAAGTACTTCCTATGCTGTGTTCCAGACATCTAATAAGCCCTTCTGTTTTTTACAACACTCGCTGAGAGTCATTCTAGTCTAAGGAAGTTGGGGGTGCACTGCTCCCTTTGGGTGTGCAAGCCTTCCCCCGGGTGTCCAAATCAAGTGGAAACTCTGAGGGGATTTCACGGAGTAAGCAGCGGTGCTGAAGGCTCCAGGGTTCAATTCCACGAGGCGGTGAAGCTAATGGGCTTACCCCAATGAGAATGAGAGACCCTAAGGGGGTGAACACTCTGAAGGGGTCCTCCCAGGGACTGTTCCAGAGCACCAGACCTGTGGATCCATGACAGCCAGTGTACAGTTCATGATGAGCAAGGGCAAGCAAGGGGTAGGCTGGGATCCCCAGAATTACTATTGGCATTTCAACATTCCCAATGGCAATCTGGTGGTCAGGAAAGAAAGTCCCTGCTTGTAGCTTTCTAAAAAATCCTGTGTTTTTTAAAGATACAAGCATCATGCACCTTCCCTTACCAGCCCTGTCAGTGAAGTGTCTCCAGTGATCCATGAACACTTGCATAACCAAAAAAGAGTAGCCCTTTCTGTTGATGTATTCTGTGGCCATGTGGTCTGGTGCAAAATTAGGGATGTGTCCCACTGCAGTTTGGGAACCCCATTGCAGCAGATTCATCCACTATGTCCTGCACGTTGCCAAGAGTCACAGTCCTACTTAGGAGATGATTAATGGCCCTGTCCGTTTGCATGATAATGGCCTCTGTGGTGGATTTTCCCACTTCTGATTGATACTCAACTGACCCGTTAATCTGGCATTGCAAATTTCCACAGTGTGATCACTACTCATTTCTCCAGTGTCAGTGCAGCTCTCATTTTGGTGTCTCTGTGCTATAGGGCTGGGCGAGTTTGATGCACAAATCCATGAATGTGGCCTTGCTCATACAAAAGTTCTGCAGCCACTGCTTGTCATCCCAAGCCTGCATTATGATGCGATCCCACCAGTCGGTGCTCATTTCTTAGGCCCAGAAGTGGCACTCCATGATCTGCAGCTGCTCTGTGAACACCATCAACAACTTTTAATTGTTTTTTCTACACATCCCACAGCATTCTGTCCTCTAAGAATTCGTCATGTTCCCCATTGAGTCAAAAACAACAAGGAGTCTGGTGGCACCTTAAAGACTAACAGATTTATTTGGGCATAAGCTTTCGTGGGTAAAAACCTCACTTCTTCAGATGCATAGAGTGAAAGTTACAGATGCAGGCATTGTATACTGACACATGGAGAGCAGGGAGTTACTTCGCAAGTGGAGAACCAGTGTTGACAGGGCCAATTCAATCAGGGTGGATGTAGTCCACTCCCAATAATAGATGAGGAGGTGTCAATTCCAGGAGAGGAAAAGCTGCTTCTGTAATGAGCCAGCCACTCCCAGTCCCTATTCAAGCCCAGATTAATGGTGTTAAATTTGCAAATGAATTTTAGTTCTGCTGTTTCTCTTTGAAGTCTGTTTCTGAAGTTTTTTTGTTCAATGATAGTGACTTTTAAATCTGTAATAGAATGACCAGGGAGATTGAAGTGTTCACTTACTGGTTTATGTATGTTACCATTCCTGATGTCCGATTTGTGTCCATTTATTCTTTTGCGGAGGGACTGTCCGGTTTGGCCAATGTACATGGCAGAGGGGCATTGCTGGCACATGATGGCATATATAACATTAGTGGATGTGCAGGTGAATGAGCCCTTGATGGTGTGGCTGATGTGGTTGGGTCCTCTGATGGTGTCGCCAGAGTAGATATGGGGACAGAGTGGGCAACGAGATTTGCTACAGGGATTGGTTCCTGGGTTGGTGTTTCTGTGGTGTGGTGTGTAGTTGTTGGTGAGTATTTGCTTCAGGTTGGGGGGTTGTCTGTAAGCGAGGACTGGCCTGCCTCCCAAGGTCTGTGAGAGTGAGGGATCATTTTCCAGGATAGGTTGTAGATCGTGGATAATGCGCTGGAGAGGTTTTAGCTGGGGGGCTGTATGTGATGGCCAGTGGTGTTCTGTTATTGTCCTTGTTGGGCCTGTCCTGTAGTAGGTGATTTCTGGGTACCCGTCTTGCTCTGTCAATCTGTTTCCTCACTTCCCCAGGTGGGTATTGTAGTTTTACAAATTTGCTCCAACCCCTCAGACAGAGACAAACACCTACAAGATCTTTATCAAGCATTCGTAAAACTACAATACCCACCTGGGGAAGTGAGGAAACAGATTGACAGAGCAAGACGGGTACCCACTTGGGCACCATTACAAGCACTTCCATGACAGGTGAAGCAAAGTCTCTTAGCTTCAAGCTGAGCTTCTGAGTTGGCCCAATGCCTATTGCTGACTAACATGCACGGTGCCTATTCTACTTTGGAGGGGAAGCGGGTAGAGTCATAGATTTTTTTAACATTAGATTGGAGCACTGTGATCATCGAGTCTGACCTGCATAACTCAGACCATATGGCATCATCCAGTGATTCTTGCACCTAATTTGTGGTGGAACTAGAGCAAATCTTTTAGAAAGACACGTAATCTTGATTTACAGATTTCAAGTGATGGAGAATCCACCACATTCCTGTTAATGTGTTCTGCTGCTTAATTATGTGCACCGTCCAAAAAAAAAAAAAAAAAAAAGGCACCCTTTTAATTTAATTTGTCTAGTTTCAGCTTCCAGCCATTGGATCTGACTATACCTTTGTGTGCTAGTTTGAGAGTCTTTTAGTATCTGATACCTTCTGCTTGTGAACAAGATCAGGTTGCCTTTTAAGCTTCTTTTGATAAGCTAAGGAGACAGAGTTCCTAAGCCTCTTACTATAAGGCATGTGCTCCAGACCACAAATCATTCTTGTGGCTCTTCTCTGAAGCCTCTCAAATTTTTTCATTGCCTTTCTTGAAATGTGGACACCAGAACTGATGCAGTATTCCAGTATAGCTACTTTATAGTATACTTTTAAGTATAGTTACTTCTCTACATAAAAGAATAAATGGACACAAATTGGACATTGGGAATGGTAACATACAAAAGCCCAGAAGGAGAACACTTCAATCTTCCTGGACATTCTATAACAGATTTAAAAGTAGCTATACTTAAACAAAAAAACTTCAGAAACAGACTTCAAAGAGAAACTGCAGAACTAAAATTCATTTGCAAATTGAACACCATTAATTTGGGCTTGAATAGGGACTGGGAGTGGCTGGCTCACTACAGAAGCAGCTTTTCCTCTCCTGGAATTGACACCTCGTCATCAGTTATTGGGAGTGGATTACATCCACCCTGATCGAATTGGCCCTGTCAACACTGGTTCTCCACTTGTGAGGTAACTCCCTTCTCTTCATGTGTCGGTATAATAATGCCTGCTTCTGTAATTTTCACTCCATGCATCTGAAGAAGGATTTTTTTTACCCACGAAAGCTTATGCCCAAATAAATCTGTTAGTCTTTAAGGTGCCACCGGACTCCCTGTTGTTTTTATAGAAAGTCAATAACTTCTAATATTGTCCCATTTCTCTGTATTCCCATCTGTTGTCTTTTTGTCTTATACTTGGATTGTAAACTCTTTGGGTAGGAACTGTGTTTTTGACAGCCCCCAGCACAGTGGGGTTCTGCTCCATAACTAGGACTTCTAGAGGTGCTACAATATTACAAATAATACTTAATATGTCAGTTATTACATGCGTAGCTGACAAAGTTCTGACTAAAAATAATTTGATTGAAAAGACCTATGTTCCATTAAACCATGTTGATTGGCATTAATTATATTTCTAGTCTTGTACTTCTTTGAGTCTTCTTTCCACCATTCCATTGTTTTCCTAGTCACTGTTCGACTAACCAGCCTACAGTTAACCTGGTCACCCTGTGGTACGTTTATAAATATTTGCACATTAGCTTTCTTCCAGTCCTCTGAAACTTCCCCAATACTCCAGGTTTTATTAAAAACTGATATCAGTAGGCCAGCGAGCTCTTCAACTCTTATTTCTTCTATTTTATTCATTCTTGACTGCAGGGGCGGCAGGTTTGTATAATTTTTGGTGGTGCCCAGAACAAGTTCAAGTCCCGCCCCCCACACCTGCCTTGTAAGCTGATCTATATTTTTAAAAATAATGTAAAAATGTGAGGGTTCTGGGTGGGGATGGTGATGAGGGGTTTGGGGTGTGGGAGGGGCTCAGGCAGAGGGTTGGGGTGCAGGGGTGAGGGCTGTGGGGTGGGGCCAGGGATGAGGGGTTCACGATGGAGGAGAGGACTCAGGGCTGGGGCATAGGGTTAGGGTGTGGGGGGGATGAGAGTTCTGGCTGGGGATGAGGAGTTTGGAGTGTGGGAGGGGACTCAGGGCTAGGGCAGAAGGTTGGGGTATGGGGGGGTGAGGGCTCTGGCTGGGGGTGTGGGCTCGGGGGTGGGGCTGGGGATGAGGAGTTTGGGGTGCAGGCAGGCTGTCCCAGACCTGGGGCCAGAGAGGAGGACTCCCCCCAGCCCTGTTCCCGCCGGCAGCAGCGAGCTCCGGGGAAGGGGCCCCCCTCTCCCTCCCGGCAGCACACTCACCTCGCAACACTGTCACTGCATGTGCTCCTAGGGCCCCTCTCAGGTCCAGGAAGCCCTCTTGCCTCCCTTGTGGTGGGTGTTGGGGGGACTATCATCACACGTGCGCCTCCTCTCCTACTGCCGCCCCTTGCTGTAGCCTCACTGGGGGTGGGGGATAGGGCTGCCCCATGCCCAGTGTGGGGCAGGAGTGGTGACTGTGGGTGGGGGGGCCCCCTGTGCTGGTGGAGGTTCCCACCAGAAAAGGGAGGGGTCCCAGGCGGAAGGACAGGGTTAGGGTCAGCCTGCCCTGGCACTAGTGGATGGGGGGCACTAGGACCCTGCAGTGGCAGTTGATGCCGGGAGCCAGCAGAGCGGCTTGAGGCAGAGACGCTCTGGGACCCAGGGGAGGCATGCGGGGGCAGCAAGTGGGGGCTGGGGGACACTCGGGGGAGGTGTGCAGGGGTGGCAGACGGGGCCGGGGGAGAGACCCGGCCCCAAACATTGGTGGACCCAGGCCCCCGGGCCCTGAATATTGCTGGAGCACAGGCACCACAAGCCCATATAACTTGCCGCCCCTGCTTGACTGACGTTCCATGTGCAAGTTGTTCACCAACCATACCTGTGAACCCTGGAGGGCTGCCTTATGTTGTATTGAGGCAATTCTGAGGGGATGTCATGCTCTAGTACTAAAGTGCCTGGAGAGGTTCCTCTGAGTTCTCAGGCTTGCATTGGTGAGTCAAGATCTGGTAGCCTCACTCTCTGGGCCTGGGGACATCTGGGCAGGTCAGGATTTAGCTACAGTGTTCTGAGTTTTTGGTAAGGGTGCTATTAAACTGCCCTTCTGGAGCTCTTCACCTTCATGGTTCTGTCCTCTGAAACCTGTGGGCAAAAAGACTTGCTCCTACATTGAGTGCTATCTCAGTCCTCATGGCAAACCAGTGAATCTGTGAGAGACTGCCTCTCAGTGTCAGTCTTCTCCCTCAGTATCAAGGAAAAATAAGCTGAGCCATGAGGCTCCTGACTCTTCGCACCACTATTACCATAGGTTTGTCCTGATTCCAGGGCTCCAGGTGTTGAGATGGACAACATCCAATGTCCTCCACTTGGATGTCTTAATGTTGATGGCCTCCAGATCTTATGGTACCAGGATTCTAGTGTTCCTACTATCTGATGTGCTGGGAACTTAATGCCATGTGAATCTATCTGGACTGTTCCCACAGTGTTGGGTGGCCAGATCCAGGTGTTGGCTTCCCCCAAAGTCTCTATTTCTGACACTGGCATCAGCCATGAGTTGAAATGCCTCAATGTCGAATTGGTCTGTGCATTCTCTTAGGGTATGTCTACACTTAAAACACTACAGCAGAACAGCTGCACCACTGTAGAGCTTCAGTGTAGACCAGTGGTTCCCAAACTTTAACAACCTGTGAACCCCTTTCACTAAAATGTCAAGTCTCGCAAACCCCCTTCTAAAAATGAATATTTCCAGGGATTTTCTCCTTTACCTGAGCATAAATTATAAAAGCATTGATCTTGGAAATATAAAATTTGTTTTTATGACATGCTTATTACACATGATTTATTATTTATCGTTACAGTATTTTTATTACATTATGAAAACGGTGACAGTCTTCCAAGATCTCACTTTCGTAGCTTGTATCTCTTTGAATAAGCCTGTTATAACACAAGGCTCCAATGTTTCATCAAGGAGTATCAGATGTGAAACATCTTGAAGGTATTTAAGAAGCCAACTCAAAGAGTTCCTCGTACACAAGCATTCAGGTCTTGGGCAGTCCAGGCAAACAACAGACGTTACAAGAAAGCTTAAACTTGTTCTTCAGAATAATTTTAAAAACAATACTAGCTGCCTATTTAATTTTAAAAACAGCAAAAAATATCCACCTCCCTTTCCATTTCTTATAAGTAGTCTTGAAGTTTAAATCTCCTCAGTGTGATAGATATGCTTGCTTTGATCTGCTTAGCTCTTGGAAGTCCAGGGGCTCCAGGCTGTTGGCCCCGTGCTGCCCAGAGTCCCTAGGGACAGTTCTGTCCACCATTAGGGAATTTTTTTCCGAGAACCCCCTGTAACATTTTGTGAACCCCAGTTTGGGAACCACTGGTGTAGACACTACCTATGCCATTGGGAGAGGTTCTCCAGTCAGCATAGGTAATCCATCTCCCCAAGAGGCAGAGGAAGAATTCTTCCATCAACTTAGCACTATCTCTACACGGGGACTTAGGTTGGCTTGACTATGCCGCACAGGGTGTATGGATTTTTCACACCCCTGACCGATGTAGTTAAACCAACCTAATTTTCTAGTATAGACCAGGCCTTTATCTGGCATTTTCCACTTCTTCCTTGGCACCATCTAGAGAAACTTCCCCTGCTGCTTCTTTCAGTATTTTCTCTGGTTTTGGTAGAGGTGATTTTGGGAACAGATTACTCCTTTGCCTAAGACAGATGTCATTTTGGAGCTTGTATGATATGTTCAGATTCTGCAGAAACTAAACTTTGCTTGCCGAAAGGGAGAAAGCTTCTAGCCATTGTGACTGAGGGGAAAAAACCTTTCCACGTATGCATTGAATATAAACCGATCATGTTTCAGGCTGTCAGTCATTTCAGGAAGACAATAAATGTGTCATATCCCTTCAAGCCTGATGATGATTCATTTTTACTGCTGATCATTTTAGTGGATAGAGTGGGGTGTGGGAATTGTAAGTTGCTAGAGGGAAGAAAGAGACTTAGGGCTTTTCTGTGTGGAAAGTGGAATTGAAATAGCTATCAGTTATTTCAGTATGAATCGGTGAGTGGGCACTCTTATTTTGGAATGAGTGTCTATGTAGACTTATGCCAAAATAACCAAAAAGTGTGAATTGCAACAGATTTAATTATTTCAATTCCAAACTCTGTGTAGACAAGCCCAAAGATGAGGGAGAGAAGTAGAGAAAGGAGAATGGGGAAGGAAGAAGAACAAAGGACAGAAATAGCAATGTCACAAAGGGGAGCATAGTTTCCCTATGAGCAGTGCAGAATGCAACAATAAGATACTGAATACATTGTAGAGTCACTGGCCACAGCTTTGTAACTGTGGTTGTGTTTTGCACTTGCACCAGGGATTCAATCTCTTATGTATGAAGGACACAGTATAACTTCCCCAAAATCATGACATTTACAACTGGAATACGGAATGAATTTTCTGAGAATTTAGATCCTAATTACCACATTTATTTATAAGCTTTAATCAAAATAAGAAAGTTAGCACTCATTTTAGAAGCTGGCACCCCACTTTTTTTTATCCTGAATAATCTTAATAATGACTCTTCAACCTCTCCATATAGTTAAAGCTCATGCATAGACTGCTCTTGGAGAAATTAGGTTGTAATTCAACTAAGGTATTGACAATTGTATCTAATTATTATTATGATAGCCTATAGACCGGGCCAGGTCAACAGCTTAGGTCATTCTTAACTCGGGCCAATATGACATTGGAAGTAATTTGACTCCTAAGGAGAGAGAAGATGAGACTGTAGTAAGCAGCAGCATTAGGGTAATGTAATCATGCATACGGATGTTCCTCGCCCACTTCCTGACCAATGGGACTGAGCGTCTTCAAAAGAGAAGCAAGTAACTGTGACTCTTATCCGTGTCAACATGATCAAATGTGTTGCTGAGCTTCAGGAAATGCTTTCATAATGGAGAGCCCTATTTTAAGTAGTAGTTTGCCCCTGGACCTTGCTGGTGGGTCCTCATTTTCTTTGTTGGACTCTGGCAAGGATGTTTATTCCTCTGGCTACCACGAATTTGTAAACTTGTCAGCCCAATAATTATAGGTGGAGCTAAAAGTGATAGCAATTATTAGGGTTGCCTGACACTTCCCAATATAAGATTTTGTTTTCAATTGCTTATAACTTTGTCTGAAATTTCCCATTGAGTGTCTGCCTCAGGCTGAATTTTTTTGGGGAAAGTTTCCACCAAAATGGTTCAGTTGTTTCTGAGAATGATGTTTGTTTGTTTTGTTTTTAATCCTTGAGACATTTTTCTTGAACAGCTCTAGTGCCCCTATGCTTTGGAGCAGGGGTTGCAATTTGTGTCCAGAGGCAGAGAGATGCCTTTTGCTGTCCCTGTGAAAATCTGCCCAAATTTATAAGCCTTTGAAAAACCAGTTTGCATATGTTCAGTAGAGACCTGCAGCGCTTAACAGCTAAAATCTCCAAAGATTCCATCCTCAGTGAGCATGCTCTATCCTTTCACAGCTCCTTTGTACATTTTGTATGGGACCCTGAGAACAAATCAAGGTTGCGTAGTGAAGGTGGCTGTTGTCTATAGAACCCCTGCCTCATTTGGTGCAGAAGTTGGAAGGTGAATAAAGTTGGGGATTGCAGAAAGAGAGGTCTCATAATTAAGGCAGTTGAATGCCGCCCTGGAGAATTGGATTCATCCCTGTCTCTACCACAAAATTCCTATGTGATACTGGGGAAATCACTTAAACCAAACTTTTCACAGATGGTCACTAATTGTGTATTCCTCCCTTTCTGAGGTCTGATTTACAGAGGTGCTGAGCACTCACAGCTGCAGCTGAAGTCAGTGCTATATAAAGTGCTATATAATGCTAATTACTCTGAAAAAAATCCAATGCATCTCAAATTGGGCACCTAAAATTAGAGGGAACTTTTTGTCCTTAACCTCTGCCCCTCAGTTTCCCTTCTGTACAGTGAGGATAATATCATATTGCCTCCCAGGGTGTTGTAAAGATAAATTGACACTTGTGAAGCACTTATATGCTATAGCGATGAGTGCTGCAGAAAAGTCTATGCAGAAATTAATAATTTTGTCTTCAGAGCAGGGTTTGAATAGTGTGTAGTAAATAAGTCCTAGAGCCACACATTGAACAATGAGGAGAAAACAAAGTATTGAATAAATGCCTATTCAGTGAGCACCATTCATCCTCTGCACTAAATGAGGTAGGGACCCTGTGGAAATAATAGTATGTGATTATGTAATTAAAGACTATCATAATGCATATACACAAGGGGGCTGAATTAAGATTGCACAGGCAACCTTAATTCTTGGGCCACTGGGGAGGGGGAATACAGAGCCCAGGAGCACACATACCCACTTATGGGCCCTAGAGGTTTATTGCTTAGACTTGTATAAACCTGTCTTCTTGTTTGCACTAAGTTATATTCCTGTCTCTTTCCCCACCAAGGATACCCTTTTGCCTTGTTCCAGCGCTATTTCCTCTTCCAGAAGGAGGTCTACCTCATTCACCTGTACAACACCCTAACAGGGCTCTCAATTGCCTACTTCAACTTCGGTAAGAGGGATATGGGGAGAAATGGGCTGCTTGGCTCAGAGCTTGCTGCAGTTTGAGAACCTGTGGTGAGGAGCTGCTGTGTAGTTCAATTCCCAGTCCATCTGTCTCCACAGGGACACAGTTCACTCACTCCCTGCTGTGTGTCCTGATCCAGTTCCTCATACTGAGGCTTATGGGCCGCACGATAACTGCTGTCTTGACCACCTTCTGCTTTCAAATAGTAAGTGCCTCCTTCTTCTCTGCATTCATCTAGAGTGGGGAGCCTGCTGCTGCTACCCAATCCTTTACTTCCCAGTAGTGAGCGTGGGAGGGGATAGAACAAGTTTTGCTGGAGTAGTCAGTCTGAGTAATCCATACCATGGTCTCTTTCAGACATACCTTATGGCTGGTTATTACTTCACTGCCACAGAGCATTATGACATTAAGTGGACCATGCCACACTGTGTCTTGACTCTCAAGCTGATTGGTGAGTGATGCCACCTATTCCCTTCCTTTACACACACCGTGTATATGCTTTCCACCACTCCTGCCCCAAAGGTGAGGAGGTGTTTAAATCCTTAGTGGTTCAACCCTATCCTTTCAAAGATGGTCTCAACGTAATTCTGATCTCTCTATCTCTAGGCTTGGCCGTCGATTATTACGATGGAGGGAAGGATTTGGTGAGTGAAGCCCCATCTCTCTCCTCTCCCACTTCTTTCCTGTGAGCTGAAGGCCAGAGGAGTCAAGTTCTGGGGAGAGAGTCAAAGAACTAAATCCCCAGCTCAGCAAAGCCATGGCTGGGAGGGTGCATCTGTGTGTGTATAAGAGGCATGAACCCCAGAGTGGAAAGGGATTGTCTGGGACAATAGTAATCACAGCTGGGGCTAGCCACTTCAGCTCTGGGATCCATGACAGGATCGTATTCTCTCCCCAGTCTCATAAAATCCATTCCTCAGGGCTTCTAGTTCCCCATGTCCTGAACAATGGGGCCCTTCCTTTGGGGAAATACTCAGTCTTACAGACATCTCAACACTGGGTAAGACTTCCTGTGCTCCTTTCCCTTGGTTCAGTCTCATCCCTGTTCTCCCCTCTTCAGTCCCATAGGGTTCCTACCCCTGTAGATGACCTGCCCCTCCCCCTTATTCCTTGTTTAGGGTGTTGGGACCAGGACCCTAGCAACTTGGGAGCAGTCACCCTATCGCAAAGTAGGGTGTGAGAAATACTGATTCCTTATGGAGGAAGAGAGACTAGAATCTCTGCTGTTGTCTCCTAATCCCCATTCTAACATATCGCTTGCATGTCTACTGTTTGGGGCTTCGCCCTGTCCCCCACCCAGACAAATTACCACTGATAATAAGAGAACATGGTTCAGTTGAGACTTCCAAGGTGAAGTTCAAGCAGCAAAACTAGTGAGTAGTGTAATGGGCTTGTGCCCCAGGAATATATCCTTCTGCTGGGAAGTGTGGATCCCAGCACTGAAGCTTTGTATGAGTTGGGGTGTGTGCATGCCACTGCAATCTAGAGGAGACTAGGAGTGAAGCTCCTACTGCACTTGGAATGCTGGAGGGGACGGGTGCAGTTCCCCTTGTTGAGGGATCAGCTGGGAGCGTGGATCCCCATGATTGTGCCTTGAATGCAGATACTGTTGCTGTTGGGAGCCGGAGGCTTGTATCTTACAGGAATCAGTGAACTGGTGAGACCTTTGAGTGTAGCAGTTTATAACTCAAACCAGAGGGGAGATGGATTGGGGGAGTTAAATCCACAATTAGTCTAGGGAAATGTTAATGTCGCTCCCTTTGATACAGGGGTCCCTGAACCCTGAGCAGAAGCGGTTTGCAGTCCATGGAGTTCCTACCTTACTGGAGGTCTCGGGTTTCTCCTATTTCTATGGTGCCTTCATGGTGGGGCCCCAGTTCTCCATGACAGACTATCAGAAACTGGCAAGGGGCGAGATGACTGATGTTCCAGGCCAAAGACCCAACAGGTAACCAGAGCCACTCTGGCCCCCTCCCTCATGAGAGCCCCAAGCACCCTTTACCTAGATGGCAGTACATTGCCATCTAGCACCACACTGGATCTCAGGGTTCAGTACTGACTCTCAGGGGGATGCAGCCTCCAAAGACTCCCCTACAAAGTTGCCACAATGCAGCACCCTCCTTAGCACTGCTCTTGGGTATTATTATTTTGTTCTGAGTCTGCAACACTCAATGCAGACCCAGCCCAAGCCTGGTGGGGTGTTGATCCCAGTTCCCAATGGGGGTGGCCACTGCAGTGGATCCTCCTTCAGCCCCATCTGAGCCCTTAGCTCCACTTCTTTTTTTAAATTCTGTTCAATTTGGAAGCCTTGAGTTTCTTTGCAACATTTGACCTCTGATCTCCACTTTCTCTCTCTCTCTCTCCCCCCCCTCCCGCCAGCCTTGTGCCTGCTGGCAAGCGCCTTACCCTAGGCCTCTTCTTTCTGGTAACCTATACCCTAGTGAGCCCATACATCTCTGATGAAGACCTCATCTCTGATGCATACCTGGTAAGTACTAGTGTTAGTAGTTAGAGCTGAGCTTTAGAAGCTAATCTATTCCTGTAAGTGGCACCAGCTACTCAAGACAGGAATTGTAAAACTAGAAAACTAAGGGTACGTCTATACCCAGCCGCTAGTTCTGCGGCTGGCAATCGAAGTTCTGGGTTCGACTTATCGCGTCTTGTCTGGACGCGATAAGTCGAACCAGGAAGTGCTCGCCGTCGACTGCGGTACTCCAGCTAGACGAGAGGAGTACCGTGGAGTCGACGGGGGAGCCTGCCTGCCGCGTGTGGACCGAGGTAAGATCGAACTAAGGTACTTCGAACTTCAGCTACGTTATTCACGTAGCTGAAGTTGCGTACCTTAGTTCGATTTGGGGGGTTAGTGTAGACCAAGCCTAAGTGAAAGGACTTTTAAGGATTGCCTAGTTAAATATCACAGAAGGGTCAGTAACTGCAAATGTTAAACACCCCCCACTAATTCAGTGGCATTGCATGCCCGGGGGGTTGCATTTAATGACGAACATGAATACTGAGTTATAAATTGAACAAGAAACTTTGCATATAGTTTCCTAGGATTTTTTATACTTAAAAAAGGTAAAGAAGAAATCATGAACCATATATTTTCAAGACTTCACAAACTAAGCATTCCCTAATGCCAACACAACAATGAAGGATCCACTCAAGGTCCTGCTTGTTTGTCAATGTTGTTGCTTACAAAAATAAAGTAGTGACTTTACTCAGCAGGTCCAGCTCACTCTGCAGGTTAACTCACTTGAGTTTGAAACTGATCTGACTTTTTGAGATCCTTGGAGAAATGGCTGATTTCTCCCTAAAGTTCATCAGTTTTTCTACATAACCAGGAACAAACAAGGACTTTAAAATTTAGAAATAAAAATATTAACGAGGGCTGTCGATTAATCACAGTTTACTGATGCGATTACCTCAAAATTGTGTTTAATCGCAGTTTTAATTGCACTGTTAAACAATAGAATACCAATTAAAATTTATTAAATATTTTGGATGTTTTTCTACATTTTCATATATATTTTATTCTGTGTTGTAATTGAAATCAAAGTGTATATTATTTTTTATTATAAATATTTGCACTGTAAAAGTTATAAACAAAAGAAATAGTATTTTTCAGTTCACCTCATACAAGTACTGTAGTACAATCTCTTGGTTGTGAAAGTGCAACTTACAAATGTAGAATTTTTTTTGATACATAACTGCACTCAAAAACAAAACAATGTAAAACTTCAGAGCCTACAAGTCCACTCAGCCCTACTTCTTCTTCAGCCAATAGCTAAGACAAACAAGTTTGTTTACATTTACAGGAGATAATGCTGCCCTCTTCTTATTTACAATGTCACCAGAAAGTGAGAACAGGCATTTGCATGGCACTTTTGTAGCTGGCACTGCAAGGTATTTACGTGCTAGATATCCTAAACATTCGTATGCCCCTTCGTGCTTCAGCCACCATTCCAGACAACATGCTTCCATGTTGATGACGCTCGTTAAAAAAATGCGTTAATTAAATTTGTGATTTAACTCCTTGGGGGAGAATTGTATGTCCCCTGCTCTGTTTTACCAGCATTCTGCCATATATTTCATGTTAGAGCAGTCTCGGATGATGACTCAGCACATGTTGTTCATTTTAAGAACACTTTCACTGCAGATTTGACAAAACACGAAGGTACCAATGTAAGATTTCTAAAGATAGCTACAGCACTCGACCCAAGGTTTAAGAATCTGAAGTGCCTTCCAAAATCTGAGAGGCATGAGGTGTGGAGCATGCTCTCGGAAGTCTTAAAAGAGCAACACTCTGATGCGGAAACTACAGAACCCAAAAGAAAGCTGCTTTGGATTGTTATTGAGCAGAACCCGTCATCAGCATGGACACATGTCCCCTGGAATGGCAGTTGAAGAATGAAGGGACATATGAATCTTTAGCGCATCTGGCACGTAAATATCTTGCGACGCTGGCTACAACAGTGCCATGAAAACTCCTGTTCTCACTTTCAGGTGACAATATGCCCAAATAAATTTGTTAAGTCTCTAAGGTGCCACAAGGACTCCTCGTTATTTTTGCTGATACAGACTAACACGGCTACCACTCTGAAAACTGTAAACAAGAAGCATGCAGCATTATCTCCTCCAAAGGTAAACAAACTTGTTTGTCTGAGCTATTGGCTGAACAAGAAGTAGGACTGAGTGGACTTGCAGGCTCTAAAATTTTACATTTTTTATTTTTGAATGCAGTTTTTTTTTGTACATAATTCTACATTTGTAAGTTCAACTTTCGTGATAGAGATATTGCAATACAGTACTTGTATTGGGTGAATTGAAAAATACTATTTCTTTTGTTTTTTACTGTGCAAATATTTGTAATAAAAAATAAATATAAAGTGAGCACTGTACACTTTGTATTCTGTGTTGTAATTGAAATCAATATATTTGAAAATGTAGAAAACATCCAAAAATATTTAAATAAATGTTATTCTGTTATTGTTTAACAATGCGATTAATCGTGATTAATTTTTTTAATCGCTTAACTGCCCTAATATTAACCCTAAAATGCTTCTGAAGTGGCTATTATGTTACTGCTCCTGATGGTATTTGGCTGTAAAATAGTTGGATTACAGGAGGTTAACTATTCTTAGCCATATAAAATTGAGCATCTCTCCTTTAAACACTAGATCAGACTAGAGAGATGAGACCTCACGTGCTCAGATCTAGCAATGCTGTCTGTGTCTCAGTACTGCTAGCTAGCTCGGTATTTAGGGTACCTGAGCTCTTGGGTTCTCTGAAGTCACAAATGTGAATCCTTCCACTGGCCTGCTTCACTAGGGACTATCCTCCATGATCCAGGAGATGATGTGCTAGAGCTAATATAACACCTGGACAGTTTTCAGCCACCATTTTTTTTTCTCCTGGATTCTCTTTGTATCTCTGCAGGAACAGCCTTTCTGGTTCCGATGCTTTTACATATTGATCTGGGGCAAAGTGATACTCTACAAATATGTCACCTGTTGGCTTGTCACGGTGAGTCCAGAAGGAGGATGTGCCCTGAAAAAAACTCTTTTAACTTGACTAGGACAGGTGCATCAGAGCAAGGAACCTTATAGCTGCTCTGATCAGCCCTCCTTCACAGGGACTGCTGTGACAAAGAGCTGGTTGAGAATGTTTTGACAAAATAGATTAATCAGAAAATGCTGATTCGGTGAACCCAAAACTCCTTGTGGAATGGGGAAAACTCTTGACATTTCATATTTTCGTAGGATGGGAAAAGTGAGGGTCCCCCCCGCTTCAGTTGTGGGGAGTGAGACATAATAGCCAGACAAGGGAGTTGAAGTATCCTGCTGCTACCCAGTTCTGCCCTTCCTAGCCAGTAGGGAGGCAACTTGTAGCAGTTCATCTCTGCCATTACCAACAGTAGGCATTGTGCCATTGTGGGGGAGGAGCCTATAACTGCCCAACTCTGACTTCTCCAGTAGGAGGTGCTGCTTTTCCCTGATATGTGTAGTTTCTCACAGGAAGGAGTCTGCATCCTCGTTGGCCTTGGGTACAATGGCCAAGATGAGAATGGGAAACCACAGTGGGACGCTTGTGCCAACATGAAGGTTTGGTTATTCGAGACAACACCCTTCTTCACGGGGACCATTGCTTCCTTCAACATCAACACCAATGCCTGGGTGGCTCGGTGAGCAGGGGGCCTTTCACAGTCAGAGCACCAGTCTCAATCTAGGCCCAGGCCAGAAGTTGGAGGGCTTGCTGGGGCAGGGATGTTGGGAATGGAGTATGAAGCCCTTTGTCTCTAGAGCACTGGTTCCAACGTGGCCCCAAAGCAGTTGTGATGGAAAGTTTTTTCCCGTCTCATGACCCTTTGAAATGACTTGACCCAGCTCCTGGTTGGACAAGTGTTCAGTCATGCAAAGTATTCACCTGCCCCAGCACTTGAGTGCTCTCAGCAGGTTGGCCTCCCCTCATTAGTGCTGCTTATCCCACTGAAGGGACACAGAGGCCTTCAGTCTCTCAGAACATGTCCTCAGTGTGCAGAGGGGAAAGGAGCTAATCAATCACAACTGCATTGAATTTCTCTTCTTGGCTCCAGTTACATCTTCAAACGGCTGAAGTTCTTGGGTAACAAGCTTCTGTCACAGGCATTGGCCCTGTTCTTCCTGGCTGTGTGGCATGGGCTGCACTCTGGCTACCTTGTGTGCTTCCAAATGGAGTTCCTTATAGTCATCGTTGAAAGACAGGTATGCTGTGTCTGGTATATTAGCAGGGGGATGGCTTGTGATAGCCAAGGCCCCATGGTTTCTAAAGACCCAGGAGTCTGTGGTAACTTTGGGAAACTTCCACGCTGGAAGCTTTACCTAAATTAAATATCAAACTGATCTGTCCCTTATGTTTCTGCATTTTACACCATATTGTTTGCTCTTAAGTAGACTGCTGGCATCTGTGTGGACAATCTGTAATTCCATCATAGAAGATGTCAGGGAGGAAGCCAGTTTGGCATATGGGTAGGGGGCAACTGAGGCTCTGGACACTTGAGAAGCTTGCAAGCACATGATCTGGTTGCATCTGCTAAAACTATCAACAGTGAAATAGTTTATAGTAGGGCTGTCTAGTGATTAAAAAAATGTGATTAATCACAGTTAAAACAACATTAGAATACCATTTATTTATATTTGGGGGGGTGGGGGCTATTTTCAAATAGAGGGTCAGGGCTGGGGCCTCTGGGCTTCAGCCCCCTCCCCAGGGGAAGCTGCAGGCCGCTACAGTGCAGCACCCCTTCCAGCCGTTGTGCCACCTCCAGAGCTGCAAGCTGGGGCTTCAGCCCCCTGCTGCTGATGCCTTCCACCCTGCCCACAGGTATGTCATTAATGTGTTAATTGTGGTTTATTAATGGCAGGCATTACCTGCAATTGACAACCCTAGTTTACAGCTAATCTCTTTAGGGCTCATATTAAAACTCTACTGAACTTTTTTCAGAGTCATTGTTTGACTGTCGGCAGTCTGACAACACTACATCTTTCAGAGCATAGAGGCCAATTCTGTCTATGATCACTGAATGCACAGGGCCCTGTGTGTAATGCATACAGATGTCAAGTGACAGTAGGAATATCATACTGACCACTCCTTCCTTTTTTGTCAGGCAATCACCCTAGTGCGGGACTCCCCTGTTCTGAGTGCTTGGGCCTCCATCACTTTCCTGCAGCCTCTCTACTATGTGCTGCAGCAAACCATCCACTGGATGTTCATGGGTTACTCACTGGTGCCATTCTGTCTTTTTACCTGGGACAAGTGGATCAAGGTACATAAAAACCTTAAAAGGGCAGCAAGATTTTGGGGGACAGGAGAGACCACCATGCAAGCTAATCATTAATCCCCTCTCTCTCCACACAGGTGTATAGCTCTATTTATTTCCTAGGCCACATGATATTCCTCACCTTACTGCTTGTGTTGCCTTACGTCCGCAGAGCATTTGTGCCACGGAAAGAAAAGCTAAAGAAAGCAGAGTAACAGCCAAAAGGTGAGACTTGGGTACAGCTGCAGAGTGGGGCAGGGCCTAGAACAGCAAAGGTGCAGGTCAGGATTACCGATGTCAATGGGGGCTGCTTTATTCCTAACTTTGCCTGTTTTCTCCTTTCAGTTTGTACCATGCGTGAACTGGCACAGGTGATGGACTCATCCCGTGCTGAAGCATCACCTGTCAAGTTTGCTGTGTTCAAGTTCAACTGTTCTGTCAATGTGATGAGGGGAACAGAGAGTACAGGGTCAGAGACCCACTAGTGAGGAGTGCAGAGGGCAATGCCCCTCCACTTTCCACACCCTCTACATGTTGCCTTATCTCTCTGCTGCCCTCTGGTGGACACTCCTTTATGCTGACTTCAAATGATTGTAAAGCACTAAACACCGCCACTATGTGGGGATGGAACCACCTCTGAATTTTCTACTTCAGTCATCCCAGATAAAAATTGTTCCCTGTTTTTTTCCCCTCCCCACTCCTGCTTCAGCTGCTTTTTCTGGTGAGTGGGAGAGGTGAAACCTCCTCCCCAGGAAACAGTAGGTCCAAGGAATGTTAAATAACTGCTGCGGGAAACCTCTCTGGCTCATGTTTATCAGGCTATGGTTGAGTGACAGTTACTCTTGACTGCTATCCACTGCAGCTGTGGAATAGGTTTATGGCAGCAAAGGTCATAATACAGGCACAGACCCTCTAGCATCTCTCCTCACCCCTTTACTCACCTGCAGTTAAAAAATTCACAGCACAAAAATGCATTTTTATCAAAAGTAATTTTAATATAAGGAGAAAGAACACCCCCAGAGGGGTGCCCATTGGCCTCTCACCATGGGAGCAGCCTGTATGGAAGGAAAGCTCAGCACGGTATGCCTTGAACTCTATCACTGAGCCTTCAGCCAAGGTTGACTCTGCTCTTTACATACACAAGTAGAAAAATAGCTGCCAATTCTAGAAAGATCAGAGTCCTACTCCACCGGGCCAATTATGGAGGGCTCACACCACCCCCCATGCCTCCTCAAAGGCTGTGGTGATCTTGGCACAGGTCAGGGCAGCAGAGAGGGGATAGTTGCTGATGGAGATCATCTTCTCTGTATAGTTAACATTCAGCTGGGGAGAGAGAAGAATGAGAGGGAAGCAGGAAATCCATGTTACTATCCAGTCAGTTAATACCCCCAACCATTGACAATACTGCTGTACTTCCAGTACTTGTCACACTATGTACTGCAATCCACCCAAAACTGATATGCACCCACCCTTGAAGCAGGACAGCTACTAACTCATAACATCTTGTATCCAGGTGAAGTGGGTGGGCATGGGTGTGGCATAAGATCATAAAATTCAGTGCAATTCTGGGAGAGAAATTGAAAGGGAATACCCCCTTAACATAAGCGATCATGCAGCAGAACACAGGCCTTGCATCAACAGCATCCCCTCTCTAGTGCAGGAAAACCATGATCTATACTGAAAAGGAAAGAGTCCCCTACTTCCCATGACAGGTCTACTGCTCCCCCAGGCAATCAGTGATGGGAGAAGAGGTGTGTCAGCCACCACTACCCTTACCGAGCCATGGGCAAAAGCTCCCACAACAATTGCAACAGGTTCTGCAGTGGGAACCAGTTCACGCACATCCGTCACGTTAGGGACTGAGAAAGAGGTGCCTATCTTCATGCAGCCCACAGGGAGATGATCAGTCACTGGATTCTTGATGACCTGCATGGGGAAAACACATTTAGCTTGAGGTTTAGAGGTGAGATCTTGGGGCTCAAAACAACGTTTCTGTACAGCAGCAGAGGCTCACTTCCTAACACATCCTCAGCCCTTACAGAGCACCACAGAGTCATTAAGTTCCCCCTCAACAGTTAGGAATAGAAATTTTTACCTTCAACAGTTTCTGGGGCCCATCGGCTGCACGGACACTGAGTTTGTGTAGCAGCTGAACTGGTAGGAGGAGAAGAAGAGAACCAGGAAATTTTCATGTGCCAACATTAGAGTACCTATTCTTCAGCAAGCTGAGTTGGGAAAAGCCTCAAGTTTCATGTCTGAGCCTCCTAATTTCCAATGCAGAACCTTCCCTTGGGGCAGCATCCCTAAGGCTGAGACCTGGGCTACTTTCTCTCATCCCACTCTCCCAAACTATGGCTGTGGTTTACATCCCCAGACTTGCAGAAGGTTCTTCTGCTCTGATAGGTGCAGCTTCACCACAGCAAACAGACACAGGGTGGGTTGGTTTGTTTGTTATTGCCTTCCTCTGCAGCAGGGTCAACTCTTAGTTTTAAATTAGTGTAAATGGTGGATTTTCTGTAACAAACTCTTTAAATCATGATTTGAGGATGTCAGTAACTCAGCTAGAGGTTATGGGTCTATCTCAGGAATGGGTGGGTGAGGTTCTGTGGCCTGAAATGTGCAGGAGGTCAGACTAAATGAGCATGATGGTCCCTTTTGGCCTTAAAGTCTGAGTCTATATGGCTCTTTGAATCTTTCCTCAAAATTTTCAGCTTCCTTCCATCCTGTGCTCCTTCATATCTGAAGGCCCCTCCCCCAGCCTAAGGGGAGGAACTACTGAACCAGGGACTCAAACAAGTGGAGGAGAGGGAAGCAAATAATAAAACAGAGACAGGCTAGAGGGTCAAAGGGTCATAAGTGGGGAGCCAGAATGGGGATGAAGCAGTTTGGACCTCTTACCCATCAGACCGCAGAATCGATCAAAGGTTCTGGGAATCCTGGTCTGGGGATTGACTTCAATGAGAACATTCTTCTGGGTGTGGATGTAAACCTGCAGCAGGCCAGCCCGGTTCAGGGGACTGTCCATGAGCATCAGGAGGCTCTTAAGAGAGAAAGCACACAATGGGGGAAGCACATGACACCAGAGAATTTGATGCTAAAAGGAAGGATCAACTCTCAGACATCAGGGTCTGGGCACAGTGAGCAGGAAGGGACTATTCTGCTGAGGAAGTGGTGAGAAAAGAATCCAAAAAGGCACACTGGCTCTGCTGCAGCAGAATTTAAAAAGATGGGTGTTTACGTGGGCAATGTGATTTATAAACTTAAAAGAAAAATCTTTGGAAGGGCGAATCCTGCTTCAAGGAACAAGCTGATCTCTTGTTATGAGGAGTCCAGAGAAAACGTTCCCTTTTGGGTGGCTTTTGCATAAGCGCCTCCTGTAGGAGCTGATTGCTAGCACAGCGACCTGGCCCTTCCTAGGACCTGCACAACCGGGTCGTACCTGGTGTGTGATGTCGGGCCTCACCTCCCCCGGGTCCCGGCCACTTCGCAGCAGCAGCGATTTGTGCTTGTCGCAGTTCAGCAGCTCGTACGTCTTTCCAGCCTGCAACCAAAGAGGCGAGGAGAGAGTGAGGACAAGGCGGGTCACGGTGAGTCCCCACCAGGCCCAGCCCCCTTCCCCGGCACCTTCACGGTCTCCAGACTCGCTCCCTCGAGAAGCACAAGAAGCCGCCGCCGCTGCCCCCGGGGCCGCTTCGCCGCCGGGGCCGTCTCCGCCGCCGCGTCCCCTGCTGGTCTCCGGAGCTGCCGCGTGGGCGCCGCCATCTTAGAACCGGAAGCGGCGTCACAGCTACAGCTCGTGTTCTTCTAAACCGGGGCCTCGCGCTTCCCCCGGCGGCGCGGAGAGAGAGCCTAATAATCGGCCATATTCCTAGCACTTCCGGTGTGCGAAAGGCTGCTTCCGGTAAGAGAACCTAAACATCCATGTCACGTGCCCTGTGTCCGGCTATTTACCCTCCCTGTGCCTCGCTCCCCGTCAGCCTCCCCGCGGCGAGGGTTGTTCCCGTCCGCTATCTTTGAAGCGGGCGCGGCCTCTACCCGGTTGCTTTTTTAATCTCAGGGCGCCATGTTGGAAAAAGGTAGACCCGCTTCCGGTCACCGGTTCCAGTCGGAGGGATTAGAAAACGGACACTTCCGGTGTCCTTTCTCCCTCTTCCTCCTCCTGTAGCGGCAACGTGGGGGCAGGTGAGGGCTGGTTCGGGGAGCGCGAGCTAAGCTAAGCTCCCAGCCGTAGAGGAGTCAAAGGGAAGTGACGGGACGGGGCGGTTGGGGGGAGGGGGACTGTCTGTCTGTCTGATTTCCGCGGCTGCCCATCTGTCCGTCCGTCCCGCAGCTCCCGACCGAGCTCCCCATGGCCCAGAACCTGAAGGATTTGGCGGGGCGCCTTCCCGCCGGGCCGCGCGGGATGGGCACCGCCCTCAAGCTGCTGCTGGGAGCCGGCGCCGTCGCCTACGGGGTCCGCGAGTCGATCTTCACCGGTGAGTTCGACTGGCCCCGTGCTCCGCAACCTTCCCCGTGCTCCACTTCCCCCCGCCCCCGGTGTTCTACTCGCCCGGCCCGGCCCGGCCCGCGCTCCACCCCCGGCCCTGCCTGACTGCTGCCCGCTCTCCCCACAGTGGAAGGAGGCCAGAGGGCGATATTCTTCAACCGTATCGGTGGGATCCAGCCAGACACGATCCTGGCCGAGGGGCTGCACTTCAGGTAAGGGGCAGAGGTACTTGGCGGGAGGGGACTCATGGGGTTTCATCCACATCCCTAGATTCCTTTTGAGCCAATTTGCTCTTGCAGGTAAAAGATCTTTTTCCTCGTTCAAACCAAGACTTTCACTGCTACCCCCAGTAAGTTATTTCTTGGAAAAGCAGCCTTAATCTCAGGAGCAGAGACATTCTTGTAGTTCCTAAATCTTAATTTAAAACAATCTCCTATCTAATCTAAAGATCCTGCTGTAATCCCGAAAGGACCTGTGCTGCTGACAGAGCTTTGCAGGGTACCAGCCACATGGCAGCAGCAAAGTTGGGAACTTGTAGCAATGAGGTGGCAACATCACAGCTAAATTGAGATTGTCAAAATAACTGTATCACGTGTGACACACCCACTTTCTGGATTTAAAAAATAGGGAGAGAATACAAAAAATCCACTTGTTGTAACTGCCCCAAGCAGCCAAAAAAAAAAAAAGCCGCGATCACAATCACGATCTGCGGCAGCAATTCGGCGGGAGGTCCTTTGCTCCCAGCGGGAGTGAGGGACCGTCCGCCAAATTGCTGCCGAATACCTGGACGTGCTGCCCCTCTCCGCAGCGGCCGCCCCAAGCACCTGCTTGTCAGGCTGGTGCCTGGAGCCGGCCCTGATCATCAAAACAGGAAAAAGTTAAAGTTTTTAGCAGAAAACATCTGAGGTAACAGCTCAGCTGCCCCATTAGTACTGATCTACCTATGGTACTTCTGGGGGTTTATCCCTATTACTGTAGAACTTAAGCTCCTCGTATCACAATCTTTGATGTATTTATCCTCACCATGCCCCTGTGAGGCAAGGCGATGCTATTATCCCTGTTTTACAGTCTGGGAACTGAGGCACACAGAGACTGACTTGCCCACGGTCATGCAGGAAGGCTGTGGTAGAGAAGGAGTTTGTGGTCTTCCAGGTCCTAAACTAATGCCCTAAACATGGTTTCATTCTTCCCCAATATTATTCAGTCCTTGGATTCACTGTTCCCCCTGCCTCCTGTTGCACACATGTACATCCCAATCTCCTTTCCCTCCTTCGTGATACCTCTGTTGATTGTATAACATGTGATTCCGTCCTTGGCTTTTCAGAATCCCCTGGTTTCAGTATCCAATAATTTATGATATCCGAGCTCGACCCCGAAAAATCTCCTCCCCAACGGGCTCCAAAGGTGAGACCATCTACTTGACCAGGACAGGGGAAGGGACACAGTCCTTTGCCCATTGTTTCTGTATTAGCCCAGTGGTAGAATACTAGGGTGTTTGTGGAGCCTAAGCAGTGGACTGGAATAATGGGGGTGGAGCTGCAAGCCAGGAATAAGACTTTAGCAGAAAGTAGGAACTGGAGTAGTGGTCTGGGGTCTGCAGATTTAGGGGTATTGGCAGAGCTGAGAGCCAGGCTGGGCTTTGGGGATGTAGTCAGAATGTGATTTTCTGTCTCTTAGATCTGCAGATGGTGAACATCTCTCTGCGTGTCCTTTCACGCCCCAATGCTGCAGAGCTGCCCAAAATGTACCAGCGCCTGGGTCTGGACTATGAGGAGCGGGTCCTTCCTTCCATCGTCAACGAGGTGCTCAAAAGTGTTGTGGCCAAGTTCAATGCTTCACAACTCATCACTCAGCGAGCTCAGGTCTGTTCATTATCCCATGGTGGGGGATCTGAGGTGCTAGAGCCTGCCTGGAGTTAGCTTGCTCCCCCCCACACTCCCACCCCAGATGCACAGGATGGACAAGGGACAGAGGCTAGTGTGGAAGGATTAGCCCTTTGGCACCAGGGTCAAAGTCACTTTCCTGCCAGGTTCAATGATGGCAGATACCATGAGAAACCTCAACTGGCTTCTGGTGAGTGAGGAGGAGCCCGTGGTCCGTCCTGGTACATGTTGGGACCAGAGACACAAGGAAATGTAGGAAAGAGATCCTGGAGGCCAAATGTAAACTCCTAAGGAAGGAGTCATAAGGTCAATCTATACAAGTCAGTCAGACTAGACTGAAGAGATGGCAGAGCACTGCTGTATCTACAAGATTCTATAGAATCCAGCGAGATAAAAATTCTCATTGGCCAGGACCACACCATTGACTCTCCAGGGATACAAATCCCAAGATGTAAGAATATATTACTGGCCTCCAGATCAAAAAGAGGAAACTGAGTGCACAATGTGGAGAAACATCAGAGGCAGGAAAACTTAATGAAGATAATGGGGGATTTCAACTGGTCCAACAGCACAATGGGACCAAGTTTAGAGAAGCAACTGATCAACATTTTAAGAGAGCTGTTCCAAGAAGCAAGTTCTAGACAGCACAAGAGAAGAAAGAATACTTTCATTTTAGTCTTAAGAAACTGATAGTTAAGTCAAGAAGTGACAGTAGCTGAGTCACTAAGTAATAGTGACCACAGTATAATAAGGCTCAACATCCTAGGGGCAGTTAGGGTACCAAAAAGTTACACTAAACTTTAGAAAGGGAGATTTCAATAAAATTAGGTTAGTCAAAAGGCCCTTTAGAAGTTAAATGATAAAAGTAACGGTGGTAAAATCCCACACGGTAGAATTGATGCTACTTATAAAAACAATAACTGAGAAGACATGGGCACTGTTGAACTAAAAGGGATCCAGAAAGGCAAGGAGTGAACCAATATAACCAAATAAGATTCAAGATGCTATTCAAGCCAAACAAAAATCTTTCAAAAGTTGGGCCTAATGAAGCCAATAAACAGGAACATAAATTATAGCAGACAATGTGTAGGAGGGAAATTAGAAGGGCCAAAATAGAGTTTGAAGAGCAAATAGTGAAAGACAAAAAACAAATAAGATTCTTTCAACATATCAGAAGTAGGAAGCCTGAGAGAATTGGTGAGTCCCCTGGATTATCAGAGGTTAAAGTTACAATTAAGGAAGATAAGGATTTGGTTGAGAAGTTGCCTGTTTTCTTTGCATCAGTCTTCAGCACTAAGAATGTTGGAGGGATTCCTACCATGATCTGTTCTTTCCTGGTAGTGAAGATGAGGCCTGTTCCAAATTGATAATTTAAAAGGCAAAAAATCACCAGGCCCAGCTGGTTACAGAAGGAATTTCAGGATGAAGTGGCAGAGCTGCTAACAAAAATATTCACACACTCATTAGCAGCCTCTGCTCCAGAGAATTGGAGGATAGAAAATGATGTACTTGTATTTAAAAAAGACTCTAGGGGTGATCTGGGGAATTACTATGCAGTGAGCCGTATATCTGTGCCTGGCACACAGGTTGAAATGATTATAAACAACAAAACACCTAGAATTTCATGATCTGATAGTGTCTAACCTGCGCAGATTCTGCAAAGGAAAATCATGTCTCATACATCTCAGAATTACTTGCACATGTAAGGGACATAGTGGAGAAAGGGTTGACATTTATTTAGACTTCCAAAAAGCCTTTGACTAGGTCCTACACAAGAGCCTACTAAAGAAGCTAAGTCATTGTGGGGGTGAGAGACAACATATAGCTATAGATCAAAAATTAGCTACAAGACAGAAAGTAAAGAGTAGGAATAAATGGTTAGTTGGCATCTGATTAAAGGTTAACAGCTGGGTATTCAAGGGACTGTACTAGGCCCCATTCTGTTTAATATATGTATTCATGATTTGTAAAGGACCTGGGTGAGCAGTGAGGAAACAAAATCTGCAGATAAGAGTTATTTGGGTTAATCTGGACCAGAGGCGACTGGGAGGAACTTTAAAGAGACCCAAACATGCTAGGGGAATGGGCCACATGATGGCAAATGAAATCCAGTGTCAATGAATGCAAAGTAATGTATGGTGGAGGGGAAAAAGCTGAACCTCTGCACCTTATAGGATTCAAAATTAACCGTATCAGCTCAGGAGAGAGACCTGGGCAACACAGACAGCTCCGTGACATCAGCCTCTGTGGTCAAAAAAGAAAATATTAGGAGGCATATGGAATGGGATTGTGAATAATACAGGGAATATCATAATGCCTTTATATAAATCACTGGTGCAGCCTTCTCTGGATACTGTGTGCAGTATTGGTCACTCCATCTCCAGTGGATATTGTGGGACTGGAGTGGGCTCAGAGAAGAGTGATGAGAATGATCAAGGGCCTGGAAAAACGGAGAGACCAAAAAGATTGGGATTGTTTCCTTAGAAAGGAGACATAATAGGGGACATAAGTCTACACAATAATGACCCCTGTAGAGAAGAGATCAGGAACTTCTCTTCTCCCTGTCTCAGAACACAAGAACAAGAGGACTCTCAATGACATTGAAAGTGACTAAACTGAGGAAATCATTGCCACAGAATGTCACTGAGGCCAAGAATTTAGCAGGATTGAAAGAGAGTGGCTATTCATATAGGTATCAGGACTATCCAGAGTTAGTTAATGGCAACACACATTTTGAAAGGGATGTTAAAAGTTATGCTTCAGAGTTTAAGCCGATCTCTGACTATTAGAGACCAGGCTGAAACCTAACATGGTCACAGTTTTCCACATCTGCTGGCTGCAGAGTTTCTTATACTTTTCCTTGAAGCAGCTGGCCCTGGCCACTGTCAGAGACAGGGTACTGGACTAGATGGACCGTGGGTCTTGGTCTGGCAATTCTTTGGTTCCTATGCAAGGGTCCTGTGCTGCCCAACCATCCTCTCCTTATCGCCTAGGATACTGGGAACTAGGGTCCCTAGGAAGTGGGTTGAAGGGGAGGGGGGCAATGATGCCCTGGAGGGAATGGTAACTGGGAAGAGATCTGTGAGTTAAAGTCCTGCCCCTCCTACCCACTCTTTCATTTCAGGTCTCTCTGCTAATCCGACGGGAACTGACAGAGCGAGCCAAGGATTTCAGCCTCATCTTGGATGATGTGGCCATCACAGAGCTAAGTTTCAGCCGCGAGTACACAGCGGCTGTTGAGGCTAAGCAAGTGGGTGAGTTGGTGCTGCCCTCAAGCCTCAGCACAGTGTTAGGGGATGAGTGCTTCTGTTTTGGAATCCTCAGCCCATCTGCCTCTGTGACAGGTGAACTCTGGAATCCTACTGGGACCGTTAGCCACAGGCAGTTCCATTCCTTTCCTTTTCATATAAGGAAATTCAGTGCCGAAAGTTTTGTCTAGAATAGCACTAACATCACATGGATATAATCACAGTCAGGTCTTGCCAATGTCTGGCTCCTTTGGCCAGCATCCAGAACCTGTGTATTTGATGGGCAGCATTTGAAAGTGCTTGGTCTTGGAAGATGGACTAGAAGATTCTCCATTCCTGCAGCAAGCCTGAGTTCCTATTGCTTCAGGGAGCCACGCTCAGTTCCTGACTATTAATGTTTGTAGCTGTATTGTGGTTATGCCCAGGGGCCCCAGCCTCCCTGTGCTAGGTACTGCCAACACATAAATTGGCAGTCCCTGTGTCAAAAAATGGACAACATAAGTAAATGACTAGCTGGGCAAGGGCCCAGGATACCATAACTTTAGGTCCTGAGAAGTACGAGCCCCAGAGAATAGACTGTAGGAAGGATCCTGCCATGGGATTTGGAAGGATGGAACCTGGTTCTAATGTCTCTGGTTTTGGCCTTTTCCCTCCCTAGCCCAGCAAGAGGCCCAGCGAGCCCAGTTCCTGGTGGAGAAGGCCAAGCAGGAACAGAAGCAGAAGATTGTCCAGGCAGAGGGGGAAGCCACAGCTGCCAAGATGATATCCTTTTCATGCCCTGTGGGTGTGGTCGGGGAAGTGTGCTGGACATAGGGATTCTGGGAGTCTGTCTCAGCCCACGGTACACATACTGGAAGCCATGTGATGGATTGAAGGCAGGTGTGACTTGCCTTCTTCTATCATTTGTCCCCCTTCCCTGGGCAGAACATGGGGGCTGTCTGCATTGGCCTGTGATCTTAGTGATAGGCTGGAGCCTCCATTCCCAACTGATACCTACTTGATCTACATCAAACTTCCAGCTACGGCCACTCAGTCCCATTGCCTTTGGCTTGGGGAGGCTTGTGCTGTCCCATGAGGTCAAAGGTCAAGCTGATTCAGTGAGCATTGTTTCAGAGAGAATCCGGTGACACTCAGTTAGGAGGAGGAAGCTGGGTGAGGGTCTGTTAGCAGATTTCCCCCTTAACTTACTGTCGTCCTCACATTGGTGAAGCCTTGAGCAAGAACCCAGGCTATATCAAGCTGCGCAAGATCCGAGCTGCCCAGAACATCTCCAAGACAGTGAGTTAGGGGGCTAGGGTTGTCTCATTCCCCTTCACTAACTTGTTTGCACTCCCCACACCCATTCCAGAGGCCATGTGATGAGTCTAAGGCGAATGTGACCTGCTTCCTCCTGACCTTGTCCCTTTGTACCCCCACCCTTCTGTTCAGGGTGGGGGTTGTCTGTACTGATCTGTGATCTTGGTGTGTGGGGGGGAGAGCTGACCCCCCCACCGTAAAGCCAGATCTATATCAAACTTCAGCACCCCATACCCAGCCACAGCCACCCAGAGGCCCCAGTACCCTGCGGTCTGGGAAATGGGCACATGCCTGCTAGGGGGTCAAAGGTCAATGTGATGGGAAGTTGAAATGAGCACTAGTTCTCAAAATCTGATGGCACTGGATGTGGGACGTGGCTTTGTCCTTATTCAAACTTGTACTACTTGAACTAAGATGTGCTATTATACCAATACAGAACTCCATGTAGACACTCCTAATTTGGTTGTAAGCCTGGCTTATATTGGTTCACTGAACCCAGTTCTGTATTGATTTTATGGTAAATCAACATAAGCCAGGTTTAAATTAGACTAAGAATGTCCACACATAACTTTGCACCAGCTTAACTAAATCTGTGTTTAAACGGAGTTTAACGTTTAACTGGTGCAGCCTCAAATATCAAGGCCTCAGTTAGCAGGTGTAGGGCTGGAAGGGACCTCGAGAGGTCATCTAGTCCAGTCCCCATACTCAGGCAGGGCCAAGTAAACCTAGAGCATCCCTCACAGGTGTTTGCTAATCTGATGGGGATTCCCCAACCTCTCTTGGAAGCCCCTTAACACATCATCCCCTCCCAAGGACTCAGGCTACACTCAACAGCACAGAGTCTGTCCCACTCAAAAATGTGTGCGCAAGGTGGCAGTTGTGTGGAGGGGTCTCATTCACTCCACCCCTTTGTGAACTCGCTCCCACTGCAGCCACCCTGCCCTCACTTGGTCTCTCTTCCAGATTGCGGCGTCGCAGAACCGTGTGTATCTCACAGCTGATAACTTACAGTTGAACCTACAGGATGAGGGCTTCACCAGGTAAGGGGGGCAGTGGTGTCATAGAGGCTCCAAATAGCTCCAGAAGATGGATTACTCCTTTTCCCCCAAACTAACATTCACATAGAGAGGGAGCGAAAGGTGTTCTGAGCCCCAGAGATACCCCTCTGGAGCTTTGTCCCTCTGAATCACATTTCTCTTGAATGGGGTGAGTCCATGGATAGCACGGGAGGGCCTTGCTTATATTTCTAAAGCTCAGGATTCAAATCAAGTTAAATCTAATTGTTTTTCTCTCTTCTCTTTTTGGCTACCTCTCCTGACATGCAGAGGAAGGTAAGGCACAGATCACTTTGTGTGAGCCCTTTTCCATCACGTGGGAGGCAGGGCTGCTGGGTATCCCCGAGTTTCAGGCAGCAAGGGAGGTGTGCCATATGGAAGAGGACTGTCCAGTGGTTTGAGCACTAGCCTGAGACTTGGGTTCAATTCTCTGCCCTGTTACAGACTTCCTGTGCGCCCTTGGGCAAGTCAGTGGGAGTTTGGTGCTTAAAGACCTATGAGGATGTAGGCCAGCTGTAAAATGGGGCTAATAGCACTGCCGTAGCTCTCAGGAGTGTGGTGAGGACAAATACATCACACTGTGAGGTGCTCCAATACTGGGGTAATGGGAGTGAGATAATACCATGGATGGATGAGAGAGGTTGGAGGCCAGATGGGTGGTGAATCAGTGTTTTTAGCAGCATGGTCAGTGCAGGCCAAGATGGGATCAGGGTGGGTTCCTGAAAGTGGAGGAGACAAGCAGGTGGCGTGGAGAGCCCAGACTGAGGAGGGGTGGGATCATGGAAGGAGGCAGTTGGCATGGGAATTGCCTGCTGTGGGTGTGTTTGGCTGCTGTGGGGGGGAGGGTATTTTTCCATACAGGATCCCTTTCTCCATAGGCTTTCTCCAAGCAGGCTGAAACTCCCTCCATGCCCTCAAAGACTTAGTGTTTATGGTGATCTCCTGGGCCCAGAGTCTGTCCCCCTGCTGAATCCCACGTGTGACACAGGGGAAGGCCAGCCAGTCTTCAGGGGCCTAGTTAATGGGTTAACATTAGCAGGGGGCCTGGTAGTCCGGACTCCTGGGTTCTGTTTCCGCTGTGGCCTTGTCTAGTTGTGTGATCTTGAGTCATTTCCTCCCTCTGCCTTTATTTCTGCCATTGCAAAATGGGTTGAATTTTTACCTCTCCCAGGGGGCTCATGGAGCTTTGAGAGACATGCTAGTGAAGCCAGGGCTGGAGGCCAACTTTTTTCCAAATGTCAGGCTGGATCAGCTGTTAAACTGTACCCCCTGCATGTGTGCCTTCCAGACTATAATGTCTCATTCCTCTCTCCCCACAGTGACAGCCTCCTGACCAAACCGGGGAAGAAATGAAACTGCTAGAACCATTCACACCAACTGGCAGAGCAAGATGTGTGAGTGACCTTGGCGATCTTCCCTCACCCAAGATTCTCCCTCTGCCTGGGCCCTCTGCTGGTGCCTGTTAGTTTTCACCGATGGTTCTCTCTCACTTACTTTGAAATTCCCAATGCAATGGCCAAGCTGGTACCCAATCCCCAGTGTTGGGAGCCATCTATGCCATTGGGCTTAACCAGTTGGCTAGTTTAATTCCTGCTTCATTTGGGTCCTATTAAATCCCATGTGGTGGTTTTAAACTCGGGCAGGGGTGGGCAGTGTGAGCGCTTGGGGACCTGTTATTCACACCCAGCCTCTGCTAGTGCTTGGATTTTTATAGGACTAGAATCATAACTGCTGTGTCTGCCAAGCCTGTGAGGCCTTTGTTTTGGTACCAGCACCTAGCTTTCAGTTCAATGAATCTCTTGTTAATTTCTCTTCCAGCCCTCCCTTTCCCATGGGAAAACTCTTGAACGAAGGTTTCATGGGGCTCCTGCCATTTTTGGGCTCTCAGATCACATAATTTTATCTGCTCAGTGATTCTTTCAAAAGTTTGTAAAAGTAAAAAAAGAACCAAAACTTGTCCCAGGTGTGTTTAGTGTGGAAAATGAGTTCTGTGTTTCTTTTGGTTTAGAAGAGGGGCTTGGGGGTGGCAGTGACCAGAACCAAGATGGTAAGGGGGACGGAATGTGAAACCCTCATTGTGTTAGGGGGGAGTGATGGACGTAACTAATGCATGAAGCTCTCCTGCCAGCACGCTTGGGCAGGGTCACTCTTGTATCCCAGCCTGATACACTCTGGAGCTGAGCTCATCGCAAGACCTACATGGTTAGAAGCTGCTTCATCATCTCCCTTCCTAAGCACCCTCTTATCTCAGTTTCACACCTGCTTCATCTATACATCTGTTCTCCATTACTTGACGTGCACAGAGCCGGTTCCACTGCCTTTTCAGCTGCATGAGCCAAGAGGATGAAAAAAGCCCCACAACAGCAATACTGCTGCTGTGAGCACTTCCTGCAGAGCATGCTGCTTGGGAGGCTGGATAAACAGAGCTGTATTTAATACAGCCCTCTCCCTGCCTTTCTTGCTCAGCACAAACTGGATTTAGGATGGTGAGCCCCCTTGGTCCCTCTGCTCCTCTCAAACCTCTGAATTAAATGGTCTCCTTTTATTATTTTTCCTATAGGAGGCCTACACAGGATCTCCCATCCCATCTCCTGCTGCAGGGGGAATAGGGTGGACATTTGCTGGGCACTCTGCATAGTGCCAATATTTAAGCGGCTTCCTTCCTAAGTGGATTTTCGCAGTGTTCTGGGCCATGTTTAGCTTTCCCTCCGGGGGAGGAGAGGGTTGGCTGAAATTAACCATGTGGACACAGCAGGGTATTATGGACTTAAACTCACTTTCCTGCCTCTGCACCTTGTGCATGCTGGGAGTATTATCCCCATTTCACAGAACAGGCAACTCATCAGCCTCAGGCAGTAGAGCTGGACTTAGAAAACAGCCCCTTGTTCTTGCTATTTTTGGACTTTGTTTATTTGGCCACTACTTGACCTCTGCTTCTGGCATTGACAAGTGACCTGCTTGTGACTAAATGTCGGCTCTAAGGGGAGCGGTCTGAGCTGTAGGCAGCCAGCTGGGCTGGAGCTTGTTTTAGCCATGGGGCCTTCAGTTGCCGTATGAGTGGCTCGGCCTTGCCACAACACAATGGCCAGAAAGCTACGGCTAGATTTGGGTGGCTGTCGGGTTAAAGTATGACGATTCTAGGCTCTTGAAAGGGTCGGGGGCGGTGTCCGTCCTAATGAGTTCAGTTTCTGGATCTTCGTGTGGAAAAGGACTAGAACTTTCCTTTCCTTTTGTTTTTTGAGAACGCTGCGATGGTAGGTTCCCCAGCTCAAGGGCAGCCCCAAAGGGAAATGCCATAAATATTAATGGGGATGGTGAGCAGCTGAACTGTAGGAGCCCCATGCTACTTGACAGGAAAGTGGGGCTCTGCCTATTAAGGATCCCCCCCTTAGTTTTAACTGCCCTTTGTGTTTTCATCACTGTATGGAAAACAATCTGCTCCAGACTGCTGGCTGGGAGAGCCTGGAACTGCAGCAGCTCCCCCCCAGCTCTCTTGAATCTGTCTTTTTGTAGACTGTCCACTCTAGAGGGGGAGGAGTTGCCCATTGGCCCTGCAGCTGTGCAGTGCTGTGCAATGTGGTGTTAGTGAGAGGGGCACTAGCAGGCAGAGATCCAGATGGTTCCTAAAGAATTGTCATTGCTGCACAGATGGCAATTGACTGGTGAAAGGTATCTGTGAGGATCAGAGTAGAGCGCTACTGCAGAGAGTCTCGGTCTCCACACCCCACCTTAGCGGTATGCGGCAAAGTGATGCCAGAGCTGCTGTTCAGGGGATGTTGTCACAGCCAAAAGTATAACGGTTCAAAAAAGAACTAGATAAGTTCATGGAGGATAGGTCTATCAATGGCTATTAGCCAATGGGGTCAGGGATGCAACACCATCCTCTGGGTATCCCAGAGCCTCTGACCACCAGAAGCTGGGACTGGATTGGATGACGGGATGGATCACTCAACAATTGCTTTGTTCTGTTCAGGCCCTCTGATGCATCTGGCACTAGTTGGAAGACCGGCTACAGCTCTAGACAGATCATTGGTCTGACCCAGTGTGGCCATTTGTGGCGCTATCTCCTTTTGTCATTCCCCAGCCTGGAGTTTCACCCTCGCACCAGGACCATTAATTTACTGGACACTTAGCTTTGGGTTAAAGAAATGGGGGTATCTAGCCCCGGCCTGGGGCTGTGGCCTGGAATGGAGTGCACATGGAGCTGGAGAGAGACAGTATAGCTCCTCTGAGGGTCAGGAATGCAACTGCCACTTTACACTGCCTTGCTCTGCAGCTGCCTCCTTCCTTCTGGTTTCTGTTCCACAGTGCTGGTTATTCAACAGCCTGGGGAGCCTCAGAGCTGTTGTCTCAGCTCCCCTGCCCCAGCTCAGGGCTTCCCTCCCTGCCCTATAGTGGTGTTGGGGCCATCAGTGGTAAACAGTCACTTCAGTCAGCGCTGCCCTTTCCTCCTCACTACTTCTCCTATTCCTGGCTTTTGCCAAAGCCCCCAGCCAACCTTTGCTGCACCCTGCCTCTCCTGGGCAGAATCAGCCCTTTGGTTCAGCCTCGTTCCCCTGCACCTCCATGAATCAGCAAAGCACCTATCAGTGGGGAAAGTGACAGTCCCTAACCCCTTCCTGGCAATGCTGCTTCCACTGACATCACCACCTCCACATGAGGCATAGTGTGTACATCAATGTAGTTATATCTACACAGATGCTGTATTACTTACATTGGCTGTTAGCCCCAGCTGGGCTGAGGCTCTCCTCCACCCCACACCCACACCAATCCCTCACTGGGAAACAGCAGCAGGACTCACAGCTGGAGCTCTCCCCACCCCCGGGGCTGACAGGCAGAGCTGTGAGCCCTGTGCAGGGCTCAGTTTTACTGCAGGGAGCCTACCAGTGCTGAAATTGACATTCTTGTCAGTTGCACAGCTGCTATTATTTCACACTGCCTCTCTGGCTCCTGGCTCTCAGTTGCGGGGGCAGGGCTCCAGTTGTGATTCCCCACATGGGGCTCAAAGCTGTGAACCACCGCCCCCCCCCCGCAGACAGCCAGAGCTGGAGCTGAAATGTGAAATAATAGCAGCCGTGAAACTCAAGAATATTGATTTCACTGCTTTTAGATTCCCTACTGTGAAACTGAGCCCGGCAGGGGCTCACAGCTGGGCCTCCCCCCTGCCCCCCAACAGCCTGAGCTGTCAGCACCTTTCTAACAGCTGGGTGGGGGCCAGATATGCCTAAAGCAGAGGCTTTCAGTCCCAGGGCTGCCAGGCTCTAGCTGTCTTTGTCCCACGACACCCCACTTCAGTTGGTGGAAGTGCTCCTGGTGAGGACACGCACTGCCAAGAGAAGGCACAAGTATGGACATGGAGCACCGCTTTATTTACGGCAACTTAACTTTAGTTGACTTAATTTTGTAGTGTAGACAGGGCCTGAGACAGGTGGGTTTGGGATGAAGTCCTGACAGAGACAAGGAGGAGAAACAGACACAGCCTTTTGAGTTTTGCTATCCCTTTTTCCCCATTCTGTTCAGTTTCATATGCTGTGCTCATCACTGAGGGTCCAAGTACCTGACAATGTCATTCACTTTTGTCAGCCGGCCACGCCTCTGCCTCGGCAGGGCCAGGTTAACAAACCCACTCGTTTGTTTTTTTAAATAGCTTTTCTTCTAGTTCAGAAATGAAAACACACTTGGGAAGCCTGGCACTGCAGCCTGCACTGATCAGCAGAGACCGTACAACAAGGCCCTAACCTCTTGTGTTATTGAACAGACCCTGCTCTTTTCCCCAAGAGTTGGGCTGTGAATCAGGGTCCAGGGCCCATTCCATTCTCTCATCCCAAACATTTTGCTTGTAGCTACAATTGGGAATGGAATTCTTTGAACAATTGTTTAGGATAAGAAGTGACAGTGTTGCTGTACAGCCGTTGAACAGCTACTGCCTCCGAACCAAGATGTGGCTGCATTTCAGTGCTTGGCAAACCAACCCTATATAAGCCCTACCCAACCATCAGTGTGAGTACCAGGCTTAATTAGCTAATTCCAGAAATGCCCTTCCAGAGGCTCAAATGAAAAAAAAGTTATTCTGCATGAATAACAGCATGTTTTTGAGCAGTTACGACCTCAGCCACTGACTGCACAGGGTAAAATCCACAGTTGTTGACCATATCCCAACGCAAGGAACTGTCTGCTTCAGCCAGAGACAGGGAATGGGATAGAGAGCCTTTCACCTCTAGGGCACGGGATCCTAGGTGGGCCAGGTAAGAGGCACTGGCTGGCTCAGGGTGGGTTCGGAATACCATATGGGGCCTTTCACCACTCAAGCATTGGTTCCAATCCAGTCCCAGGTCAATGGACTGGCACACTGGCAATTCACCCTAAGGCAATGACACTTGGGCATATGGAGAGAACCTGCTAACAGGTTCATGCACCAGGCCCTGGCAGAAGCAAGGAAACCGACTGTTCCACTCCCTGCGCTAGGTCTGTGCGGCTCAAAAACAAAAGTATTTTAAAAAACAAAACCCAATTTTTGGCAAAAACTGAAAACACCAGAGAATAAAAGAATCGGACAAAACTCCTGGTTTATTTACAAAGGAAAGCAAAACCAACACCTCAAATCCATGAGTATTTACAGCACCACAAGCGAGTGGACCCGCAAGGCTGAGGAGATGGTGGCACAGGTGGTGGGCAGGGAGAGAATTTTCTCTTGGATCAAGGGAGAGCTGAAAGGGGTTAAGCAGCAAGCATCTAAAGGGCCAACGTCAAACAACAGCTGATTTAGCAGGAGCAGCTAGTCTCATGCCGGGGTTGAGGTTAACCCCTGTGGGGGCCTGTCTCCCATAAGAGGAGCTTGCGAAGGACAAATGGGGCTGGAGATGAGCCTGAGCCATTAGTGGCCAAAGAAAATTAAAGAGGATATTATTTATCTGACTGTTAAAAAGTATCTTAAAGCAGCAGGCTGGAAAGCAGAACAGATGGGACGTGCCTACTGGACTGAGGGTGCAAGGACAGCGAGGGGATCCCAGTCACTTGACCTAGGACAGGGTGTCTTCTGTAGCTGAGGGGAGCTGGAACGAGAGAGAAAACAGATGAAAAGTACTGCCAGAATGCAGGTCTACACTACAAAGTTGTCGGCTCAGCTGTGTTGGTCTGGGGGTGTGGCAAAACCCCCACCTAGATGCGAGATGCTGACAAAAGAGGGCCTCTGTTGACACAGCGAATGTCCTTCAGGGGGATGGTGCTACTTGATGACAGAAACACTCCTTCTATGCTGTGTCTCCATTAGGGGGCTCTGCCAGTACAGCTATCCTGGCAAAACATGCCGCATAAACAAGGCCATAGAGTCAGGTGGGTCTGCACATGAAGATCTTATTGGGGCACCCAGAGAACAGAACGACCCCCACTCGCCAGGATATGATCCCAGCCCAGATCCTGATCGCACCTGCAGCGGGAGGTTATTTTTTCTTAAGTGAGCCCTTCAGTTTCTCCTTCTCGGACGAGCGCTGCTTCCGCACTCTCTCATCTTTCTTTCCTTTGGCGTTCTCTAAGTTTTCATAAACTGTTGGTTCCTCCTTCTGCCTGTGAGACAGCAAGAAAGTCAGAGAGGTGAGCAGGGTATGGAGAGCCAGGAGGGCAGCGCCAGAATGGTGGGGAGGCCGGGTGGGGGTGGGGAAGGGCACGGCTAACGCCCAGGAGGGTGGGGGACTCCTGATTTGCCACAGCTCTTACTTAGAGGACTTTCGGGAGGCCTTGGCATGTTGGTTCTTCAGCGCAGGTGGGTACGCAATGTTCCCATATTCAGACTCTTTGGATCTCCCCTTCTGAGACTGCATGAGAAAACGAGACAAGAGAGGACTGGAGAATGGGCGAGAGCACAGTGCTGGGGTGTGGGGTAATGGGGCGTGGCAGGGGGCAAAGGGCAGCTGCCTCGTGGCCCCTTATGCCAGGCTAGGATGTGAGGAAATGGGGCATGGTCAGGCTATGACAGACAGCACCTCCAGCAGCATAGCATCTCCTGGGACTGAGTGCACGGCGTCCCCATTCTCACCTGCATAACATCCAGCTTCTTCTTGGTGGTCTCTATGAACTGGCAGATGGCCATGTAGATGAATTTATACTGGGCCTCAGTCTGCACCATTCCTGAGCGCTGGGCCCTTACCATCTGGATGGTCTTCTGGATGTCTATGTCGCAATCCAGCCCTGGAGGTGGTGCGTTGAGGGACAGGGAGAGGCAAAGAGGCAGTTATGGGCTGAAGGCTGCTGCAATAAGTTCCTCACCATATACCTATCCCCAGCCTGCAAGGTCACCAGACAAAATCCTAACGGAACCTCATCCCAGCAGGTTCCCCCTCCCTAGGGTGGGAGGAGACACTGGAACCTTCAGCCCTCAGTTCTCTCCCGCTACTCAGACTCCCTTCTTGCCTGCTTGCCTCTAAGTCTACCAGGTGGGAGTGCCAATCCCTGGGCAACACTAACGCTCCACTGACTGAGCAGTTATATCCACAAATGAGAGCACCAGAGATCCAACTACTATCCCGGGACAGCCAGCCAGCAGGCATTGCCAGGCTTCCACCAATGGGTCAGTTACAATCCCCAGTGGCAGCCCCCTGCACCTCTCCTCTGCCCTGGCCCTATGGTGGGATCTTTGGCAAAGGGGTGTGGTCACCCTCCCCTGCTATTGAGGTCCTGGGATATTCAAGCAACCGCTTTCTCACCCACATGCCTGATATTTCCCAGCTAGTGAAGTTGCCTTTAGGACCCAGCTGGCGGAGAAGACTGGCCATGGGGCAGAGCCCTGCAGGTAAAGCATAGGCATGGGAAGTATCTTACCCTTGGTTGAAATCGTCTCCACTATCATATCGATGACGATGATGGTTCCAGTGCGGCCAATCCCAGCACTGCACACAAGGGCACAAGCAGAAGTCAGGAGATGGCAGTACCATACATACACATTCCTCCAGCAACTTACAGCCACTGGCAGCAACTCCAAGGGTTTCCCAAGCTGTCCTGCACCCACTGCTACAAAGCAGCCACCTCTGGGGTGTGGCGTGGCATTGTTTAGCAGCAGCACACAAACACTACACAAGAGATTAGGACAGGAAAGGAGAATGGGATCTCCAGTCTGAGCTTGGGGTGGATTTAGGAAGGTGGAATGGAAGTGCCAGCACTTGGATTTGCCAGAACAAAGGGATTCACTCGAGTCACAGGGAACAGACACGATCTTTAATGACTGTGAGCAATCAGGGTGTTCAGTTTACAGAGACCACTTCCAGCAGGACCATGACCACTGCGGAGTGTGGCATTTGGGGAGACTGCCCCCTGTGGAGTCAGCCAACCAACTCCCTGCAGCACAGCAGTAGGAGCATTGAAATGAGCAGGCACTGCTTCCACACCCACCTGCAATGCACCACTATGGGCCCAGCCTCAGGGATGCTCTCTTGTTTCTGGTTGATTTGGTCCAGGAAGCTGAGCACCCCTCCTGGCTCACTGGGGACTCCATGGTCTGGCCAGCTCAGGTACTGGTACTGCCAGATCTCTCGCACAGCCTTACACTAGGGGGCAACAAAACACATATGGCAAGTTGTGCACAGTTCCACCCCATCCTCCCCATGTCCCCCAGTCCCTTAGGTTCCCATCCTGCATGACAAAGGGACTGAGGGTCTCTGCCCATTAACCTCCGGACTGAGAACAGGCCAACTTAGTTCCCAAACAACAAATGACAGAGAGAGGGAAACAATATTTGGTCAATGAAGCCCTCCAGCTGGACTGGAACAGGGACCTAGGGGTGAAAGCGCCCATGCTCCATCTCCTGATCCTCAAGCCTGCCAGTCTCCCACTCCTCCCAAACCAGGGACCAGACTGGAACCAGGACCATAAAAGTTACAGGTCCCTTTGCCTAATGTCACCTGAAATGCCATAGTCACTAATTCCCAACCTTGAAGGCTTAGCCACAGCGAAAGTCCCAGGAACAATTAATGCTCAGGGGCGTGGCACTCACATTGTCGATTGGCGAGAGACAGAGCTGTCGGAGTTTGTATTCCAGGGCATCACGTTCTCCAATATTCTCCACAATATAGGGACCATACTCTTTGGTGCTGCCCTCCTCTGGCCAGTAGGGGACGCACTTGTTCTGTGAGGAAACAAGAAGAAAAGGTGATGACTGAAACGAGGAGACTAACAGAAGAAAAATCCCTAGGGAGAAAGAAAAAGGTAAAGCGGTGAGTGGCTGGGGGCGGGGAGGAGAAAGGAGGAGGGATGGGTGCAAGACATGGCAGCAGGCCCTCTGAGACACCTACCCTCCCTTTCTCCACCTCCCGGGTGGTCATCACAATGATGCGAGAGTTTTCCTGCCACACCATCTGCCAGAAGTCATTGATGGTGGCATCCAGGCAGCCCTGGCTTGCGATGTATGTCTTGGTGAATTCATCTGGGCTGACCAGCTGGTTCTACAGAGGGGCAAATGGACACGGGAAGGGGTTACAGGAACCAGGTGTCCTGTGCCCCCTCACCAAGACATGGCAGCATTCCTGGAGGCTCACCTTGATGTAGTTGGCATTGATATAATCTGCTCCGGGGATATTTGGGTCCCTGCCTTGTAGGATGACTCGAGAATGATCAACTAGGGAGGCAAGGAAGGGGTTAACACAACACTGAGGTATCCCCCCACCCCAAAATTCAGGCATTGGTCCCACATGTAGCCCACTCCCTACACTCCGGATTAATTCAATGGGCCCATCAAACCCTGTTTCCCCACCATCCCTCATACTGGATCAGACTAACAGGACCATATAACCCAGTGCCCCCCACTTACCCTCTGAGCCGGATCAGCCCAATGAGCCAGTGTATCCAGATGAGCATGCACACCCACACCCACAAGGGCATGCAGAGGAGGCAATGCCTCTCACTAAATCCTTTATGGCCTTAAATACCCAGTCAGGGGCCCCGTGTAGCTCATCCCCACAGGACAGCAAATAAACCCCAGCCAGTTTGAGGCTTCCTCTGGGGTAACTCTAGGCAGGGCTCTGCCAGGTCTTCACTGCCCCTCTATGTGTCAGGCTCTCCCGCTGAGGCAGGAACATGCAGCCCCTGGATGTCTTCCTGATGGGAGGGCAGGACTCACAGGGCAAGATGTTCTTATACCGGTTCTTTCCCTTGTTCTCAGGTCTCTGCCCCTCATGCCGATCATACAGATGCTTGGCCTCCTGTTTCTGCAGGCTCTGAGAGGGGAAGGGTAATCGTTACGGCAGAGCAACCCACTGTGATTGGTGTGGGGAGCACTGAGGGGAATGGGAGCACAGAGAGTAAGGATGGTCCAGTAGCTAGGGTAACAGCCTAGGAGACTCGTGAGAGCTGGGTTGAGTTCCCTGCTCTGCACAGCCTTCCTGTGCCTCAGTTCCCCAGCCGCAAAATGGGGCTAATACCCTGCCCTAGCTCACAGGGGTGTGGGGATGATAAATTCATTGAAGATTGTGAGGCGTTCAGATTCTGTGGTAATGGGGGCCAGGTTCAGAGATGACCTGACATAGGTCATGATAGGGATGAATCCATTAATGGAGTAGGGAAAGAGAATGAGATTGGGAGCAGGGTCTCCCAGAACATGGAGACAGTCACAACACAATCACTTACATCAAATTCCTCCCAGAATCCAGCCTTGGCTGTCTCCTCAGCCAGGCTCTGCTTGTTCAGTTCATGCACTCTGTTCTCAATGTCTGCCGCATTTACTCTGGTGGCATAATAGGGCTGGGTAAGGAAGAAGGGAAAGGCTTGGTAAGCAAGAGGGATAGGACGGAGATGGACACATGCTGTAGACAGGGACAGAGGGTGAAGCCCCCAAAAGTATCCCTGACATAAGGAGCCCATTTACCTGTCTCAGGTACACGTAGGATCCGGACACCTCCTCGATTCCAGTCTTCTTGAAATGCTCCACTAGGTCTGCCAAGCTGTCAAACATCTCAGCACCTCCGACTGTGTATCTCCCATTCTGGAGAGAGTAAAGCTGTGTTATTCACATCCCCTAATGGACCCACTGGCCCCCATGGTGTATCTTACAACCAGTGCCATGGGAGGTTGTTACACTGGGACATGAAGCCCTGGGTAGGTCTTGCCCTGTTGAGTTTGAAGCACCGCATCTCATGTGGTATGTGTCACACCCTCCTGGCATGATGAGCAACTGAGAGCTTGTTCTGGTACCATCAAACTTGTAAGTTGGTGAGCTGACCCCGGGTGTCCTGCTGCATGGGTGGAAACCCAGGGAAGTCAACTTCCCCCCCAGCTCTTGTTTATAGTTAGTTGTTTTGTTTCCCCATAATTCACCTGCATACACTCTCCACTGTCCCAAACCCACCCATGTTAGAATCATAGAAGATTAGGGTTGGAAGAGACCTCAGGAAGTCATCTAGTCCAACCCCCTGCTCAAAGCAGGACCAAACCAGGATCATCCTCAAAGAAGGATCATAGTATGGAGTGAGAGAAGACCTAGTAATGTGTGGGTTGATCTTATCCACCAGACTAGGCTTAGGGACCCCAACAAGGTCTTCTCTCCTGCAAGAGGCTTGTAGCTCCTCAGCTTCTCATCACAGCTCAGTAGCTCATTTCTGGAACTCCCTATGAAGTTTGAAGAACCCTATAGAGCCAAGGAGACCAGAAACAACTGACCTTCCTTCTCTCCGCTATCTTCCTCTCTGGCCTCCCTGTGTCACACTTTGTTCCCTGTCCCAGGTGCATAACTGTCTGGTTCAGTCTTCAGATTCAACTCTCCTTCAATCTCACAGGCTCCTTTGAGGCTCTGCACATCTCTGCTCCGTCCAATGTAGGAGCTCCCATTGCTACCCAGCTCCCTTCCTGTCTTCCTGCCACTTGTGTCTGCACTAGACTCCTCCCTCATCCTGGATGCAGCAAAATCAGCCATCCCCACAGCCACTGCTCAGACCAGGCAAGGAATAAGGAACCCGACAGTAGGCAGCCAAGCCCTTAGCATGGATTTCATATACATTGTTGGATACAAAAACATTCCAGCAGTTTCCATATCTTCCTGTTGGTAAAAATAGATCAAACAGCTGCCATAGATAAATGTTTTCTTCCCTCCCTCTGCTTGCTCCCTTCTCTGCACCCCACCCCATCCCTCTCACCTCACACATGATCTTGACATGGGTGACCTTAAGCCGAGCCCCAGGGGTGCCAGCAGCCCCAGTTGGTGGGGCCTCAGGCCCAGCTTTGGGTTGGTCAGTCAGGACAGACAGGACAAAGTCACCAGGTTTGCTGAGGCTCTCACGCACCAGGAAAGTCCAGGGGATGGCCTTGGACTGGAGCAGAGACTCAGCTGCTGGGCCAGATAGATGCCCATGGTACCACCTGGGAGAAAATGGGACAGGGTCAGACAAGAGCGGGGGACTGCAGGGCCAGAGGGAAGCCAAGTGAGGTACAGGACCTGGGGCACATGGGGATGATGTATGGGGGAAAGAAGTGGAGGGACCAAGAGTTAGAGGGGAGATGAGTGGAAGGTGCCTGTGGCTGAGCGAAGCCAGGAGGGACAGGACCTGAGGGGTGCCAAGGTGGATGGGGCCTGGAACAGAAGGGACAGGTGAGCCAGGGGCAGGGAGCCCGAGGAAAGCTAAGTGGAAGACAGGTTTAATAACTGTGAGACACAGGGGGAGGCGGGGCGATGTTAAGAGCTGTATGTTCTGGCCCAGTCCCCTCACGGGGGTGAGGCTAACACAGCAGGGGTCACTACCCAGTGACTCACTGCAGGGCACAGCCGGGGTCAGTATCCAGTGATGTAAGTAGCTACAGTTACAATTCCCCCTTTATTTGGAAAATGAAATGCACCTGAAACATAATACAAATGCCCAACCAGTACAGCCAGTTCAATATCACACACACAGATGGAATGTCTAGATTGCCTGATCTGGGTAAATAACCTGCATCCCCTGACAAAGGAGAAGGTTATTCTGACTCTAATTGGACACGTGTCATCTCTGATCTTTGAAGCTTGATGGCTTTCAGATCACACAGCCACTTCCTAGTCCCAGAACAGGTCCTTCGGCAGGGATCTGTTTGGCCATTGAGGTAGGTCTGTCTCTGTTCACTACTCTTGGTAGTTTTCATTGTCAGTCACTAGGCACGTGTGTTACTTCTCCTATTGCACAAGCCTTCTCAGTAGCATTTTACGTGTCCGCTAGATACAGAGCGCCAATGGAAACTCCTTGGTTTTGTCTAGATTTCTTCTGTTCCTCCTGTAGGACTGAACCTCAGGAGAGGCTATGACACTACCTCTCAGTGAGTGGTGCAGCTGTTGACAAGGTTTCCAGCCCCTTCCTTTTTGGAATTAACATTCTCTCTTGCTTGCATTGGGGTGACTCCAGCGTTCTTGTCAATTTTCTTATGTTGCAGTTTCTTGCTCTTTGGTAAGCACTCCAGGGTCACTGGTCTCTGGCTGAAGAAGTCTATTAGCTGGTGGCACTAAGGTCTCTGAACTGGGGACTCTAAGGAAGCCTGTGAGGTGAGTTGTGATAGACTCACAAAGCTAAATAGGGATTCCATGAATTTGTCAGGACCCTTTTTTATTTTGATTCTCGAGTTCTTTGCTATTTGTACCAACATTTCTGCTAAATGACTGCATTTGAGTGCACATAAGGGCGTGGCATGCGGTGTGGAACTGATACATTAATGTGGACAGCAGAAATGAGCCACTCGTGAATTGTGAGCCATTCTCTGCTACTAACACATCTGGAATCCCCTGGTGAGCTCAGTGCTTCACAGTAGTTATTCCCTTGCTACTCAGCATGGTCTGCAACAGCTCAATCTTCTAAGAAGCTGAGTACTTGCTCACTAATAAGAGGTTCCTATTTAGTTCTAGTAGATCTAGCTCAGGGGTAGGCAACCTATGGCATGCGTGCCGAGCTGATTTTCAGTGGCACTCACACTGCCCAGGTCCAGGGGGCTCTGCATTTTAATTTAATTTTACATGAAGCTTCTTAAACATTTTAAAAACCTTATTTACTTTACATACAACAATAGTTTAGTTATATATTATAGACTTATAGAAAGAGACCTTCTAAAAATGTTAAAATGTATTACCGGCACGCGAAACCTTAAATTAGAGTGAATAAATGAAGACTCGGCACATCACTTCTGAAAGGTTGCCGACCCCTGATCTAGCTCTACCCTAGACCAAGGGTGATCATGTATCTCACGTGATCTCAGCCATCCCTTTGCATTTGGCTTCCTCTATTGACGGAGGTATTGTATTTAAATTTTATTACCTTTGTGGCAGCATTCTTGTGTGGCTGGACTAGGCCACCTCCAGCTCTCTTTTGCATTCCTAGTACCCAGCTGCAGGCCATGGATTATGATCAGTACTTCTCACTTCATGCTGTGTTGTATTATGACACAACCTCCTCTGTACATGGTCCCATCATCAGCAATTTCCTCTTGATGGTCCCAGTCAGATTGGAGATCCCTGGACTGCTCCTCTCGACCATCCAGCTAGAAGGACTTCCTCAGCTGTTAGCTGGATCGTTTGTGTTTTCTTATTTGAGTTTGTCAAATTTTCTTTCAGAAGTAGTTGGTCCTACTTGAATCCTATTTACTTCAAATCCTCTTTCTGAGGCCACTATTCCCAGGCACGTTTGGCATGACAATAAGCTGCTCACTTGGCCCCTCTTTCACATTTAATCAGTGCTGTGGCAATTTCATGCGCCTGTTTTGAAGTCCAGGCTGTGCTTCAGTGGTTGCTGTAATGTGGCTTCCAACTCTTCACGGTCTGTTTCTACCTTGAACAGATTAATGAAACCACTCACAAACCAAAACGATTCCCAACATTTCTTCTTCATCTGAGCATCGGGCTGTGGTGACTTAGTAAAAGCACGTGCTACCGGCTGATCATTTTGCATGTCAGCTTAGGGGCAGAGGGAACTGTTTGGAGAGCAAGAAATGGCTGTGTGATTAGCAAGCCATCGAGGTTCAGTTTGTGATTTACACACCCACTAACACTGAAGTAAATGGCTGTGGATCCTGGCTGTCACACAACAGTGATATAAATCCTCTGTCACCCTGACCTTGATCACGTGAGTGGGGCCAGGCAATGAAGAAAACTTCATCATGCCTTACAGGAGCTGGCCTGTCTTCAGACACTTAGGGCAGGCTCCTCCCAGCCTGGGGTTCTGGGGGGGCTGGAGGCAGGCAGCCCTTCCTGCCGGGGCAAGGGGCTCTTTTTGCCCTGTCTCATTGCAGGGCTGGGCCTCTGTTCTCCCCATCTGCAGAGAGGAAATAGTTAACCCCCCTGTGGCCCAGCTCAGGGAAGACACGTGATGGAAAATCTCTCAGGGAGAGAGAGTGAGAAAAGGAGCTTTCGTAAGAGCTGGGGGGAGAGAAGTTTCCAACCGCAATAGTAAGGGAGGAAGCTGCAGAGCCCCAGCCCAAGCCAACGGCCCTGACTGGAGCAGACAAAATGCTGAGGGACACACGTGCTGCGCCCCACACAGGACCGCAACCCTGCCCCAGGGCGAGGGGCACTGCTGTGGAACAGCCACCCACCACCAGGGGGCTGAGAGCACAACACAGTGCAAACCACCTGATTTGATTTAGGAACACAGTGCCAAAGACATATGCAAATAGGGGAGGGAGACCAAGTGGGGACTGGAAAAGCATAGTCTGAGAGGTCCATCAGCAGGATGCCCAACACTGGACTAGCAGGGGGCTGCAGGGCAGGAGTGAAGGGCATTGGGTCATACACTGCAGGCCTCTTCTTGTAACTAGCATCACAATTTTCACTTTTAGCAACAAGTTATAAATAGCAAAACTGATGAGACAGCGGAAGTCAAAGTTGCCAAATATAAGCAGGGCCCACATTGAATTTCACAGACTTGCGTGCAAAGGACCGGAGAGGGGGGCATTTTATATTTAGTTAGTTCTGGAGTAGGGGCTGGGCTATGCTCTCAGTCCCAGACAGTCTGGTACCAAAACTGTGTTCAGGGGGGTGAAGAGGGGCGTACCACGGGAATTAGCCCCTCAGTTCACAGGTGTGCAGGACGAGGCTGTGGGGGTGGGCATTAGCCCCTCAGTAAAAGACTCGTGGTTGCTCTGCTTACTCCATACCTCTCTGTAGTGGGATCGGAGCAATTCAGTGGATACCTCAGGTCTATTACAGTCCCATCTTTATCCTGTAGTGAACCCTGCTGCTGTGTGTAGTACTCCACCAGTTCAGACAGCGTGGCAAACTTCTCCCCTCCATAGAGATCATAATAATCCCCGGTGTTCTGGATACGAATGTGGGTCACCTGGTCACCCACCCTGAGGGATGAGGCAGAGAGGAGTCTGGTGAAGTACAGGAGAGGTTAAGGAAAAGGGGAAGGGAAAGTAAAGTCCCTCCCAGGACGGGGTGCAAGGGGAATGGGACCAGGAAGTAGAGACGGAGGGTGGGTCAGACAATGATGCCCCTCGGGTATCTTTTGGGCAGGGGGCAGGATGAAGGGAGGGAGTGACGGGGCTGGAAAGCACAGCCCCATATATATCCTGGGGATGGTATAGGCAGAATGGGGCCACGGGAAAGGGAAGGGGCAGAGAGCGAAGCACCCACATATCCCTGGAATGGCAACAATGTGGCAGGATGGGGTCTGAGTTACCCACCTGACAGAGAGGGAGAAATCTCCCTGATTCTTTCGACTGGGTCTAGCCAAGAAGCTTCCATGAACTCCTCGTCCCTTGAGTAAGGCCTCAGCTTGCAGTCCACTCAGGTCCCGGTGGAACCACCTAGGTGAGAGCAGAAAAGCAGGAAAAAGTAAACGCTGACAGGCAGAGGGTATACAGCCATACCTCCATGAGGGGTCTGTACAGTAAACAGAGTGGTCCCCCAAAAAGGATCCCAACCCTTGAGGGGGTCGTACAACAGATGGCCTGGGAAGGTCCTCTGTCACACACCCCTGGGGTATGATCCCAGACCCATCCCCAGGAAAGGACTGTACTGGGGGTGAGTGGGATAGAGCAAGTGAGATGATTCCCCAACACCTGTCCCACCCGCACCACCTTCTCAGCTCCCCTCTTACCTCACCATCGTCGAGGGAGAGCAGCCAAGGGGCTGGGTAGCTACAACCAAAGGAACTTGAAAAACGTAAAGAAAAGAGCTTTTAATGCTGACAAGAAAAGGGAAGTAAGCGTCTGCTGTCTCTGCTCAACTCCCTAATGCTGAGCTCCCAATGCGTTACTCTGGCCATCTACCTCTCCAGTGTCCCCCTCTCTCAGTCCATCTGCCTCTCTCTGACTCTGACTCCCCTTCTCTCCCCGTCTCACTCACACTCTCCCTGTGGCGGGGCACAAACAGAAGAAAGGCAAGTGCGTGGCTCAGATAGCACACAAGTCAGGGAACAGGAAGCGTCGCTGAGCCATCAGCTCCTCAGCCCTGAGCTGCTTTGCACAAACTTCTGCTTCTCCTTTTGGCTTCCCCCCCCCCTTTTTTCTTCTCAGTTATTCTTGGTGTGTTCCCCGCCCACCCACGGAGGGGTTACTTTGGTGACCTACACTCAGGCATTTGGGCATTGTAACTCCCCTCCCCACCAACATATCAGTAACATACTTCACACCAAACACACAAAGCTTCTTGCAATGGTGCAGAGCAGATCATAGCATCATTGCAACTTGTACGGGGTCACTGCACAGCTGCAGGGCCAATGCAGACAGCAAATGCTGGCCCAGCAGCTGCAGTGGTGCAATTAGTCCCATCCCACAATGTCTGTTGCCACCAGGTAAGCCACTCCATGGAGGTCTGAAAGCAGCTGAGACTGTACTCAGCTATTCTGAACTATCTAGCTTAGCATGAAAGAAAGTGCCCTCCCAACACTCCTACAAGGTAGAGAAGTTATTCCCATTTCACAGATGGGGAACTGAGGCATAGGGTAGATGAAGTGTCTTTCCCAAAGAGTCTGTGGCAGAGCCAGGCATTGACCCCAGGTCTCCCAAATTTCAGTCCAGTGCTCTAACCACAAGACCATCCTTCCTTGCTCTGCCTGCCCTTGATCGTCCTTTTGGGATGTGCCTGAGAGATGAAGAGCATCAGTGGATTAGCCAGGGTTGGGGCTACCCAGGTTACTGTTCAGAGTGCAGCACATATACCTACACAACCAAATGGCATATGCATCACCTGGTGCAAGCAACATGGGGCCTGCAGAGTCCAAATACAGCATATTAAGTCCAAAGTAGCTGAACTGAAGATGCAGAGAGAAATATTAATAGCTATGGAATATAGGGATGTTAGAACTGACTTTCCCAATCCTCCATTTGAGGGGGAGAAGTGGAGAACTAGGGGGTCAAAGAAATGGGATCCATCTTCCAAAGAGAGGTAGAGGAGGCTGGTCCTTCCTCCTCACCACAAGAAGGGTGCTCCAGAAGATGGGGATACAGATGTGAGATGTACACAGGCTGAGTATTTTGTGGAGATTTGATCATTAGACTATTGATAACTGGTGACTGTAAGAACTGTTCAGTGACTTTTCTACCAGCTACAAAGATGGCAGATCCTACACATCTAGACAGACTACTAGTGGTGGCTGAGGAGGAGCCTGTGGTACACTCTGAAACTGATGACACGGGGAAGTGTAGGAGAGAAGTCCTGGAAGCTATATTTAGATTGCTAGAAAGAATGCTTAGTTCCAGGGGCTTTGCAGCTCTGAAACACTTCTAGTTCCATACAAAAGACTAGTTAGGTTAGGGGAACTTCAGAGTCTCAACATATGGCTACAAAGCTGATGTTAAATTATAAATTTAATGGAGATATCCCATCTCCTAGAACTGGAAGGGACCTTGAAAGGTCATCAAGTCCAGCCCCCTGCCTTCACTAGCAGGACCAAGTACTGATTTTGCCCCAGATCCCTAAGTGGCCCCCTCAAGGATTGAACTCACAACCCTGGGTTTAGCAGGCCAATGCTCAAACCACTGAGCTATGATTTACATTTAACTGGCACAGGAATTTGATGGGGGGCAGGGGGAGGGAGAGAATTTATACAAGGAATGGGCAGCACCTTAGCAAGGAACTAGATTACCGGCACAGAAAAATAATAAAGTTTGGGGAATTGCTTCAACTAGGACTGGGCAGCAGCCAATAGGTGCTAAGGAGCACTCAGGTTAGACAAAGACATCTTGTTAGAGATGTCAGTGATTCAAAGGCATCACTGTCCAGTAGACAGTAGGCAGAAATTACTGCTCCACTGTAGCAGGGGCAGGTTTAGATCACAGAGATAAATTCTGATTGTCACTAGGGTATCAGAATGAGGAGTTAAACAGCAATAGGCACCTGGGCAAAAATAAAACTCACCAGATGAACTGCTAACAAGAATATGCACTCTCATTAAAATCAGCAACTATACCGGAGGGTAGCAAATGTACCAATCCTTGAAAAAGGCACTAAGTGTGACCATGGGAATTACAGACCAGAGAGTCTTACTTCTGTACCAGGAAAATTGGCTGAAACAATGATTAAAAATAGCATTATAAACCAACCCTCTGTGTGAACATAACAAACAGGGACAAACATCACAGCTTCTGCAAAGGAACATCTATTATAATTCTTTGAACTTATCAATAAAATAGTGGATTAAGAACTGGCTGACATAGCTTTCAAAAAACCTTTATTAAAGGCTTTTACAAGAGACTGCTAAGAAAAGCAAGTAGCATGGGGTGAGAGGTGAAATTCTGTCATGGAATGGAAACTGTCTAAGAGAAACAAGGAGTAGAATAAATGGGCAATTTCCACTGTGACACAGGGTTAGGAGTAGAATGCCCCACAGTTTTGTAATGGGACGGTTATTTAACATATTTCTTACTGATCTGACAAAGAGAGTGAGCAGTGAGGTGGCAACATTTGTACATGACACCAAAATATTTATGTTGGTCATGACAGGATAAAACAGTGAAAAATTTCAGAAGGAGCTACCCAAGTAAGATGAATGGGCAGCATGATGGTGGATTGAATTCACTGCTGACAAGTGCAAGGTAACAGACATTGCAAGGAATAATGTGAACTCATCCTACATCTTATTGGGTTCTAAATTAACTGGAACCTGGGTGTCCTTGTGGAGGTTCAATGAAACGTCTGCTTAACGGGCAGTAGCCATCAAAGAATCCAACAAGGCTTTAAGATGCAGACCAATGGGATGGAGAAGAATTACTGGAGCTATACCAATGTTGTTGCACCAATCAGTGGGATGTCCTCACCTGGAACACTGTGCTCATCTCTAGTTACCCTCTCTCAGGTCTGGAAAGACTGGGACTGTTTAGAGAGGTAACAAATAAGAGGGGACAAGAAATGTATACATGACAGTAGTGGTAGGGCAGCAACTAGAGACTTGAGATGCGTTGTGCTAGGCAATGCATTCATATTAGACACAGAGATAGCCTCTGCCTCAAAGAGCCTACAGTCTAAATAGACAAAACAAAGGCCATGTCTACACTCCCAGCACCGCAGCAGAACAGCTGCAGCTGTCACTTCCTACAGTGACAAAAGGGTTTTTTCTGTCAATGTAGTAAATCCATCTCTCTAAGGGCTCTTAAAACACTGCAGTGGTGTAGCTGAGCCACTGTAGCGCATCAGCGAAGACACTACCTATGCCAACGGGAGGTAGCTCTCCTGTCAGCATAAGTACTCCACCTTCCAGAGAGGCGGTAGCTAGGTTGATGGGAGAATTCTCTGGGGGACCTAGCACTGTCTACACTGGAGATTAGATTGGTTTAACTGTATTGCTCAAGCAGGTGGATTTTTTACACCCCTGAGCAACGCAGTTATACCTACACCTGGAAATTAGGTTGACCAGGCCTAGTAAATAGGTCAACAGAAGAATCCTTCCCTCAACCTAGCCATGTCTATTCTGGGGCTTACAACCTAACTATGGTGCCCAGGGTGCAAAATTTTTCACACCCCTGCCTGAGCAACATAGCTAGGTTGAGCTAATTTTTAAGGGTAAATCAGGCCAAAGAGTGAGAGGTGAAAAGGCACAGAGAGGAAAGTGACTTGCTTATGGTAACTCAGCAAGTCAGTGACAGAGCCTGGAACAGAAACTAGGTCTCCTGACTATGCTGTCTGTCTAATAATAATACGGACTTGGATAGTGAAGGTGAATCAGGCACTCCTATGCACTGTTTCTCATAACATATGAGCAAGGGGACTGTCAATGACACTGAAAGGGAGCTAATGTAAAGCTGATACAAGGAATTTGTTTTTTAAATACGTGTTATTAGTCTGTGGAATTTAGCACTGCAAACTGCCATACCAAGGACTTGTATGCAGTGTAGTTGTAGCCGCGTCAGTCCCAGGATATAAGAGACACAATGAAGGTGAAGTAGTTATCTATTATTGGACCAACTTCTGTTGGTGAGGCCCTGAAGAAGAGCTCTGCCTCCCTCACCAACAGAAGTTAGTCCAATAAAAGATATTACCTCACCCACCTTGTCTCTCTGATACCATGGGCTTAGCAGGATTCATATAAGGATTGGACATTTATATGGCTAACAAGAACATCCACATTTACATTAGATAAGAAAAAACAGCAGGATAGTACATCTCCTGCTGCCGAACATAACCCAATCACTAACTAAGGTGGGTAAGGAAGAAACTTCTCCTGGAAACAAGTTATTGCACAATAAACCAAGGGATTTTCTACACATTAATCTGAAGTAATTGGCTGCGGCCACTGTCAGAGACAGAAGACTGGACTAGACAGACCAGATCTGGCAGTTGCTATGTTAATGCTCTGCCTGGTCCCTCCTCCAGAGGAGAAAAGAGAGAGTGGAAGACAGACGGGAAGAATGAGCATTGGAGCTATGCCCCAGTGTTCTTGTACCATGGGCATGGGAGCAGGGAGGGAGAGGAGAGACCTCATTAAGGGTCCTCATTCCATTCTCACTGACAACTCTACAGCGCTAAGCACTTCAATTCATTGGGTACTGACTATGGCTTAGATGTCAGCCAGGGACATGTGGCTCAAGCCACGGTGGAGGGGGCCCCCGGTATGCTGGGCTCCGTGATTCTTGTGACACTGTAGAATCCAGACCCTTCTGCAGAATTCAGAATTTCAGCACCCATTTCAAAACAATTCAGCTGCCAGCCCTTTTGGCTGTATAGGAAGCTTTCTGAAAGTGCCTTCCTGCAGTGCTGTCTGCTGGAATCTGCATAGCAACCACTTTTGGTGAGTGTCAGAACTGCTGGGTTCAATTCCCAGCTCTGGAAGGGGAGCAGGGCAAGTGGTTTAGAGTGGGGAGAGGCCTGGCCTCAGGGGTTCTATTCATGGCTCTGCCTTTGACTTGCTATGGGACATGGGCCAATCCCTTCCCCATCTGTGCTTCAATGCAAATGAGCCTTTACTTTTGCTAGGGTGAGCAGTACTGACCCCCAGTACAGCTCTGCTGAATCCCATCACTCCTGCTCCCTTATAGCTCCCTTGCCCACTCCCTCTAGGGTCTTCACTTCCCTGTCTGCCTCTCACTTCCTATCTATTTCTCCCACCACAGGCCCCTTTGATCAGACCCTAAAGCCAACAAACCCCCTGGAGAAATACACTCACCCACAGGATGGCATCAGGTCCCCGGCAGCAGGGGTCCCCACTGAGAAGGAAGGAAGAGAGGCTCAAGGGGATGGAGTACGGCAGCTCTCAGTCAGAGGAGCCTAGTGAAAAGGAGATAAACAATACTGAAGATACCAAGGAAACAGGAAGAATTTCCTGGGAAGGGGGTGCAGGACTGAAGATCGTTACAGACCCATGGAGTGGGGATAGCACCCAGAGGGAAAGCATGGCTAATTTCATGGGGCCTGGGACAAGATGGTTAACGGACCTGACATTAGGGTGACCAGACAGCAAGTGTGAAAAATCGGGATGGGGGTGGGGGGTAATAGGAGCCTATATAAGAAAAAGACCCCAAAATCGGGACTGTTCCTATAAAATCGGGACATCTGGTCACCCTACCTGACATTCCTAGATCAGGGCTGGTAAGAGTCCCCTGACTCGTCTGCATCTAATCCAATCAGTAAGGCTCTGAATGCCACTTACCTCTCCAGCCCTAATACTTCCCCCCCCACATGGTCACAAGAGTTGGGGTGAGGCGGGACAGAGTGAGAAGGAAGAAGCCTGAGATCAGGCAACCGGGCCCAGGACAAAGGGCTTCCGTCTCACCACTTGCAAATCTCTCCCTGAGCGGAGTTAATAAATAGATAGGCAAGTGGGGGAGGGGACATCCAACCTGAGGGGGTGGGCAGGTGAGCAAGGGAGGAACTGCCTGTTCTCCCCGCCTCCTCCCCACTAAGTCTACGCCCTCACTGGAGGACTGGTAATAGAATCACAGAGAACACATAAGCAAATAAAACTTGGTCACCTGGAAGCTGCTACCTGAGCCACAGCTCTGGGCCCTTCCAGTCCTGGGCTCCCCACACAGCCCTGCCAATACCCCTCAGTCCTGCCCCGCAGCCCTCTTCTATTCCAGCACTAGGCTCCGCACACAGCTCTGCCAATATACCTCAGTCCTGCCCTGCAGCCCCCTGCTATTCCAGTGCTGGGCTCCCCACACAGCTCTGCCAATGCCCCTCAGTCCTGCCCTGCAGCCCCCCTGCACACAGTTCCCACACAGCTCTGTCATTGGCCTTCATTCCTGCCCTGAAGTCACATCAGTCAAATGCCCCTCATTCAAATCCCAGTGTACCTACATTCCCCACAAATGTGGTGTCCCCTCACTTTTATTGTTGAAAATTAATATCAGAAATGCAGATCATGAGGCTGAGGCTATGTCTACACTTTAAATGCTACAGGTCTATCTATTTCTCCCACCACAGGTCCCTTTTATCAGCCTCTAAAGCCAAGGAAGCACCTGGAGGTCTACACTTAAAATACCACTGTGCTGCTTCAGTGTAGACCTTTACTACAGCGATGGGAGGGTTCTCCCATCACTGCAGTAAATCCACCTCCCCGAGAGGTGGTACCTAGGGTAACGGAAGAATTCTTCCATCAATCTAGTGTTGCCTACACAGGGACTTGGGTCAGCTTAACTACATCAGTCAGGGGTGTCACATCCCTGAGCGACGTATCTGGGTCAATCTAATTTTCTACTGTAGACCCACCCTGAGTTATAGAGGCCTTTACTCTCAAGAATTGTGCAGCTGCTTAAATTTCATGCATCAATAATGTATTGTGCCCCTCATTTTGGGTCTTTGTCACACATTGGCCCTGTCTAGACTAGGAAAATAAATTGTGTTTAAGAATACTTTAGCCAACATCTTTTAACTTACACATTGTTAAACACTGTCTTTTAAGAAGACAGTTTAACACCTTTAGAAACATGTTACCTTGTGGTGATCAACCCTAGGATCCCGCTAAAAGTGTTAAACACACCTAAACTAGTATAAACATGTGTTATTAAGTAGTCTCTGCTACCACATTTTTAAACACAACCTATTTTCCAAAACTAGAAAGAGCCATTGCATCCGATTCTTGGGTCTTGGCAGGTTGAGAGATATACATATAGCCCCACACCTACATGCCTGCTGTTCCAGTTCTGAACCCCCTTCACTCTGCTGCCTCTCAGTGCTGGCCTACAGCACTCCCTGCTGGGCCTACAAGGTTGGATGTTTAGAAAATGTTAACCGGTTTCAAGCCTTTTACTTCCAGGCTAAGATGTGTGGTATGGGGGGGGGGGGTGTCATGATTTCTATTTCCTCTAATTTATCTCACGCAATGTGCTGTCTCCTCAAGGCAGAGCCACAAGGATTACAGGGTTACCAGTAGGGGAGGAGATAACCAGAACTCTCTTCTGCCTTAAATTCAGTGAGGAGTGCCCTTTTTCCCAGGAAGCAGCAGTAGGATCCAGGCTGGACAAAGACTCACTCAGAAACACAGGGGGACATTTTCAAAGTAGCTTTTATTCACAAGCACAAAAATCAAAGATGCACAAAGAAGCCAGTTGCTGCAGAGCTTCCAGGAAGTAGGTGGCTCTTCTGACCAATTGCAGCACACTGATGCTAATGGTGGAGAGCAGTCCTGGAATATAACTAGCCAAAAATTCTCACACACTGAGTGTCATGTGACCTTGACCAGGAAGGCCAGCAGAGGGTCCCAGTTTCAGGAGGCAGCCACACCCCCTGTCCCAGCCCCATGTGGGGGCAGTGTCATTGGAGGCAGGAACATGGCTTTTAGCTTCCCGGACATGTTTGCAATCTCTGGGTCCTGGGACTCATAAGATTTTATCAGTCTGGCAAATTTCAGGACCCCTAAGAGAGAGGAGAAGAGAGAAAACAGCTCAGAACAAGTCTAACTGTTGACACAAGATTCCTCAGATGGTAGGTTTACCAAGGATACCATCCTGTGGCCAGACAAAGGAGCTGCAGCCACAGGTGGAGAATCCTGCATATGGAACCAACGGCTAAACTTAAATTTTGCTTGCATTGCCCATTCCCCTAGACCCACGAGGTTGTATGCTCCCTGCTCCAGGAGGGACCCTCAAACACAAAGGGAGGAAAGGGAAACCTGCCGCAGCCCAGCTCTGCCTTCCCAAGCATGGCGAACCTACCTTCTCCATCATTACTGAAGCCATAGGCTTTGATCACATCCTGCTGGATCTGGGTGGCCACGGGCAGCAGGAACTGCAGCATCTTGCCCATGTCATTGCAGGCGTTATCCCGGGCCTCCTCCATGCGCTGGGCATTCTCCGGGGAGCCGAAGGCCTTGATGACCTCGGCCAGAACCACTAGGGACAGACAGGCACAGCAGTGAGAGGCCGACGCGGCGCCCAAGCCCCCCTCCCCAGCGGCGCTGGAGCACACTCTGCCAGGGGAGCCGAGGAGTCAGGCCCGCTCCTGGCCCTGGGAAGGGAGCAGGGGCAAGTGGGCTAGGGATGGGGCGGTGCTCCCTCTCCGCCGGCCAGGGAGGGCGCTTCCCCTCTCTGCAATGAGCGAGATGCTGGGTATCGCGCAGCGCGCGGGCCAGCGCTGCTGCCGCATTTTGCTGGGGGCCCGAGACAAGTTTCAGAGGGGGGGTAGGGGGACTCCTGGGAGGCTCCTATCCGCCAGCCCGCCCCCACGCCCTCACCTTTGGCCTGCTCGGCGCTCAGCGAGCCCGGCGGGGCCTGGGCCGGAGCAGCCATGGGGCGCTGCAGGCTGGACATGGGGCGGGGACGCTCATGTCACCGCGCCCTGGCGGCGCAGCAGGTCCCGGCCAGGACCATGGGCTCGGGCGGGCGGGGGAAGCTGCCTCGGCAGGAGAGCGAGCCTGCGCCGCTGCCGCCTGCCCGCGTCCTGACGTCTAGAGGCTGGGAGGAATCACGGCTTGGGGGGAGAGACCGTGAGGAGATGCCGCCAAAGCTGGGGGAGGGGAATTGGCCCCGCTGCACCTCTCCTACGCCCCGCAGACAGGCAGTCTCTGCACAGAGGCCCACAACCCCCCCAGCAGGCCACTATTGGCTGTGCAGGGCGCCACACCTGACCGTGCGCACCGGCGCCGGCTCCCGCCGTCCGTCCCCGCCTGGGGAGCGCTTTATTACCCAGGCTGCTTATTCACAGTCCCCCACCCCCGCACAGAAGATCTAGTAATACCCCAAACTAAGCGTCCTGAGAGCACAACACGGCTCACCCCAAGTCTGATATTCACCGTCCTCAGAGGCTTCCTGGCACACCAGGAAACCTGCTAGACAAATACTAAAAGAGCTGAAATCACTAAGAAATCCCCCCTCGAGCGCGGGTCCCCACCCTGGCTGTAGCGCTCTCCCGCTGAGGGTGACTTGCAGGCCAGGCAAGCAGCCCTCTTGGCGGCTTTGCACAGCCTCTACAAAGGTGCCGGGGCCCCCAGTGCCACGCGGTTCGTATTTTGAGCCCCGCAAAAGAGGGCTTTTTTGAACAAATAAGCTATATGTAGATGACCTGGTTTCCTATTGGTGTAAACGAATGTAAGCCACGCCCCCGGCAGCAATAGCGTGCGGAGAAGGGGAAGAAAGGTGGAGGAAAGGGGAGGGAGGAAGTAGTTGTCCGGCGCAGCCGCAGGCACCCAATGCTGGTTTTCAGACTAGAGGGGAGATTGGGAGAAGTGATAGAGCCCCGGTTTGTGCACAGCAGTGCGCTGCCTTTAGCGAATTTATCTCTGCACCGGTAGTGCAAGTATGGTGGTACAGTACGCTGTACAGGCAAGAGATTTTTAGGGGGTAGAGGGTCCCTGAAAGACTTGGGGCTAGCCCCCCCCCGCACTCTGCTCCTGAAAGGAGAACAGGGCTAGGGAGGGCATTCATTCTTTATATGGCTTTAACAGCACAATGCATATGCTAACAAACTTAAACAAAGGCTTTGTTTAAGTTTGTTAGCAAATGTATTGTGCTGTTAAATTGCTCAAGAGTCCTGGGGGGGGGGAGAGGCGGGAGGACGGAGGACGGAAGGTGTTTAAACAGTGTTTTTGATTCCGTTTCTCCCCATTGGTCTGAATTATCTATGACATTCATACTGCATCACATCAAGTCCAAATCATTAGAGGAATGCCTGTGCTTGCATTGACCAGAGGATGTTTGGATTCTGATTTCAGACCAGTTCTGCAGCCTGACAGGAATCAGGTGTTGTCCCCAGTGTACATAGAATTCTTCTTTGCAGACAGACTACTCTAACATGCATTTTGCTAAATGGAACTGGAGCAGCAAAACAAAGAAAACAAATGCCTACTTTTCCAGCTTTGTGGGTGAGAGAACTATAAGTGAAGATTATAATGCCGGGCACTGATGACCTTAAACCAGCTACCTCAGGAATCTGCCAAGAACTTTGCTGAAAATATGTCCCGCATTTTAGCAACAGAGCTAAGATTTATCACACATCTGCCCACCTTTATTCCAATGACGCCCCTTCTAATCTGACAGTTTAGGCATTGTTAGTTTCATCTAGAACAATTTACAAACTTGGAACCTAATCCTGTAAACCCTTAATCATTTGATCAATCCTACTGAAGACAATGGGACTATTTCCATGTCTGTGGACCACTTTTGTGGTAAGAGTTTCAGGAGTCTGTTCTGTTCCTATAAAGGAAGTTGTACCCAAACATTGCATTTCAATGGGAGATTCAATATGATAATGCAGTTTAGGATACAGTTCTACTTAAAAATTGTCTTTTAATAAGTCATACATACGCTGAAATGGCTCCTCATCCAACTCCCATATTCCATATAAACAGACTGAAATACTACACATTTTGGGGATAAGTGAGTATTAACACCCATTTCATCACTGTACTGGAAAATATAGCTGAACTCAATTTTCTATGGAATTTGAAGAAAGTTTAACAGCCCCAATTGTTTTCTGTGCTAATCAGTGTGAACCTGAAAAAATTACATGCTTTCTTGAGAGAAAAGACTCAGTCCACACTTATGGGGGGAAAATATCCTTCCAACTGGTGTTCAGAAGAATGTTACAAGACAAATACATAACCTCATGAGCAGAGGGTGGAGAGGATACCCTCCCACATTATGACCAGCAAAAAATAAAATAAAATAAAATCTCAAAGAGGCAGAGGTTCACAGATTTGCAAACCTAAAAACCTGTGTTATGCTTTAAACCACCTCAGCACATACCAGGTTTATGAACATTAAAAAGGTAACTGCAAAGGCATACTGAAGCCCATTAACCTGAATGTGTGCCAGCCAGTATGCCCTCACTGATGAAAGGTGCGGTCACACCTGAACAGCTAAAAATTAACCTTGCCCTTTTAAGCTAAACGGAGTCATGTCACTGGCTCCATCTCTGTTGTTACATAACAGATAACAAAACTCCAGTGGGGCATGGTGCTGGCACATAGGGTCTCAGGTACGTGGTGTGATTTTTCAGAATCTCTTTTGGGAATAGTCATGTAGGTGAAATAGCTGGTACTTATGATTATGCTATTTCTATACAGGTATATTCATCTTGGTATCTGAAGTTATGAATATTAGCTACATTTACTGTGTTTGCTCCTGTGATAATGCCCACAAGGTATTTAACCAGCACATGAAGGGACAAGTCAAATTGAATGGCCCATTAAGGAACACTTAGCTCACAATGAACCCTGGAAAACACTTGTCTACACTTAATGGACTTTTTGTGAATGTTCTAACTCAAGGGTAGGCAATCTATGGCATGCGTGCCAAAGGCGGCATGCCAGCTGATTTTCAGTGGCACTCACACTGCCCGTGTCCTGGCCACTGGTCCAGGGGACTCTGCATTTTAATTTAATTTTACATGTTCTTAAACATTTTAAAAACCTTATTTACTTTACATACAACAATAGTTTAGTTATATATTATAGACTTATAGAAAGAGACCTTCTAAAAACGTTAAAATGTATTACTGGCACGCGAAACCTTAAATTAGAGTGAATAAATGAAGACTTGGGACACCACTTCTGAAAGGTTGCTGACTCCTGTTCTAACTAGAATATGGGTGGGGATGATGGACATGTAACTTGCCCATGTGACTCCAAACACCATCTTTCACAGTAAGAACAGATTTCCCTTTACTTGGCACTTGGCAGAAGCTAAAAGGCCCTGGGCTGGAAACATCCATTTTGCCTCTTTCCTGCTCCAGCCTCTGGACTATGAACATATACTAATAGGAGCATTCTAACCAAGGGACTGAGGACTTGAAGGTAATCTGGAGCTTTCATATTTCCTTGATCCTTTGCAGATGGACTTAGGAGTTGGATATGGTACAGAGACTGTTCTAGCCTCATTGATTGCTGATTTCTCCCTTGCAATGGACAAAGATCAGATGTCTGCTGACTTTCTCACATGAGTCAGCAGCCTTTGATACCTGTGGTATAAGCAACATAGCCCTTGCTTGAGTGGTTTTGTTCTTTCCTCTCCGAATGTCAAAGCCTGTTCCCATTGAACTCAATAGCAAAACTCCTTTTGATCTCAATGGGAACAGGATTTGGCCCCAAGAGATCAGAGAATGTGATTTTGATCAACTGCTTATCTGTCCAGAGAGAGTTTGCATGCATGTTCTGCCAGCAGGGCCGTCCTTACCCATACACACAGTACGCAGCTGCGTAGGGTACCAGGAAATTTGGGGCACCAAATTGCCCCAAATTTCCTGGTGCCCTATGCAGCTGTGTGCTGCTCCAGTGGCCAGCCTGATCCCCCGGCTGTCTGAGCTGCCCAGGAAAGCTGTCCCCGCCCCTGCTCCGCCTCTTCCCCATGGCCCACACTCCTGCGCCGCCCCAGCCCTGTCCCCACTCCACCCCTTCCCCAAAGCCCCTGCTCTTGCTCTGCCCCCACTCCACCCCTTTCTCTGAGGACTGCAGCAGGGGTCAGGCCTGCCCTGCACTCACTGGGCGGCAGTAAGTGAAGCGACCCGGCCCCAGCCCACTCTGCACCGCTGGCTTCCAGCCGCGCTGCTGGTGAGTGCTGGGGGGCAGTTCGCCCTACCCCCCAAGCCTGGGAGCCAGGGGAGCAGAGCAGAGCAGGCTGGGGCCGGGTCTCTCCACTTCCCGCCACCCCGTGAGTGCAGGGCTGGGCCTGCCCTGCACACACGGGGCTACAGGAAGTGGAGTGGTCTGGCCCCAACCCGCTCCCCTCTGCCAGCTTGTGCTGGGGATCAGTTCCCCCCTTCCCCCCAAGGCTGCTCCTGACCCCCCCCCCCCCCGGAGGCCTGGGGGGCTGCGTAGGGCACCAAAATGGCTAGGGACGGCCCTGTCTGCCAGGCTGATTTTGATTGCCCCTCCTGTATGTCATGCTGAGAAAAATAATAAAACAATTTGGGCTGTAGTTCTATCAAGATGTACATGGCACACACAGTTCTATGCCTCTTTTCCATCAAACCCAGATGCTTTCCTAGTGCCTGGTGGAGAGCAATACTTAGATAAAATTCTGCAAGCTGGCAGAAGCTTAGTTTGGGGGATGCTTACTTTGGGCATAAGGGAGTGTTAGTGTTAAGTTAGTGTGTTAATGGAAAGTGGGGTGATTGTCCTTCCTATCCTTTCATTTAAGAAGTTTTAAATTTGGGGTGCTGCTGGATCCTCAATGACACCTGGAAGTACAGGTGGCACCAGGAGCCCAAAGCATCATTTTAGAAAGGTAAGGGGGGTGTCGGAGGGGACGGGGAGCGCATGGGGGCCCCGGGCTGGGGACGGGAAGGAGTCACATGGAGAGTCATGTGTCCTCCCTTGTGTCCCTCCCATGAGTGCAGTACTGGCAAGAAATGATTTCTATTTGCACCACTGCTCTGCACACTCACAGCAATGAGGTGTGGAGGTGATGTCCCTCAGCTCCTGGACATGCCCATCTCCCCCATAACCCAGGTTGGCATTAGGGGGTACTGGGCTGCAGGAAGTACAGTAGAACCTCAGAATTACAAACTGACTGGTCAACCACACACCTCATTTGGAATCGGAAATATGCAATCACGCAGCAGCAGAGTCAGCTTCCCCCCCCTCCCCCAAAAGCAAATACAGTACTGTGTTAAAAATACACTACTAAAAATAAAGGGAAAGTTAAAAAAAAGCTTTGACAAGGAAGGAAACTGTTTCTGTGCTTGTTTCATTATATTTAGATAGTTAAAAGCAGCATTTTTCTTCTGCATAGTAAAGTTTCAAAGCTGTAATTAGTCAATGTTCAGTTGTAAATTTTTGAAAGAACAACCTCCATTCCTGAGGTGTTCGCAAGTCTGAGGTTCTGCTGTACTGCTCATACCCCAGACACACTGCATCTGCCAGAACCCCAACCTCATGTTAGGCGGCACTATTCTATCCTTCATACCCTGGACATGCACTTTCTCCCCTCCCCCAACTTGGTGTTATGGGCTACTGTGCTCCAGGAGGTGCTACTCTTCATATATTGCCCCATCTCTTAGCAAGCAGATTGGCATAAAGGGGGCCTTCTGCTGTTAGGGGCAGTGTTGTTCATCATGCCCTGGCCCTGCCTCTTCTCCCCCACACTCTGTTTTGCCACTGGGAGGTGCTGTGCTACTGGAGGTATTGCCCTTCATATTCTGGCTATGCCTCAGATTTCCACAGTTCTCTAATACTGGGGGTACTTGACTGATGGGGTGTTGCTCTCTGTTCCCTCGCCATCTCCATCTCCTCCACACCACAACCTGGCACTAGGTCACCTTTTTTTCATATCATGCACAGGACCCTTATCTCAACACCCCAGCTGACAGTCATAGGTGCTGTGTTCTCAGAGAAGCTGCCCTTCATATCTTGCACATGTCAAATCTTTCTATACCCCCAACTTGCCCCCGCATTGGGGGCCCTATCTCAGAGGTATCACTCTTCATGACTTGGCCACATCCCATCTCCCTACACCCCATCCTGGAGCTAGGGCCACTGTGCATCTGGGGGACCATGCTCCATTTTCACACACTGCAGTGCAATGTGCTGTTTTTCACATCCCCTTACTCCCAGCTCCTTTGAAATGAACACAAGAAAGTCAGTTTCTGGAAGGGTTTTTTGTTTGGTTGCTTTTCTTTTTTAAGAGCTTCATATATATATTTATATATATAAATTATTAGAATGCATGTTGGGGGCTGGGAATGTGGGGGACTTTGGGTATTTTTCCATAGCTTTTTTTAATGTTTTAAGTAAATATATATATGGGGACAGATCGAGATATACAACTGTGAGATCAGACACACACACACACACACGGATTGGAGAGTCACAAATTGCTACACAAAACCGCCACGTCTAATGGGATGTGCATGAGTTAAAGTACATCAATTGGAATGGGTGAAGGGAAAGGGGCAGCCACCATCTTGAAAACAGTCCCAGGATATCCTGTGTCTCTTGACCACATCAACCCTTCCAAGTGGGTTGGGAGGGAGAGGGGCAATTACTATCTCAAAAACAGGCCCATGGTGCTTTGCACCTTCTGGCAATGTCTGTTCCCTCAAGGTGGGAGAAAATACAGCCACCTTCTTGAAAACAGTCCTATGGTGCTTTGCACCTCATGGCCAGGCCCAGTCCCTCAAGAGTAGTGTGGGAAAGTCACAGTGTCCATTCTGAAAAGTTCCAATGGTGCTTGCATCTCTTTGCCACATTCACTCCTGAAAGGGTTTGGAGTGTGGGAAGCAGCATTGCCCATTTTTGAAAAGTCCCATGATGCCTTGCACTTCTAAGCCATATCTTACATCAAATCAAACAGGGTGGGGTGGGGCCAGTTGGAAAAGCAATTCCACCAGCGTTTGAGTGGCTGCCTCTTGGCCACGTTTGCTCACTCAAAGAAGCAGAAGGGGCTGCCGCCCTATGGAGAAAAGTCTCAAGATGCTGTCCACCATTTTTTTAAAAATTGAACACAACAACTTTTAAAAGAGAAGATGGAGCAGCCGCCATTTTGAATCCCCCATGATTCTTTGTACCACCAGCTCTTTGCAACATCAACTTTGTCTCTTTCAGTGCCCCTTTCAAAGTCCAGCCAATGCTCCAAGTTTTTTGTTGGTGTTTTACTCCCTTCCCCTCTTCTCTCCCCTCCCCCTCTTTGCTCCCAGGGTGGCCGTCTTGTTTTCTCCACCCCTTCTTGTCTTGCACGGTGCTGAGTAGGATCGGGATATATCACTCTACAGCTTCCCCTCCCCAGGATTTGGTTGGTTGGTTGCTCCTCTGGAGAGGGAGACATGATGATGTCATTGTGAGGGTTGGGGTCCATTTAAAGGGGTTTGTCACTTTCTTTCTTCAGGTGACTAGGAGAGGCATGGCAATAGCAGAATGAAGGGAAAAGATGGAAAGAGAGAGAGAGAAAGAGAGAGAGAGGATTTAATATTGTGAATTGTATTTATTCATTTATTCACGTCAATTTAGTCCCTGATAAAATTGCTGGCTCAGTAACTGAATCCTTGGTAAATCCCCAGAGCAGTACAACCCAGTCACTTCCGAACACACACATACTGCTCCCCTGCCAATGTGCTCTCCCCGTCCCGGAGACAGCCCTCACAGAGGAGAGGGGGAATCCAGCTCTGTGACCCTTTCAGTCCTCTGACAACAAGGAGATCAGTTAGTAGTGCCAATTGTGCTGCCAGCTTTTGTGAAGCAGGCATTTGCCCCTCCTAAGAACAGGGCTGAGACTTCACATACTCATTTAGCATGAGGGCCATGGAACAGCCATCAGATGTGAATGACTTTCAATCGCTACCAACCTGGGGCCATAGTGGAACTGGTGCATCCTAGAAGTGAAAGACTCCATATTCCAGTCCCCCCAAACCTGGGATCTGATTGGAATTGGTACCTTGAGGCAAAGGACCTCCTATCCCATTCCCTTATCCCATTAGTTCCCTCATCCTGGGGCCAGATTTGAACCAGTGCCCTATAGGCAAAAGGTTTTATATCCCACTCCCCCGAGCAGTGGCTTCTACACACCTGTAATAATCCTCCTGTGTAGGGAGTGGCACTCCATGCAGAGGGTGATGGGCGTGAAGCCATTGCTGCTGCTCCAGAGCCAGACGCTGCAGCTCTGCTGACTGTGCATGCATGGCCTGGAGCTGATGAGCTGCGGACATGGGAGCAGAGAGAGATCCCGGCAAGTCCCTGTAGGGGGCAGCTTCAACCAAAGAAAAGCAAGAAAAAGAACACATCATGTCATCTTTTCAGCCCCATCATCATCCACTCCTCCCTGACTCAATCATGCCCCACTAGTAGAGCTCCATCGATGTTGCTTAATCCAGACCTATTGCACCTCCCAGTCCAGTATTCCAACCCTGGGTTCTCCTCTCACAGCTCTGCCAGTGCCTTTCAATCCTAACCTGTCAGTACCCTGATTTTCCAGTCCTGGTGCTACAGCACCCCATAGCTATTAATGCACCTCAGTCTCTCACTGTTATCCCAGTTCTGCTTCTTCTAGCTGTGTTGATGCCCTTCAGTCCTGCCCCACAGCTCCCACCAGTGTTCTTACCGAAAAGTTGGTGGCGCAGCACCTCATTCTCATGTAGTGGGTGAGGAAGGAGTGGGTTGGGGATGGTACCAGCTGGGTATGGGATCCGAGTGAGATGCGACCCCGAGGCCAATGGGTCAATAAGGGGGTGAACAGAGGCTGAGGCTGGGGAGAGAAGATATCCATAGGTACTCTGTGCTATGGAAGTAGGGGAAGAAAGTGAGGAACAAAGGGGGAGGGAGAGAGAGACACACACAGCCAGGCTGTTCTGTACTAGGGGCAGAACCATTGCAAGGTCAATCATTTTTAGTCCCATTTGTTTCTGTATTTGTTCCTTGTATCCACACTAGCTCATGGAAAATTTTTCTGCAAGATCACACGCAACATCCTCCTCTGCAACCATCACCAGAGCTTGGCATTTGGGCACTTCCAGTTTGGGCACCCTCCAGTTCTAGGCACAGCCTAGATGTGCAGCATAGGCATGAGGCCACATATTGCATGCACAACATAAAGCCCATATGCTGCATGGGCTACATTTCAAAAGTATCCATTCATTTTGGGTGCCTCTATTTTTGGATGCCCAACATGCAGGCACTCGAGCTTGCACGTACTTTGTACCTCATCAACATATTACTATTTAGTATGGTAGCTGCTTCTTCTGGATGGACATATCATTATGTGGTGTTAGATGCTGGAATGCTGGTAGGAGGTGCATCAGTAAAAGGGGAATAATGGATATTAGTTTGCTCCTGTTATCATTTTGATTGGTTCTAACTGCTTTGAATAGGGCCGTCTGTGGATCTGTGCTGGGACATAGATCTACACAAACCATCCAGGTGCCTACGCATACAGTCACCAGGTTCCCAACAGATTGGTATGGCTGGCACTGCTGCTTTTGAATGCTCAAGGGGATATGGTGCTTCCTCTCTTTGGTACAATTATTTTCTACTATTGGGTAGCTGGGGTTTGTTTTCTTGAGTTTGTCATTGCTGAACTTCTCCTTGTCCTTGTTTCTCTTTAGGATGCTGAGATATAAATGGCCAGGACCCAACTTTGATGGGAGGACATCCCTCCAGGTCTCTCTGTGTAGCCCAGCCATCAAACTTCCCCTACTCCCACCCCCAGCACCTCATCTCCCAACTTAGGCAGTAGGAGACATCAGGAGGTGAGCAGAGAGCTCGGATTTCTTCGGGCATAGGGGTGTGTCTGTGTCTATAGTTACTAGTGTCCCTGGTTTCACTTTTTCAGGTCAAGGAGTCTGAGAGCTGCAGCCAAGACACTGCCCACATCAGCACCCAGTAAGATAAGAGCAGCCATGTGATGCTGTGTGTGTCCGCTAGCCTCTCTCTGGTGTGCTTGCATTTTCAGGAGCTGAAACACATTGGTCCAAAAGGATAAAGACTTAAAACTTAAAAAAAAAAAATTGTATAGAGTTTTCTATTCTATTAAACAGCAATATTTAAAAAAATGAAATAAAACTGCATTTGGAATAGGTCTCTGTGCCTCTAATAAGATGGAGTTAGGGGGGCGGGGCTGAGCCAAGACTAGCCAAGACTGCTTAGGCCTATCCTGAATGAGGTGGAGGAGCTAAGCAGAGCTGGGACTACTTGAGTACAGCTCGACATGTGTCTAGTGGATGGAGAGCTTCCCATCTGATCCCACCAGTGCTCGGGGCTGTAATTGAGCTGGGCATAAGCATTGAGGGACTGCACTGAAAGGGCCAAGACAGCCCATGCAGTGGCGCTGCCTGCGCCTTCCTTCTACACTAGCACTGAACATGTGCAGGCTGAGATGATTCTAAGACTTGCTCAGAAGCTAGAACCAGAACTGGAAGCACCTAAATTTTCTGGTGTAGACAAGAGATACAGTATGAAAATGAGCCAATGAGACAACCTACGGGGGAAAGAGAGCATTGGAGGCTGGGGATCCCACCCTGAGCCCTCGCACTCCCCTCACCTGCATGAATGGCGTCCTGTTGGTGCAGATGGAGATGGGAGTGGATGTGTGAGTGCTGGTGATGATGGGGCGTCACATTGAGCATCTGCAGTCGGGCCAGGGGGTCATTGCTCAGGGCAGCTACCCGCTCTGCATGTTGCCGCTCAGCCGCCAGTCGCTCAGCATATGACATATCGGGACGCAGGGCTGGGCCGGTGGCGAGTGCCAGCCGCTCCCGCTCCAGGTGGCCCAGCCCTGGGTGGAAGGGGAAAGCAGGGTGTAGGCCAGGGGCTGCTTGCAGAGCCAGCCCTCCATGGCGCGGAAAAGGATCCATGGCAGCAGCAGGCACAGCATGGAGCTGCTCCAACTCAGCTGGCTTGACTTCAAAACCAGGCTTGAGACGCTCCCGCAGGTCCCGGTCCCGCAGGTCTCGTTCCCGGGCCTCCCGTTCCCTCAGCTCCCGTTCCCGTGTGGCTGGATCACTGCTGTAGATGGCTGGCACATTATAGCCCAGCAGACCGGGGTCAACAGCACCCAGCGGCACATAGAAGGGGTGATTGCGGTTGCTGGGGGACATGACATGGGGCCGGGCGTACTCGCTGAGCGTGCGCAAAGCTGGAGTGTCGGGGCCCAGGTACGGCGGGACGGTAGCCACGGCACTGCCTTGCTCAAAGGATGGACGGTGAGCGACAGGGCCGAGAGATGAACACTCCACTGGCCGGCCCTCCTGAGCCATCTTCTGCAAGAGAGCAGAGAAGCTTTTCAGTGTCAGAGGCTAACAAGAGCCTCCTCCAGCAGGGGGCACTGTGATCCCTAAACATCACCTCTTGCTCAGCCCCATTCTCCCCAGTGGGGTCACTGCAACACCTACCACACTTCTCTCCAATTCTCTCTCCTTTTCTCTCTCTCTTTCCTTCTCCCTCTCCCGCTCCCTCTCCCGCTCCTTCTCCTCCCGGGCCTTCTGTTCAGCCTCCCTGCGGACCTTCTCTACTAGATCCGCCCGTTTTTTGGCGAGTTTGGAGCCATCCAGGGGCACGAAGTAAAGGTCTGTACGGGAGCAGGAGTTGAAGCCACGATCTAGGTGTTTGTTGAACCTGTGGAGAAGAACAGAGGCACAAGTGTCAGAGTGTGAGAGAGATGGAGGACTAGGGGAATAGTGAGGACTGGCACAAGCCTGGAAATGTATCAAGGAAGGTGGAGGGTGTGCAGGGATCTTGCAGCCAGTGAGAGCTGTGGAAAGCAGCTGTGCCCCACACACCTGATATACCCCTTCCCTTGCTGTGTCCCGCCCCAGCAATCCCCACTGTGCAGGGTGACTACCCATCCCTTATTTTAAGGGACCATCCCTAGACTTCCTTATTTCATTAATTTGTCGTATCAGTAAGGACAGGCTGAATCAACCTTAGCAGAGCAGCTTCAAAGTAACTGTTGATTAGACCCTGTTTTCAGTGTAGAATTCAGCCTGAAGAAACCTAATCTTTTAAGTAGGGCTCTCGATTAAGCGGTTAACTCATGCTATTATCGCAAACAAATTAATTGCGATTAAAAAAATGAATGTGATTAATCGCAGTTTTAATTGTGCTGTTAAACAATAGAATACCAATTGAAATTTATTAAATATTTTGGATGTTTTTCTACATTTTCATATATATTGTATTCTGTGTCGTAACTGAAATCAAAGTGTATATTATTTTTAATACAAATATTTGCACTGTAAATATTATAAACAAAAGAAACAGTATTTTTCAATTCACCTCATACAAGTACTGTAGTACAATCTCTTTATTGTGAAAGTGCAACTTACAAATGTAGATTTTTTTGTTATATCACTGCACACAAAAACAAAACAATGTAAAACTTCAGAGCCTACAAGTCCACTCAGTTCTACTTCTTGTTCAGCCAACCGCTAAGACAAACAAGTTTGTTTACATTTACAGGAGGTAATGCTGCCCTTTTCTTATTTACAATGTCACCAGAAAGTGAGAACAGGCATTTGCATGACACTTTTGTAGCTGGCATTGCAAGATATTTACGTGCTAGATATGCTAAACATCCATATGCCCCTTCATGCTTCAGCCACCATTCCAGTGCACATGCTTTCATGCTGATGATTCTTATTAAAAAAATAATGCATTAATTAAATTTGTGACTGAACTCCTTAGGGGAGAAAAAACAATTACTCACCTTTTTGTAACTGTTGTTCTTCGAGATGTGTTGTTCATGTCCATTCCAAGCAGGTGTGTGCGCGCCGCGTGCACACCAGCCGGAAGATTTTACCATAGCAGTGTCCGTAGGGTCGGCTTTGGCACCCCCTGGAGTGGCGCCTTCATGGCGCCGTATATAGGGGCCCGCCGACCCTCCACCCCCTCAGATCCTTCTTGCCGGCACTCCGACACTGGGGAAGGAGGGTGGGTATTGGAATGGACATGAACAACACATCTCGAAGAACAACAGTTACAAAAAGGTGAGTAACCGTTTTTTCTTCTTCGAGTGATTGTTCATGTCCATTCCAAGCAGGTGACTCACAAGCCTGAACCTAGGTGGTGGGGTCGGAGGTCACTGCAGACTGAAGTACTGCGCGGCTGAAGGCTGCATCATCTCTGGCCTGGTGCGTGATGGCATAGTGCACTGTAAAAGTGTGGATTGAGGACCATGTGGCCGCCCTACAAATTTCCTGTGTCGGGACCTGGGCCAGGAATGCAGCGGAGGAGGCCTGCGCTCTTGTGGAGTGGGCCGTGATAGGCGGGGCTGGTATGTTAGCCCTACGGTAGCATTCTCTGATGCAGGTTTTGATCCAAGAGGAGATCTGCTGTCACGAGACCGGGAGCCCCTTCATTCTGTCAGCCACGGCAACAAAAAGTTGGGTTGATTTCCTGAAGGGTTTAGTCCTTTCAATGTAGAATGCCAGGGCCCTGCGAACGTCCAGGGAACGTCCTTAGCGGAGGAGTGTGGCTTCGGATAGAACACCGGGAGAAAAATGTCCTGACATGAAATTGGGAGACCACTTTAGGAAGGAACACTGGGTGCGGCCTGAGTTGGACCTTGTCTTTGTGGAAGACCGTGTATGGAGGCTCTGATATCAGTGCTCTAAGCTCCGACACTCTCCTGGCCGATGTGATAGCCACTAGGAACGCAATCTTATATGAAAGATATAACAGCGAGCACGAAGCCAGAGGCTCAAAAGGTGGCCCTGTGAGGGTGGACAGGACCAAATTGAGGTCCCAAGCCGGGACCAGCTGACGAGTATGCGGGAACAGTCTGTCCAGGCCCTTGAGGAAGTGACTAGCCAGTGGGTTTGCAAAAACTGAGCTCCCTCCCGCTCCTGGGTGGAATGCTGAGATAGCTGCCAAGTGGACTCGAACCAAAGAGGGGGAGAGTCCTAGTTGTCTCAGATGAAGCAAATAGTCCAATATGAGAGGGATTGGGGCAAGCAAAGGAACCTGCCCCCGCTGTTCGGCCCAGATGGAGAAGCGCTTCCACTTGGTTATGTACGTGGTCCTGGTGGAGGGTTTTCTACTACCGAGAAGGACCTGCCTGACCTGATGAGAGCATTGCATCTCCACAGGGTTTAGCCATGGAGCATCCAGGCTGTGAGGTGGAGCGACTCCAGGTTCGGGTCACGTAGGCGACCCCGATCCTGTGTGATCAAGTCTGGGAGCAGGGGCAGCCTGAGGGGCGCCCGTATGGACATGTGCAGGAGCGATGTGTACCAGTGTTGGCGCGGCCATGCCGGCGCTATCAGGATGACACGAGCATGATCCCTGCGAGTCTTGAGGATTACCCTGTGAACCATGGGAATCGGGGGGAAAGCATAAAGTAGGCCGTCTTCCCAGGAGAGGAGAAAGGCGTCCGTCAGGGACCTGGGACTGTGTCCCATGAGGGAGCAGAATTGCTGACACTTCCTGTTCTCTCTTGAGGCAAACAGGTCTATCTGGGGATGGACCCAGAGATGGAAAATTGAGGATACTACGTCTCGGCGAATAGACCACTCGTGGCCCTGGAACGAGCGGCTGAGGACATCTGCCAGCCCGTTCTGCTTCCCCGGTAGATAGGATGCTGTCAGGTGAATTGCATTCTGTACACAGAAGTCCCATAACGCAAGGGCTTCTCGGCACAGGGGAGAGGAGCGTGCACCACCCTGTTTGTTGATATAGAACATCACTGGTGTGTTGTCCGTAAGGACAGAAACACACCTGCCTGCCAGGTGGGGTTTGAAGGTCATGCATGCCAGATGCACCACTTGTAACTCCCTGATGTTGATGTGTAAGGAAAGGTCCTCTTGTGACCAAAGACCCTGGGTTCTGAGGTTCCCCAGATGCGCTCCCCACCCCAGATCCGATGCGTCCGTTACCAGGGATAGAGAGGGCTGGGGGCTGAGAAAGGGTACTCCGGCGCAGACCTCCCGTGGGTCGAGCCACCACTGGAGGGAATCCAGCACTGGTCGAGGGAGCGTCACTATGGAGTCTAGGGAGTCCCTGGCCGGCCGGTACACCTTTACTAACCAGGACTGGAGCGGGCGCAGTCTGAGCCTGGCGTGGCCCACCACATAGGTGCACGCCGCCATGTGACCCATTAACTTGAGGCAATTTCTTGCTGTAGTGGTCGGGTAACGTTGGAGACCGAGAATAATGTTGGACATGGTCCGGAACCTGGTCTCTGGGAGGTACGCTCTGGCGTGTGTCGTGTCCAGGACCGCCCCTATAAATTCTATTCTTTGGGTTGGAGATAGTGTGGACTTGGCCTCATTCAGGAGGAGGCCGAGCTCGAGGAAGGTCTTCCTGATGAAAACCACCTGAGCCTCCTTGGCACGGCCCTTGATGAGCCAATCGTCCAGGTAGGGAAACACCTGAATTCCCTGGTTGCGCAGGAAGGCCACCACGACTGCCATGCACTTTGTGAAGACCCTTGGGGCTGCTGACAGTCCAAAGGGTAGAACTGTAAACTGAAGATGGGCGTTGCCTACGACGAATCTGAGGTAACGCCTGTGCTGAGGGATTATTGCAATATGAAAGTATGCGTCCTTTAAGTCGAGGGCAGCATACCAGTCTCCTGGATCCATGGAGGGTATGATGGAGGATAGGGAGACCATGCGGAACTTGAGCTTTTTCACAAACTTGTTTAGACTCCGCAAGTCCAGAATAGGTCTGAGGCCCCCTTTCGCTTTCGGTATTAGGAAATAGGGGGAATAGAAGCCCCTGCCCCTGAACTCCTGAGGAACCTCCTGCACTGCCCCTGCTGCGAGGAGGGACTGCACTTCTTGAATTAGAAGTTGCTCGTGAGAGGGGTCCCTGAAGAGGGGCAGGGAGGGGGGCTGGTGGGGCAGGAGGGAGGAGAACTGGATAGAATATCCCCTCTGTACCATGCAGAGCACCCAGCTGTCCGATGTGATTCGGGCCCATGCACGATAGAAGGGGGACAGACGTGACAAAAAGGTAGGGTTGGACGGATCCAGAGTTGTGACTGGTAGGTTGTCCCCGACCGTGCCATCAAAATGGGGCCCTAGGCCCCGGTGGTGGTCTTGGTTGGGCAGATGACTGGCCGGAGGGCTGTTGTTGTTGCCTCCTTCTGCCGGTCCCGGCCCGCCTGCGCAACGCGTCCGTGCGGTTTTGAGGCTGGTACGGCCGTGGGGCCTGTGGCGGCCTGAATTGCCTACGATGGGTAATTGGGGTGTGTAAGCCCAGCGATCGAAGGGTAGCCCTCGAGTCCTTTAGGCTATGCAGCCTCTTATCTGTCTTTTAAATTAATGGAGATATCCTATCTCCTAGAACTGGAAGGGACCTTGAAAGGTCATCGAGTCCAGCCCCTGCCTTCACTAGCAGGACCAAGTTCTGATTTTGCCCCAGATCCCTAAGTGGCCCCCTCAAGGATTGGACTCACAACCCTGAGTTTAGCAGGCCAGTGCTCAAACCACTGAGTTATCCCTCCCCCCATAGAAGAGAAGAGCATGGGCCCTTTGAAGGGGAGGTCCTGGATGGTCTGTTGGACCTCATGTGGAAGGCCTGAGACCTGAAGCCAGGCTCCCCGCCTCATGACCAGCCCAGTCGCCAATGTGCATGAGGCTGCATCCGCCGCATCCAAGGATGCCTGGAGGGACGCTCGGGTAATTAATTTCCCTTCTTCAACTAGGGCTGAGAATTCGGTTCGCGATTCCTGAGGAAGGAGTTCTGTGAACCTAGACAGTGCCAAGCATGTATTGTGACCATACCGGCTCACTATAGCCTGTTGATTGGCTATACGCAACTGCAGCCCCCCTGTTGAATACACCTTTCTCCCAAACAGGTCCAACTTCTTGGCCTCCCTGTTTTTTGGTGTAGCCCCTTGGAACCCCTGACGCTCCCTTTGGTTGGCCGCATCCACCACTAGGGAGTCTGGGGGAGGGTGGGCATAAAGGTGTTTCATGGCCCTCGGAGGGGACAAAATATCGCCTCTCTGCCCTCTTGGCCGTGGGGGCTAATGAGGCCGGCATCTGCCACAAGGTGCGGGATGTGTCCGCAATAGTTTTTATCAGAGGTAGGGCTACCCTGGATGGGCCCGACGGGGTCAGGATGTCGACCACCGGATCCATATCCACTTTGATCTCCTCGGCTTGGATCGAGAGGCTCTGGGCTGCACACGTGAGTAACTGTTGGAGGATCCTGTTGTCCTCTAGGGCCGGTGCCGCTGAAGTTCCCGCGACCGCCTCATCCGGAGAGGAAGAGGAGGAGATCACCTGCAAAGGGCCTTCCTCTATGCCCTCGGCCTCTGTGGGGGGCTGCGGAACACGGTACTCAGGTTGCGTGGCCGGTGCAGGTACAGGATGCGGCACCGCGGCCGGTACCAGAGTCGAGACCAAACGACGAGGTGTGCTGGGTGGTGCCTGCGGCGTCGGAACCACGGTCCCTGCTGGTGCCGGTATCTGACTAGGCAATGCCAGGTTCTGTTGTGGCACATTCCTGTCAGACGGCGGTGCCGGTGGTGGAGACATTTGAGCCGGAGCCACCGATGTCGATGAGACCAATGCGGACCTTGAGCAGGGCCCGTACGCCTGTCCCATGGACTGATGGTAGGCCCATGGAGTCCAAAACGGCCACTGGGGGGGCGGTTGCCACTGCTGTTGCCACTGCGGCGGATAAGGCTGGAGGCTCACCCGCGAGGTCGACCGCCTGCTCCTCGATCTGCTGGAGCGGTACGAGTCCGCCTCCGAGTCTGAGGTCTCCGAATAGGAGGACCTAGGGGGAGCAGTACCCACTGTCGCTGGGGAGCGGTGCCACTGGGCTGGAAAATAGGCCGATTTCCTATGTGCCGACTCTCTCCGGTGCCGGGGTTTGGAGGCTTTAGCCTCATGACGTGTTACCGGTGCCGGGTCGCTACGCACCGAGGATAAAGTGCTGGGCGCCGCGTCAGCCGGCCCGGGGTCCGAATGTGGCCGCAGGGCCGCTTCCATTAGTAAAACTTTGAGTCTCTGCTCTCTATCTTTGAGAGTCCTGGGGCGGAATGCCCTGCAGATACTGCACCTGTCTCTTTGGTGGCTCTCTCCTAGGCACCGTAAGCAGGAAGAGTGCGGGTCACTCTTTGGCATGAACTTCCCGCAGTCCTTACAGAGTTTAAACCCTGGGGACCCGGGCATGCCCCAGCGGGGTGATGAATGCGTTGGGGAAACCCCCCCAACAACTATCTATCTACACTAACTCTAAAACTAACTAAACTATTTACAAGGAAGAAACGGGACAGTGCCAAGATTGCTGAAGAGCAAGCGAAGTTCCAGCTAGCCGTCACCGGTGGTAAGAAGGAACTGAGGGGGTGGAGGGTCGGCGGGCCCCTATATAAGGCGCAATGAAGGCGCCACTCCAGGGGGCACCGAAGCCGACCCTACGGACGCTGCTATGGTAAAATCTTCCGGCTGGCGTGCACGCGGCGCGCACACACCTGCTTGGAATGGACATGAACAATCACTCGAAGAAGAATTGTATGTCCCCTGCTCTGTTTTACTCACATTCTGCCATATATTTCACGTTAGAGCAGTCTCGGATGATGACTCAGAACGTTGTTCATTTTAAGAACACTTTCACTGCAGATTTCACAAAACGCAAAGAAGGTACCAATGTGAGATTTCTAAAGCTAGCTACATCACTCGACCCAAGGTTTAAGAATCTGAAGTGCCTTCCAAAATCTGAGAGGGACGAGGTGTGGAGCATGCTTTCAGAAGTTTTAAAAGAGCAACACTCCGATGCGGAAACTACAGAACCCAAACCATCAAAAAAGAAAATCAACCTTCTGCTGGTGGCATCTGACTCAGATAATGAAAATGAACATGTGTCGGTCCACAGTGCTTTGGATTGTTATCAAGTAGAACCCGTCATCAGCATGGAAGCATTTCCTCTGGAATGGTGATTGAAGCATGAAGGGACATATGAATCTTTAGTGCATCTGGCACATAAATATCTTGCACCACTGGCTACAACAGGGCCATGAGAACGCCTGATCTCACTTTCAGGTGACACTGTAAACAAGAAGCGGGCAGCATTATCTCCTGCAAATGTAAACAAACTTGTTTGTCAGCGATTGGCTGAACTAGAAGTAGGACTGAGTGGACTTGCAGATTCTAAAATTTTACATTGTTTTATTTTTGAACGCAGGTTTTTTTGTACATAATTCTACATTTGTAAGTTCAATTTTCATGATAAAGAGATTGCACTACAGTACTTGTATTAGTATTTTTCAATTCACCTATTTCTTTTGTTTTTACTGTGCAAATATTTGTAATAAAATATAATAATATAAAGTGAGCACTGTACACTTTGTATTCTGTGTTGTAATTGAAATCAATATATTGAAAATGTAGAAAACATCCAAAAATATTTAAATAAATAGTATTCTATTATTAACAGTGCGATTAATCGTGCGCTTAATTGCGATTATTTTCTTTAATTGCTTGACAGCCCTACTTTTAAGAAAAACTAACCACAAAGCTCAAATTTTTTTTCTCTTTTGGTATTGTCTTAAGACTGCACTGAATTGTGCACCTGAAATAAAAAATCTTGGATGTGGCTTCATGTTTGAGACTTTGTTGTTAAAACATACTAAATATTCAGAAGTTTCTCGACCCCAGGCCTGTTTTTATACTTATAACACAGGTAAGGAAATGCGAGGAAGAATTTAGAAAACTTTTGGAAAGGGAAAGGTTTATTAATGACTAAGTAAATAGCAAATGCTTGCCACATATGGGCACTAGTATGTTACAGCAAAGAAGGTTCAGTGAATATTGTGTGCAGGGGAAAGGGTGGGACTTTGAAACATGGTAGCCAGCTCCTTCTCCCAGTCTCTTAAAACTTATGGAATTTATTATGTTCATTTCTACCTCAAATGCAGCAGCGGAAAGAATATTTTCCTTGTGTAAAAAGACTTGCTAAATATTGATTCTGTTAAGGCTGAGCTTCAAATTAAAGTTTATTTCAATTGTACATGTAAAGAGTTTTATGAATTGATTTCAGAACAAAGATGTATTGAAATGTATGAAAACTGATAAGTACCATTTTAAACAATTCACTGAAGCTTATGATATTTGTATTGTATCTACGAGGACACAAAAAACGTACACTTGAGAGACAAATACATGATATGCTAAGGGAAATGGTGTTTCCTAAAATGTCCCTTAAAATAAAGTGTTGTCCCTTATTTTTCATATGGTTTTCCCTTACTTGCATCCAGCACCCTACCTCTGTGGCCCAATCTCCTTCCCCAAACACACAGGGTGAGATTCTCATCCCCTCTCCCACCACTGTATGCCACTGTGGCAGCTTATAGGTACCATAAACCAAAAGTCCGGGGGAAAATTCCCTGGTATAGGCACTGTGTCAGGCTGCAACGATGCCCCCCCTGCAAACTGGGTTGCTCTAATTTATGCGAGGGCTGCAGCGACCCAGCCCTTCCTGGATGCCAAGCACAAAGGCCCACCCTCTGGATAACTCACTCTTTTTGACTCCAGTGGGGGTTACTTGTTGCTGCAGGCCCTGGAAAGCTGCCCTCCCTTCCCCCACCCTCCTCTCTCCCCTTCTTTTCTCCCTCTGTCTCCATGTTCCTCCCTCTGTCTTATTTTTCCCTCTCTGTCTTGCTCTTCCCTGCTCACCTGGCTGACTGGCTGGCATGACTTGGTACGTCCACCACTTTGGGGGCTGGTGAGGGACTCCGAGCCGGCGGCATTGGGCTCTCCGGGGGCTCGTACTCCTCTGACGGCTCTTGCTTGATCTGTGCAGCGCTCAGTGGTAGTGGTGGTAGGTGGGGAGCAGGGGCTCCCATGCCGCCAGGCAATGGGGGGGCAGTGGGAGCAGGTGAAGGGGCCTTGTAGCTGCCAGCCGCTGGAGAAGAGGTCATTCTGTACCCGGGGGGCGTGGCTGCACGGAATGATGAAGTGGAGGAAGAAGGGGGTGAGCCTGGCTTGTAGGGAGCTGGGGGCTGGAATGTGGGGGCAGGTGAGCCTGCCCGCTTCCCATAGGGGGCCACAGTGGAGGGAGGAGCAGGGGGTGACACCGTCTTGTAGGGGGCTGAGGAGGAGGCCATGGTGGCTATGACAGTGGAGAGGGTGACAGAGGCAGAGGTGACTGGTGGGCCAGCTCCATGCGCAGGTGAGGGTGGAGGTGGCGGAGGGAAGGCGTAGGCAGCAGGACTCTGCCCTTGGGGGTGAGCGCAGATACCTGGGTATGTCCCCTGGGAAGAGGAGGAGGAGGAGGAGGAGGAGGAAGAGGAGGCTGAAGGAGCCTGGCTGTATGAGGCCTGGCTGTGGGGTGGGTAGAGACGTAACCCATAGGCAACATGTGAAGGGTGATGAGTGCCTGACTCCAAGGGGTGGGGGTAACCTCCAGGTGGCTGGGGAGGAGCTGCTGTGGCTGGGGAGACCCCCCCTCCAGTGCCATGGCCATGGTGGTGGTGCTGCTGTGGTGGCTGCTGGGAGGGCTGGCCAGGGAAGGAGGCAGTGGGGTGGGAGCTGGTGTTGCCCAGGGGGCGGCCATAGGGTGGTGGACCCTGGCTCCACACGGGCTGGGAGGGCAGAGAGGGCTGGGTGTACTTGGGGGGCTGGCTGGAGATGGAGAGGCCACTAGGTGGGGGGAAAGAGTGGGCATAGGAGGCACTGTAGCTGGGCAGGGCCTGGGCAGGGGGAGGGGGAGGGTACTGAGCAGAAGAGCTGGGTGGAGGGGGGGCATAGGGGTAACGTGAGGGGGGTGGGGCAGGTGCCTTGTCCTGCCCCATCCCATGGGGCGATGGGAGGTGCCCACTCAATGCCTGCCCCACCATCCCAGGTGAGTTGGAGTTGGTGGACGCATTATTCAGTGGGCGCAGGGCTGGTGGGGGAGGCAGGTTGGCTGTGACATGGGGGAAGGAGGGAGCAGAAGCTGGGGGTGCTACCAGGGGGTTGCCTGGGGGAGTCTTCTGAGGGGGTAGCCCCCCTGCCACAGAGGCCAGGGAGATGGGAGTAGTGGGTGGTGGGTTGTGCTTGGCACCAAGGGTCTGTTCACGCCCTCCCGGCACTGGGAGGCCCCCCCCTCCATTAGTGGCTTTGGGCCCCCCCTGGACCACACTCGCAGTGGGATAAAGAGGAGCATGTGCAGCAGAGGAAGAGGAAGAGGAGGCAGGCACTGGTGGTGCCTGGGCCTGGAAAATCCTCGATGCCTGAGTCTCAAGTTGAGAGTGGTAGCCACCTGCAGGGGCCTGAGGGTGGACCTCGCCTGCTAGGCTGAAACCTGGCTCGAGTGGACGGGCTAGGCTGTCAATTGGAGGGGCAGGTGGGGGACTCTGGGGGAACAGTGAGGGATGACGGTAGGAGTGGGATGGCCCTTGGGACAGCACAGAGGACGAGTCTGAGTCATTCTCCACGCTGCCTGGGCTGTAGACACTGGGCGAGGTGCTCCGGTTATCCTGGTCAATGTCCCGTGGGTCACTGCTCATCTCATCATTGAAGCTGTGACCATCAAGGCTGTCAACATCCGAGGGAGACTGGGGACATGGTAGCTCCTGAGGTACAGAGAGGAGGGAGATATCAGACAGCCCCTCAGAGCATGAGCAAAAAAGTTAACCCTTTCTGAGCCCCAAAGATTCTCCTTTCTGAAGTTCTCAGCCCCTCGCTATAGGAGCTGAGAAGGAAGGTCACCCTTTTCTGATACCCCTTACATGTAGTCCCCAGTGACTCTCCTCTCTGGAGGCACCAAAGAAGGTTGTGAGATGCTCCTCCTCCCCTGGCCCTATTTTATTCATGTCCCAGAAAAGGAAAAGGCAACAGATTCACAGCAGATGGAAGCAGATGTCCTTTGGCAGTGTATTTATAACAATCCTAGTGCCTTCCATTTGCCAAGCTCCACTTATTTGACAGACATTCATGAATTAAGTCTCATGACCCCGGGGAGGTCGGTAAGTATCATTAGCCCTATTTGACAGAGGGAGTAATGGACACACAGAGAACAGTTATAAAGCAGGAGTGTCAAACGTATTTGGAAGGAAGAGCTGAATTCAGGTCTGTGGTCCAGGCTATAATTCAGGACTATCCCCCTCCGCAGCAGTGGGAGATTTGTACAGAGATCAAGGGGAGAATATGGCCTTTATGAACTAACTAAATATTCAGTGATTATTTATTATTTGTTCAATGCCTTATCGTCACATTCAGCACTGAGGAAGGAAACCCGCAGCCTGTTGGGCCACTGCTATCTCTGCCCCTCATGTCTCTTCCTTCCCATCCCCCTTTCTCTATTGCTCCCCACCTTCCCTGTCCCTGTCTCTGTGAATCTCCTCTGAATGTCCTTGGACCCCACTGTGCCTATGTGGTTCCTTCATATTATGTTTGTTGTGTAAAGAGCAAAAGACCCAAAACGGACTGAGGAGTTCCCTCCTCTGAGTCCTCATTTCAGGCGGTCTGCAGACCCAGGCAGACAACACTGAATCAGTTACACTCGGGTCACGTTTAAAAGGTCATTTCTGCAAGCAGAAGGGCAAGAAACTTACTTCTCTAAAAAATGAAAGCAGAGATTCTGGAGAATGTGAATATGTCCTGCAGGCCACACGAATACATCATGCAGGCCAGATATCTGATACCCCTGTTACACAGGAAGCATGGTCTTGTAGTCAAGGTATTAGACTGGGACTTGGGAGATCTGGAATCAATCCCTTGCTCTGCCACAGACCTGTGTGACACTGGTCCAGTCACTTCATCTCTCCGTGCCTCAGTTTCCTATCTGTAAAATGGTATTAGTATTCTGTGGATTGCAGTCACGTGTAGGGAACCCATTATGGATCAGGACCCCAATGTGCTGGGTGCTGTACTCACATATAACAAGAAGACCCTGCTCCAAACAGCTTAAAAATCCTGCACCCGTCTTGTCTATTTAGAGGTAAGCTCTTTAGAGCACAGCTTTTTCTTACTGCGTGTTTGTACAGCGCCTACAGCAATGGGCCCAATCTTGGTTGGGGTTTCTAGACACCACTGAAATGCAAACAGTAATAAGGAGAGGGAAAGGACTTGGCAAAGATCATACACTGAGTCGGGGGAAGAGCTGAGAATAGAAACCAGGAGTCCTGATTCCCAGTCTCCTCTGCTCTAAACTGTTAGGCCCTATAGCCCTCCCAGAGCCAGGAAGAGAATTCATGAGTGTTAACTCATATAACCACTTAACTAGAATCATTGTAGGGCAGTTCCAGACAGTCCAGACACACAATCAGTGTCCCTGAATTGACAAAGCAGCAAGCTAGCTGATCACATCCAGGGCTGCTTGGAGGTCCCAGACTAGCTGGCTGAGCCAGACCTAAATCCGGCAAGTGATGATTTGTGGCCAGCATGATCTCAACCCCAGAGGACAAGTTGGACAGAAGATATGCTAGACCTGACAGGGATATCCTGGGGAACTACATGCTCCTGGGTTCTGGGGAGCCACCTCCTGCCCCAGAAAGAGAAGTGCTGGGACTGGGCCAAGCCCCTGAAATGTGGGAGGAGGCCTATTTATGGGTGAGGATTGTCTCTTCTTGCTTGGTAAAGCCTGTCAGCCCACAACCAACACAATGGTGTGATCCAGTGCAGCAGGGGCAGCGGGCTAGACGGGTCCGTGGACCTGATCCAGCGCAAGAGGGAGGGAGGGGAACTCCCAGAGGCTTTTTTCCTGCACCAGACCATGGAGGTGTTTGTGGGGTGCAAAGGGAAACTCACCTCAGTTTTGGTTTTCTTGGGGGCATTGCTGTCCTCCCCTTCACTCTCTGAAATCTCCTCCATCCGGCCCTGCTTGTTACCCTTGGGGGTACAGGACTCCTCCACCCGTCCTTTCTGCAAGGGAGAGGAGAGAAGGGTCACACATGGAACTCCTTCCCGAAGCTCCCACAGTGGGTGAGAGACAGCTGACATACAAGTAATTTGTACACAAAATGACAGATTGGACAGATTGACACAGGACCCTGGGGATTTAGGAGTCATGGTTTCTCTAGCAGGTCACAACCTAGCAAAAACAAACACTGAAAAGGTCGGTGGGGGATAACCTCTTGGTAAAATGGTTGGGGGATAAGAAAGTTCCTGAGGGCAGGGTGGAAGAACCAATCCCTGCCAGGTTCTTGGTGGACCTCATGGTACCACTCAATATCATACTAATGTTTCCTACCTTATTGGTTTGCCGGGATTTCTCAGTTTTGCCATCACTGCTAGAAGTGCTGATGCCACCTGGGGAGGCTCGGCCCCGTGACCTGAGCTCCTCTCGGGGTCCGGGAGTCTCCTTCTTCCGTCCACTCCGCATTGACATCTAAGATGTGAGAAAACACACTGAGTGCGCCCTGCAGCTCCCCCTGCTATGCAACCCCTGCCCCACCTTCCAGCTCTGCTGAAGCCCTCAGTGCTAACCCACAGCATTCCACTGCTCCAGTCCTACATTCACCACATAGCTTTTCTGATGCACCTCAGTCCTGACCCACAGCTCTCCTTCTTTTCCAGTCCTTGGTTACCCACCACCTCCTCCCCTTTCACATACCGAGTCTTTGTTCTGTCGAGTCTTCATTCTTTTGGGTGTGGGACCCCCATTCTCCTTGGCCCAGTTGGATGAAAACATAAATTTGTGTCACTTTCCCCCCCTTCCACTGTTCCCCGGGAGACTGAGATGATGGCCTCAGGGATTCGGGCAGGGTCAGCTCCTCCGGAAGGGCTCACTCCAGAGCTACTACAGGTTCTTAGTGGACCCTGAAAGACGGAGAGGGAGACAAAGACAGAAAAATGGAAAAAGAGAGTGAGTTGTGTGTATGAGGTCACTTCACACCAAAATTTCAGCTCATGATATGAATGCCAAAAAATTACTACTGTTGCCATATCTTTTATTTATAAACCTGGGGATCTTCACTAATAAGAGATAATAATCTTAATGCTTGCTCACTGGATGTCCACAGAAAATTATTTAAGATTATTATCTCTTACTCCCATTGTAGTGGAGTGGTACCCATGTGATGGAAGAAATCGGTCCCCTCGGTATTTGGAGTGTTGAATTTTTACATTATCTCAAATTGTTTTTACATTTCATTTCCCTGGTTACTTTTTTATTTAAAGGAGGGATTAAAAAAAAAAAAGAAGCTGCTTAAAAACATTAGCATTTAAGTTCACAATCATGATTCTTCTGACTTTATAAGCAGTTCTTTGCAGCTGGTCTCAGTGCAGTCCAGACCTTAATACTCTTGCCCAGTTACGTAACAGTCATAGCTCACCCAGAGAAATGGTCTCCAAGTGGCCTTTGCTGGGGGTTACATTATGCAAACTCAGCCCCAACAATACACACATCCATGAATGCACCACATTTGCAACAAGCTTATTATACAGAGATGCTGACAAGTCCTGTTCACGCTGTACATCTGCAGGGGTGCCCAATATACACAAGCATATGCATTTTAACTTGACTTTGCAAGCCACAAACAAAATCTGGCCCATTTAAGTTTGAATCTTTCCTCAGAACTAGACCCCTTTGATCCCTGAAGTGTTTTCGGTGGCTCTTCTCTGAGCTCTCCCAGCTTGTCACTGTCTTTCTGGGATTGAGGGGTCAATGGCTGAGTACATGATTCCAGGTGGAGTTTCCCCAGAGCCACACAGAGAGAGACTATCCCATCTCTGCTCTTGGACATGCGCCCCCTCACAGACTCTATCCCTAGGGTGGACAGTTCCCAGAGAGAAAAGTAGATCTAGTGGATAAGGCATTAAGGTCAAGGAGTCAAAGCCTCCATTGCATCTGAGATGACTAACTGACAGCTTTGGAATGGGCTGGGGTTTAATGGGTTAGCACAGGGAGATTGGGAATCAGGATTCCTACAGCTCTGGGTGGGAAGTGGGTCCTAGAGCGTTGTAGCAAGGGAAGTCAGGATACTCTAGATTCTATTCCTTGCTCTAGCAAGGGAGTTTGGGTCTAGTGGGTTAAAGCAAAGGAACTGGGAGTGAGGATTCCTGGATCCCATTCGCAGCCATGCCTTTGACTTGCTCTTTTACCTTGGGAACTTCTCTTTCCTGTATCTCAATTTCCCCATCTATAAAATGGGGATAATTGATACTGACCTACTTCTCGGGGGAGTATGAGATCTATTTAATTAATAGTTTCAGATTGCTTGGAGATCCTCAGATGAAAGGCACTTGCGACTTTAATTTCATTCATATTTTATCTGCCCCTCATGCTGCAGGTCATCTAGGGCCCATATAACAATAATTTCCATACAAATTAACTTAGCTCTAGTCTTTACTAGAAAAATGCACTGATTTAACTAAAACTGATTTAAAACTGATCTACTTAAACCAGTGCAAACCCCTTATGTAGACTGTAGTGGGGCGGCTGTCCCACTCCTGGAGAATTTAGGCTGCAGCAGGCCAGTGAGCCTGCGCAAATAGGCAGCCAATCGGAGAAGAGCTTATTGGGAGCCAATCAGGGCCCAGATTGGAGACAGCCAATCAGGGCCAGGCTCAGCCCTATAAAAAGGCTGCTCAGGGAGAGAGCAGTCAATCTGTCCCAGACCTTCAGAGAGGAAGGTCTGCCTGCTGAGCAGGAGACCAGCACCCAGGACAGCGCAGCGCTGGGCAGGCTCAGGGAAGCAGAGTGGAGCTTCAGCCTGGTACCTGCCAGACTGCCAGCCCTGAATAGAAGGGCCTAGAGGGTGCAATTGGGTCAGGGGGAAGTGACCCAGGGAAGGCTGAAGGCAAAGGGAGAGAAGGAGGGCCGAGAGGCTGCCGTTAGAGGGTCCCTGGATCGGGACCCAGAGTAGCGGGCGGGCCTGGGTCCCCCCCTTTCTCCCTTGTGCTGCACTGGGCCGTGGAGCAGGGGCCGAGTCAGGCTGCAACCTGCCCCCTGACGTAAGAGGGGCTAGACGTGGGGGTTGTGGCAGGCCGTTGAGGCTAGTGCAAAGACTTCTGTTAACCCCCCTGGAAGGGGGTGTGGACGGACTGAGGGGCACTGCCGCAGGGCAGTGGTCCTGAAGAGAACACTGCGAGCTGGAGAGCAGCGCGGACTCAGACGCCAACCAAGGGCGAGACAACGGGCGGGACACCACCAGAAGAGGGCGCTCCACTGGACTGAGCTAATTCCCGAGACGACCAGTAGGAGGTGCCGGGTGGTGAGTCCCAACCCTGTTACATAGACCCACTTGAATCAGTTTCAATATTGCTTATATTGCTTTAGCTTAATTTGGTCATTGGTGTCTAAATCAATCCAGTTAAACTGATGAGACTTATAGTATAGTAAGGCCTTAGAATCAACATTTCTCAAGTGAATTTCCTCATAATGCAAATACTAAAAAGCAAGGAAAATCTAAGCTAAAGACAACATTCACATGCAGTTTCCAAGCATTAGCCCAGTGCCATCATAAGACATAAATGACACCAACACGCCGATAAACTCTCTAACACACACACTTTAAATTCAACAATACTATCATCCTCAAGTCACACATCAAACTATAATGCACAATTTTAACTCCAACCTTCTAACACTACGTTATTTAATAGCTTAATAATGACAACTAGTCTTATCTCCACATACCACACTCATGTCAGAGAAAGAATATAAAGCTGAATACACTCCAAATTTCTTTCTTATCAGAAATGTTTCCTGGAATAGCTACAAAATGTAGATCAAATGTACAACACACAATTTCAAACAGACACAAATATTATGCACATTTTAAAGTGAGAGTAATTACCCACTAGAACAGATTACTGAAGGCTGTCATAAAATCTCCATTACCTGGAATCACTACATCTTTCTAAAATATATAATGTAATTTAATCACAAATTATTGGGCTCAGTACAGGAATTACTGTGTGAAATTCTATGGCCTGTTATATAAGGGGTCAGACTGGATGATCACAGTGGTGCTTTCTGATCTTTACATTTATGAAATAAAAACATGGTCAGCCTTTCATATCTACATTCATAATGACATGGAGAATGGCAGGGACCCCTACTCAAGATAGTTAAGTCCCAGGCAGACTGCGAAGAGCTACAAAAGGATCTCTCAAAACTGAGTGACTGGGCAACAAAATGGATTCAATTTATCAAATGGAAATTCAAAGTTGATAAATGCAAAGTAATGCACATTAGAAAACATAATCCCAATTATACATACAAAATGATGGGATCTAAATTAGCTGTTACCACTCAAGAAAGAGATCTTGGAGTCATTGTGGATAGCTCTTTGAAAACATCCGCTCAATGTGCAGCAGCAGTCAAAAAAGATAACAGAAAAAAGTTACTCACCTTGTCGTAACTGTTGTTCTTTGAGATGTGTTGCTCATATCCATTCCAATTAGGTGTGTGCGTGCTGCATGCACAGTCATCGGAAAGTTTATTCCCTAGCAGCACCTGTGAGTTGGCTGTGGAGCCCCCTGGAGTGGCGCCTTCATGGCGCTCAATATATGACCCTGCCGACCCGGCGCCTCCTCAGTTCCTTCTTGCCAGTTACTCCGAGAGAGGGGAAGGCAGGTGGATTTGGAATGGATATGAGCAACACATCTCGAAGAACAACAGTTACGAGAAGGTAACTGTTTTTTCTTCTTTGAGTGATTGCTTATATCAATTCCAATTCCAAGCCTAGTTATGGAATCACTGATTGGAGCACCGTTCTGCCGAAAGCCGCATCATCTCTGGCACGCTGGACGATGGCGTAATAAGAGGTGAATGTATGTACTGAGGACCAAGTTGCTGCCCTGCAGATTTCTTGTATTGGGATCTGGGCCAGGAATGCCGCTGATGAGGCCTGAGCCCTTGTGGAGTGTGTCGTAAGAGCCGGGGCTGGTATTTTGGCCAGCTCATAGCATGTGTGGATGCATGACGTGATCCAGGAAGATATTCTTTGAGCTAAGACCAGGTCTGCCACCGCTATGAACAACTGGTTCAACTCCCTGAATGACTTAGTGAGCTTGATGTAAAAAGTTAGTGCTCGCCAAACATTCAGGGAGTGCAGCCTCTGCTCACGGCTACTGGCATGAGGCTTAAGATAAAAAACAGGCAGGAAAATGTCCTGACTAGTGTGGAAGCGTGACACAACCTTAGGAAGAAAGGCCGGGTAAGGTCTGAGTTGCACCTTATCCCTGTGGAAAGCTGCATGAGGTGGGTCTGAGGTAAGGGCCTTTAACTCAGACACCCTCCTTGCTGAAGTAATGGCAACGAGAAAGGCTACCTTCCACGACAGATAGAGAAGGGAGCAAGTCGCCACTGGTTCAAATGGGGGCCCCATTAGCCTGGAGAGGACCAAGTTTAGGTCCCGCGCAGGGACAGGCTATCTGATCTGGGGATGTAGCCATTCCAGACCATTGAGGAACCGACCAACCATAGGAAGGCCGAGATAGCAGTGAGGTGTACCTTTATGGAGGACACTGCCAGGCCTTGCTGTTTCAGGCACAGAAGGTACTCTAAGATGAGAGGTACAGGTGCCTGGAGAGGGGGTGTACGACACTGGTCACACCAACAAGTACATCTTTTCCACTTTGCCAGATATGTGGCTCTAGTGGAGGGCTTTCTGCTGCCGAGTAGGACCTCCCTTAGAAGCTCCATGGGGTTCAGCCATGAAGCTTCTAAGCTGTGAGGTGGAGGGACTGCAGGTCGGGGTGATGAAGGTGACTGTGGTCTTGAGTAATCAGGTCGGGGAGGAAAGGCAACGTGACGGGTGTCCACTGACAGTTCCAAGAGTATGGTGTAAAAGTGTTGTCGAGGTCACGCTGGTGCTACCAGAATTATCTCTGCTTCGTCCTTGTGGACCTGGAGTAGGGAATGGAGGAAAGCCATAGAGCAGGCGGCCTCCCAAGAGTAGCAGGAATGCGTCCATGATTGAGCCTGGGCTGTGTCTCTGGAAGGAGCAGAACATTGGGAACATTGCTCCGGGGGTGAACAGATCAACCTGGGGAAACCACTCGTGATTGCGGAAGGACCTGCTGAGGTGGTCCGCCAGTGTGTTCTGAACTCCTGGTATATAGGATTCTTCCAGGTGAATGGAGTGGGCTATGCAGAACTCCCACAGCTGGAGGGCTTCCCGCCATAGGGGAGAGAACCAGGCTCCCCCCTGCTTGTTGATGTAAAACATGGCAGTGGTGTTGTCCGTCAGAACTGCTACGCACTGACCTTGTAGTCGGGCCTGAAAGATCTGGCATGCTAGTCGCACTGCCCTCAGCTCCTTGATGTTGATGTGGAGGGAGAGCTTGTCCTGCGACCAAAGGCCCTGTGTTTGGAGGTCTCCCAAGTGCACTCCCCATCCCAGAACTGAAGCATCCGTTACTAGGGACAAGGAGGGCTGAGGGCTGTTGAAGGCAGTACCAGATTTACCATAGCGCCAATGGCTCCATAGCGCCGGACCCAAGCTCAGAAGGGTCGCATAACACTCATTTCCTCCCTTCTAGCAGCGCTGCAGAAGTGGAGGCCAAGAGAGCAAGGAGCCTCAGAGCAACAGGGATCCAACATGGGAGCTGAGAACCCAAGGGGCCCTGGGAGCTGTAGTTCCTTGGCCATCTCCCTGCCTATAGAGCCGGCCCTGGAACAGGGAAGGAACTACATTTCCCAGCATTCCCTTGGCAGCTATCAACAGGAAAGGGAGTGGGAGGGAGTGAGGAAGCTGAGACCCCATGAGCTGCAGCTTGCTGTGAATGGAGAGCTGGCTGCTAGAAGTGGGTGGCACAGTGAATGGGGAACAAGTATGCCCAAGGAGTAGAAGGCTTTGGCCCAGATATCACCCTCAGAAGACTTCTCCAGACTGGATTAGGGATGCTGGTGTGACCTCGCCCTGCAGCCCCCAAAGAAGGAATTGGGTGGACTAAATGGACAGTGCACCTCTCTATCTGAAGCCTAGCAGGGGAGATATGTGGATCCCACCAGAAGTTAAAATGATAAGTAAGGGAGGGAAGGCTCTACTAGAGGACCTGGGCAGCTTTTGATACAGTACCAGGCACATAGGAGGATTTCCATGTCTGAGCCATGGAAGCAGAAATTGGCTTTTCCTTTCCAGATTTATCTAATATTCAGAAAGGGAATTTAGCACCTGCCTTCCAGATCTGAACACTCTCAAAATTCAGGAGTGCTCAAGCTCAATTTAGGCTGCTGTTACTTAGAATCATAGACTCATAGAATCATAGAATATTAGGGTTGGAAGAGACCTCAGGAGGTCATCTAGTCTAATCCCCTGCTCAACTAAATCATAATTTCTCCCAAATCAAATATGCTGATCCACCTTAACTTGCTGTAGAAAAAGTAGGATAAAATTGAGCAACAAATGCTGGCATCTCCCCAGCGCTAACTAGGACTGGAATTGCTATTTTCAACAGCCATTACCGTTTTTTGTTTTGTTTTGTTTGTTTAAAAGGAAGACAGTAATATTGCAATGGCAAATTCCCCATAGAAACGAAGAGTGGAACAAAAGAATAACAAAGGCACCTCAACTTTTCCTCATTTATGTAGGACAGTCTTATAATATGGATCCAGATATCCTCCAATCACACAAGCTGAAAATGGTTCCACTTTACAGCAGTTCTGTAACCATGTGGGAACCAGTCATGTCTGTGTTCTGTGCACATCCAAAATTCCTACTGAATTCAGAAGTGCCTTGCTTTTGTGACCATACTACCTGATATTTTCAGCCCTTGTAAGCGAAGCAGGTTTACATTTAGTAATTGGGTGGGAAGCCTCTCAGAAAAAGTTAGGTGCTGTAGGAGGTGTTGCTTATTCACTAGGTAATGTGAGACCTTCCTGTTACAATAGTAAACCAGTGCAGCATAGAATGCACTTTGCTCCTAGAGTCTAGAATGGGGTCCTTTGCTTCTATACACAGCCCATTAAAGATAATGAAAAGACTCCCACTCACTTCAGCAGGCTTTGGACAGAACTGGTTATACATGGGGTAACTCCACTGTCTTCATAGGGTCCTGGTCCCATAGCGGAGGGGGGCCATGTGAGCTTGTTGCAGAGCTGCTGCTCAGGGATGGGAACCGCCTGGCACCCCAGCTTCCAAAATCATTCAGGCTGCACTTTCTGCACAACTATGTGCTAGCTGAGGGGTGCGTGGGAATTGGTGACCTCTGCTGCAGGTGATGGGCATCTCAGGTACTTAAAGCCATGGCCTAGAGGAGGGAAGCGCTTAACTGCAGAGTCTGCAGCTGCCTAGGGCCAGTGCAGAGGATTTAGAGTCCCTAGTGCCGCTGTTGCAAGGTTCAAGCATGCTCAGCCTTGGAATTGCCACCCCTCTCTTGACTAGTAGCTGCAGCTATCTAAGGCTGGCTTCTGGCAATTGGCCCCTTGTCTATAGCCAGAGAAGTTGCAGGTGGCTCTATGACTACTGGGGGCCATTAAGCTAGAGCTGATAAAGAAACTGGAATTAACCTCAAGGAACAGAGGTCACCAGTAGGAAAGGAATGTCAAAGGATGCATGGAAAGAGGAAGCAGGTCAGGCTTGCAGCAGGAGAATAGCCCCAGCTGGTGGGGAGCAAGTCCAAAATAGAAACAAGCATGTAGTGGTGATCAGGTAGTAGACTAGCATGTAGATGGGAGCAGAGGGAGAAAGGCTGGTGTCTTCAGATTCCCAAGGGCTAAGTCCTCACTTTGGGGAAATGGTGTTTGCAAGTGGCTTGCTCAAATGGTAGGATGGGTGCTGAGGGAGGGATTTGTCAGAATTGATCAGGTATCTGCTGGCTTTGGAACTTTGAGCTGAGACTAGGACCACATACTGTGACTGGTGAAATAGGGTTGTACTGGAGACATGGCTATAGAAGGTCTGAATGAGGAAGGAGATAAAACTGTGAGAAGTTTCCCTGATCACTGTTAAAGTTCTACTCACTGTGGACACTGGTAAACACACATGGGTGTACAGCTCAATGAGAAACTGGGGGCTGAGGGAGCTGTGTATGGCAATGCATACAGTCACGTAGAGGTGTGTCATCAAAATGAAAAATGTCTCTGAGATTCAGTACCGGGTATACTATGGCAGTACCACACCAAGCCCATACTCGGAGTCCACAATGACTACTTAGGGGCCCACAAATATGTTTGGCACCTGGGTCCACAAAAGGTTAATCCAGCCCTGATTGAAGGGGACTCCTTTGCACACTGTCCGAGGGTCGAGCCACCATTGAAGGGAATCAAGCACCTGCCCTGGCACTGTGACCACTGAATTCAGGCTGTCATGTCACGGGTGATAGGCCGAAGTGAGCCATGACTGTAGAGGCCTGAGCTTCAGTCTGGCATGCCAGATCACGTAAGTGCAGGCTGCCATGTGGCCAAGGAGACTCAGGCATTCCCTTACTGTAGTGGTCGGGTATTGCCTGAGCCCTTGAATGATGTCCATCATGGCTTGGAATCGGGACTCTGGCAAAAGTGCCCTTGCCGGAACAGAGTCCAACACTGCCCCGATGAATTCTATTCTTTGAGTCGTTGCCAAGGTTGACTTCCTCAAGTTGAGGAGGAGACCCAGTCTCTCGAATGTGGATCTGACCAATCAGATTTCAGACTCCATCTGCCTCCCGGCGTGGCCCCTGAGCAGCCAGTCATTGAGGTAGGGGTATACCTGCACCTGCCTCCAATGGAGGAAAGCGGCCACGACCGACATGCACTTGGTGAATACTCGGGGGGGCTGTTGAGAGGCCGAATGGTAGGACTGTGAATTGATAATGCTTGTGGTCAACCACGAAGCATAGGAATCACCTGTGTGCAGGCCGAATAGCTATATGGAAGTATGCGTCTTTCATGTCGAGGGAGGTGTACAAGTCTCCCAGATCCAGGGAGGGAATAATGGTGCCCAGGGAGACCATGCGGAACTCCAACTTTACCATGAACTTGTTGAGACCTCACAGCTCTAGAATGGGTCTGAGACTCCATTTGACCTTGGGGATTAGGAAGTATCGGGAATAGAATCCCTTGCCTCTGATCTCCTGAGGAACCTCTCCCATGGCAAGGAGTGCCTGCACCTCCTGGATAAGGAGTTGCTCGTGAGAAGGTCCCTGAAGAGAGACCCTAAAGAGGGACGGGGAAGGGGGGTGGGAGGGAGCAGAATTGGAGAGAATATCCCACTTCTACCTTGGGAAGAACCCAGCAGTCCGAAGTTATCTGGGACCAAGCACAGTAGAAGTGGGACAGACAAAAGACGGGGAAGGATCCAGAAGTGAGGCTGGTGCGCCATCCTCATGCCACCTTCAAAAGGCCTGGTTTGAACCCAATGATGTTTTAGTCCCTGGCCCTGCCCGGGCGGGAGGTGGGAAGGCTTTCGTCTGCCATTCCTGCCCCTTCTCCTATAAAAGTCCTGCCTCGGCAGAGAAGGATAGGAGTGCTGCTGCTGCTGCTGAGGCTTTAAATGTTTATATTGGGTTGCTGGGGTGTGCATACCCAAGGATTTCATGGTAGCCCTGAAGTCCTTTAGGCTATGCAGCCTAGAGTCAGTCTGCTCTGCAAACAGACCTGCCCCATCAAAAGGCAGGTCCTGCATGGTCTGTTGAACCTGGGGTGGGAGTCCCGAAGCCTGCAGCCATGAGCTACGCCTCATGGTGATACCAGAGAACAAGGTGAGCACCGCTGAGTCCACAGCATCAAGTGAGGTCTGTAAAGAGGTCCATGCCACCGCCTTGCCGTCCTCCACTATCGCTCTAAACTCCTCCCTGGACTCCGCTGGCACCAGCTCCTTAAACTTGAGCATCAAGTTCCAGGAGCTGAAGCTATATCTACTCAGAATTGCCTGCTGGCTTGGCAATCCTGAGTTGCAACACCCCCGCCCTCCCATAGCATACACTTTGCTCCCCAATAAATCTAGGCGCTTGGCATCCTTGGACTTAGGTGCTGGGGCTTGTTGTCACTGCCTCTCCTTCTCATTTACTGCAGCCATCACCAATGAGTAAGGCTGCGGGTGTGTGAAGAAGTATTCCTACCCCTTAGATGGGATGAAATACTTCCTCTCCATACCCTTCCCGGTGGGAGGGATGGAGGCCGGGGTCTGCCAAATGGTCTTAGCATTGTTCTGTATAGCCACCCTCGGATGGTCCTCCAACTCCACCACCTCCTCGGCCTGCAAGCCCATATTTCGTGCCACCCTGCAAAGGAGGTCCTGGTGGGCGCAGCTGTTTATGGGGGGCGGTCCACAGACAGAGGTGCCTGCAACCGTCTCATCCGGGGAGGATGACGAGGAGGCTAATGGGGGAACAGGGTCCTCCTGACCCTTTTGGTCTCCAGGGGCTTCCTGTCCTGCTTCTCTGTTGGGGCCAACCACACCTGGATCAGGCTCAGTAACTGGGGTTGGTTCCAGGGGAGGTCGAGCGACTGGTACCTCCTCGGCACCCCTAGGGGTGGGGTGACTGGCTGATGCCTCCGGCACCTGCAGTTCAGAGGTCACCGAATGGGAACCTTTGGATTGGGTGCTCTGGGCTTGGTGGTACGCCCACAGGGTCCAAAATGGCCACTGCGCTGGTCCCTGCCACTGCAAAGGCCATGGCCCTGCCCCCCACCTCAGGCCTTCCATGGCTCAACCGGTGCTGACCCTGTTCTGAGAATCTAGATCCTGTCTCTGAGTCCGAAGACAGGGACCGGGACCGCGATGGCCAGGGCGGTGCCAAGCGGAGCTGGACTAGTGAGTGGCGCTGCAATGCTGGGGAGCGGTGTCGCAATGCTGGGGAGCGGTGCTGAGATCAGGATCTGTGTGGGGACACTGACCAGTGCCGGGATGACCGGTGCTGGGAGCGGGACCTGCTGCGAGATGGGATCGGCGTGGGGATCAGCGTCACGATCTGGAGCGGTGCTGCGAGTCTGACCAGTGCCGCAATTGTGAGCAGTGCCAGGACTCCAAGCTGTGCCATGATTCCACCAGTGGTGCTGAGGGATGGAGCATCGCCAGTTTGCCTCAAGATGGTGCCACATGTTGCGGTACCGGAGACTTGGCTCAAAGGACCGGGAACATTGGTGCTGTCATGGCAATGAGGTCCCTCGCAGCCTCAAAGGTGTCCGGGGTGGATGGCAATTCCACCTCCTCAATGACCTGGCTCGGGGAGTCCAACGGCACCAAACTCGACGGTCACCCTTGCGGGGCCGAAGTCAACGGTGCTGGCTCCAAAGACTTCGGCCCTGGGTGCTCCTGTCTGGGATGCGCCCCATTGGTCGGCTCTAAAGGGGTGGGTCTCTGAGTCGGAGATCCACACCTCCCCTGCTTCTGGTGCCGCTTCTATGTCAGGGAATGGGACCGGTGCCGGATTGATCCTGCCAATTTCAGTGCCAGGGAGCAGTGGTGCCACAGGTCTCTCCCAGAGTCCTTCCGTGGTGCCACTTCCACCACTGCCGCCGGGGCACTGCGCACCGATGAGCTCGGTGCCAGGTCTTGCCGCGCCGATGTAGGTTGCAGTCTGAGTGCCGCCTCCAGAAGGAGCTGATTGAGGCGAAAGTCTTGCTCCTTTTTTTGTTCTGGGGCGAAACCCTTTACAAATCCTGCACTTGCCACTTGGTGTGCTTCCCCCAGACACTTTAAGCAAGCGTCGTGGGGGTCGCCCATTGGCATGGGCTTGTTGCAGGACTTGCAGGGCTTGAACCCCTGGGATTTAGGCATGTAAGTCCCCCAAGGAGAACACAGTCGGGGTGGAGGGTAAACCCGCCAACCCAACAGCTAACTAACTACAATAACTAAGAACTAAACAACTACAAAATACAAACAGTCCGAATAGAAGCTAGGGAAATATGGAGAGCTTGCAAAGCAAGTCGCCACAGTTCCAACGACCGTCACTGGCAGTAAGAAGGAACTGAGGAGGCGCCGGGTCGGCAGGGTCATATATTGAGCGCCATGAAGGCGCCACTTCAGGGGGCTCCACAGCTGACCCGATGGGTGCTGCTAAGGGAAAAACTTTCCAACGACTGTGCACGCGGCGCATACACACCTAATTGGAATCTATATGAGCAATCACTTGAAGAAGAATGTTTGGAACCATTAGAAAACAGATAGATAATAAGACAGAAAATATCATATTGCCTCTATATAAATCCATGGCATGCCCACATCTTGAATAGTGCGTGCAGATGTGGTCGCCCCATCTCAAAAAAGATATATTGGAATTGGAAAATGTTCAGAAAAGGGCAACAAAAATTATTAGGGGTATGGAACGGCTGCCATATGAGCATCGATTAATAAGACTGGGACTTTTCAGCTTGGAAAAGAGACAACTAAAGGGGGATATGATTGAAGTCTATAAAATCATGACTGGTGTGGAGAAAGTAAATAAGGAAGTGTTATTTACTCCTCATAACACAAGAAACTAGGGGGTCACCAAAAGAAATTAATAGGCAGCAGGTTTAAAACAAACGAAAGGAAGTATTTTTTTCACATAATGCACAGTCAATCTGTGGAACTCTTTGCCAGAGGATGTTGTGAAGGCCAAGACTAAGAACAGGGTTCAAAAAAGAACTAGGTAAGTTCATGGAGGATAGGTCCATCAATGGCTATAAGGCAGGATGGGCAGGGATGGTGTCCCTAGCCTCTGTTTGCCAGAAGCTGGGAATGGGCGACAGGGGATGGATCACCTGATGATTTTCTGTTCATTCCCTCTGGAGCACCTGGCATTGGCCACTATTGGAAGACAGGATACTGGGCTAGATGGACCTTTGTTCTGACTCAGGCCTGGTCTACACTACGAGTTTAGGTCGACTTTAGCCGCGTTAAATCGAATTAAGCCTTGACACGTTCACACGACAAAGCCCTTTCTTTCGACTTAAAGGGTCCTTTAAACCGGTTTCTTTACACCACCTCTGATGAGGGGATTAGTGATAAAATCGGCCTTAGGGGGTCGGAATTGGGTTAGTGTGGACGGAATTCGACGTTATTGGCCTCCGGGAGCTATCCCACAGTGCTTCATTGTGACCGCTCTGGACAGCACTCTCAACTCAGATGCACTGGCCAGGTAGACAGGAAAAGCCCCGCGAACGTTTGAATTTCATTTCCTGTTTGCTCAGCGTGGAGAGCACAGGTGACCACGCAGAGCTCATCAGCACAGGTAACCATGATGGAGTCCCAGGATCGCAAAAGAGCTCCAGCATGGACAGAACGGGAGGTTCGGGATCTGCTCGCCATATGGGGAGATGAATCAGTGCTGGCCGAACTCCGAAGCAGTAAACGAAATGGCAAAATATTAGAAAAGGTCTCCAAGGCCATGAAGGACAGAGGCCATAACAGGGACGCACAGCAGTGCCGCGTGAAAATTAAGGAGCTAAGGCAAGCCTACCACAAAGCCAGAGAGGCAAACGGAAGGTCCGGGGCTGAGCCGCACAACATGCCGCTTCTACGTGGAGCTGCATGCCATTCTAGGGGGTGCAGCCACCACTACCCCAACCGTGTGCTATGAGTCCCTCACTGGAGAAAGACACAGGGAAGCGGGTTCTGGGGACGAGGAAGATGAGCATGAAGATAATGTAAATAGCTCACAGCAGCAAGGAAGCGGAGAAACCAGTTTCCCCAACAGCCAGGATATGTTTATCACCCTGGACCTGGAACCAGTAACCCCCGAACTCACCCAAGACCCTGAGGGCACACAGGGGACCTCTGGTGAGTGTACCTTTGTAAATATTACACATGGTTTAAAAGCAAGCGTGTTTAATGATTAATGATTAATTTGCCCTGGCAATCGCGGCCAGTACAGCTACTGGAAAAGTCTGTTAACGTGTATGGGGATGGAGCGGAAATCCTCCAGGGACATCTCCAGAAAGCTCTCCTTCATGTACTCCCAAAGCCTTTGCAAAAGGTTTCTGGGGAGGGCTGCCTTATCCCGTCCGCCATGGTAGGACACTTTACCACGCCAGGCCAGTAGCACGTAGTCTGGAATCATTGCATAACAAAGCATGGCAGTGTATGGTCCCGGTGTTTGCTGGCATGCAGACAACATCCATTCCTTATCGCTCTTTGTTATCCTCAGGAGAGTGATATCATTCACGGTCACCTGGTTGAAATGGGGCAATTTTATTAAGGGGACATTCAGAGGTGCCCCTTCCTGCTCTGCTGAACAGAAATATTCCCCGCTGTTAGCCACGCGGTGGGGGGGAGGGGTGAAGTGATCATCCCAGAGAATTGGGTGTGTGGGGGAGGGGAATTAGTTGGGTTTGTGCTGCATGTTAACCCTGAAACCGCAGCCCCTCCTTTTACATTGCAAACCCATTTTAAATGGCCAACCCAACGGGTCCTTGGTATGGTTAATGATAGCAGTACTCTTTGAAACCATCCCCACATGTTAAGAAGGTTAAAAAAGCCAAAAGACTGTGTCTTACCATGGCTGCCTGCAAGCTGAAATCTGTGACCTGGCACTGCGTGAGTGATCTCTCACACCAAACAGGCAGGCCCTCAATATAAGAGGAAAAATGCGACCTTGTAACGAAAGCACATCTGCTGTGTAATGTGAACAGCAAAATGTAACGTGAAAGAGTGTACCCATTGTTCTCTAAAATGTATCTTTTTTTAACCACCTCTCCCTTCTCATCCACCAGCTGCAAATGTCTCTCCTTCGCAGAGGCTAGTGAATATTCGAAAACGTAAGCGAAGGACACGTGATGAAATGTTTACAGAACTACAGACTGCCTCCCACGCTGACAGAGCACAGCAGAATGCGTGGAGGCAGTCAATGACTGATTATCGAAAAGCCCAATATGAGCGAGAGGAGAGGTGGCGGGCTGAATCGCGGGCTGAGGAGGAGAGGTGGCGGGCTGAATCGCGGGAGGAACAGAGGAAGTTGCGGGCTGAAGATGAGAGGTGGCGTCAGCTTGCACACAGAAAGCAAGAGTCCATGCTCCGTCTGCTGGAGCATCAAACTGATATGCTACAGCGTATGGTTGAGCTGCAGGAAAGCCAGCAGGAGCACAGACAGCCGCTACAGCCCCTGTATAACCAACAGCCATCCTCTCCAAGTCCCATTGCCTCCTCACCCAGACGCCCAAGAACACGGTGGGGGGGCCTTCGGCCACCCACTCACTCCACCCTAGATGATTTCCATAGCAATAAGTTTTAAAGTTTTAAATTGGAGTGTGTCCTCTTCCTTCCCCCCTCCCCCACCCATCCCGGGCTACCTTTCCAATTATCCCCCTAGTTGTGTGATGAATTAATAAAGAATGCATGAATGTGAAGTAACAATGACTTTATTGCCTCTGCAACTGGTGCTTGAAGGGGGGAGGGTAGGGGAGGGTGGGGTGGTTGGTTTACAGGGAAGTAGAGTTAACCGGGTGGGGGGGGGAGGGGCGGAGGGTTCATCAAGGAGAAACAAACAGAAGTTTCACTCCGTAGCCTGGCCAGTCACAAAACTGGTTTTCAAAGCTTCTCTGATGCGCACAGCGCCATGCTGTGCTGCTCTAACCGCCCTGGTGTCTGGCTGCACGTAATCAGCGGCCAGGCGATTTGCCTCTACCTCCCACCCCGCCATAAATGTCTCCCCCTTACTCTCACAGATATTGTGGAGCGCACAGCAAGCAGCAATAACAATGGGGATATTCTTTTCGCTAAGGTCTGAGCGAGTCAGTAAGCTGCACCAGCGCGCTTTTAAACGCCCAAATGCACATTCCACCACCATTCGGCACTTGCTCAGCCTGTAGTTGAACAGGTCCTGACTACTGTCCAGGCTGCCTGTGTACGGCTTCATGAGCCATGGCATTAAGGGGTAGGCTGGGTCCCCAAGGATCACGATAGGCATTTCAACATCCCCAACGGTTATTTTCTGGTCCGGGAAGAAAGTCCCTTCCTCCAGCTTTCTAAACAGAGCAGACTGCCTGAAGACGCGAGCATCATGTACCCTTCCCGGCCAGCCCACGTTGATGTCGGTGAAACGTCCCTTGTGATCCACCAGGGCTTGCAGCAGCATTGAAAAGTACCCCTTGCGGTTTATGTACTCGGTGGCTTGGTGCTCCGGTGCCAAGATAGGGATATGGGTTCCGTCTATCGCCCCACCACAGTTTGGGAATCCCATTGCAGCAAAGCCATCCACTATGGCTTGCACGTTTCCCAGAGTCACTACCCTTGATATCACCAGGTCTCTCATTGCCCTGGCAACTTGGATCACAGCAGCCCCCACAGTAGATTTGCCCACTCCAAATTGATTCTCGACTGACCGGTAGCTGTCTGGCGTTGCAAGCTTCCACAGGGCTATCGCCACTCGCTTCTCCACTGTGAGGGCTGCTCTCATCCTGGTATTCTGGCGCTTCAGGGCAGGGGAAAGCAAGTCACAAAGTTCCATGAAAGTGCCCTTACGCATGCGAAAGTTTCGCAGCCACTGGGAATCGTCCCACACCTGCAGCACGATGCGGTCCCACCAGTCTGTGCTTGTTTCCCGGGCCCAGAATCGGCATTCCACAGCATGAACCTGCCCCATTAACACCATGATTTCCACATTGCTGGGGCCTGTGCCTTGTGAGAGGTCTAGGTCCATGTCCATTTCCTCATCACTCTCGTCGCCGCGCTGCAATCGCCTCCTCCTCCTCCTCGCCTGGTCCTGGTTTTGCTTTGGCATGTCCTGGCTCTGCATATACTCCAGGACAATGCGTGTGGTGTTCATAGTGCTCATAATTGCCGCGGTGATCTGAGCGGGCTCCATGATCCCAGTGCTAGCTATGGCGTCTGGTCTGAAAAAAGGCGCGAAAGTAGTATCTGACGGACTAGGGGAAGGAGGGAGGGAGGGAGGGGCGAGTGACGACATGGCGTACAGGTACAGGGAATTAAAATCAAGAAAGGTGGCTTTGCATCAGGGAGAAACACAAACAACTGTCACACAGAATGGCCCCCCCCCCCAAAGATTGAACTCAAAAGCCTGGGTTTAGCAGGAGGGAGGGGGGAAGCAAATGAATACAGAATAAATCTATTTTTTACATCTTAAGACGACGGTGCAGCATGACTGATAGCCCTTAGCATTTTCTGGGTGCTTGGCAGTTAGCCTTCAGGTCTATTGCACAATCTGATACCCACTGCAGTATGACAACGATGGATACCAGTCGTAATATACTATCTACTGCCCAAAAGGCAAGGGGTTGCTGCTGTGTAGCAATGTAGCCCCATCCTACGCATACTACATCTGATAACCATCATCATCAAGGCAAGGGGGCTGGTGCAATGCAGCCCCACGGCTGCCAGCCCCATGTCTGCCAGCACCCAGATCGCCCTCGGCCTCTTCTGGGTGCTTAGCAGAAAACTGGGTGCTTTGCAGAAAACAGTATACTACGACTGATAACCATCATTGTCTGCCCAGGTGCCCATGATCGACAGCCAGTACACAGTATTTCCCAGACATGCCCCCCACTTCCCTCTCCCTCAACATGCTGTAAAAACTCCAAGGGGGTTGAAAATATTTACCAGATCTCCTCTCCGGACAGCTCCGGCTGAATTTAAGTTCCATGTGTAACCCATTGATTTCAGTGTGTTATATGTGTAGTCAGTTTGGGGGACTTGAAAATGCAGTTCCCACAGACTGCAGCACAGAGGATGGGGAAATTGGACATGACCTGTCTAGTCTGTGCCTGAGACACAAACAACCTGTGAGTTCGACTGACAAGCAGGGCAAACAGCTTCAGCCCCATCACAAGAGTGCAGCCCACCTAGGACGCTGTTTGTGCGGTGAAAGCTGGCTGCAGGGAAGCAAGGTTACACAGCAGCTGAGGAGCAGCAGCCCCAGGCCTGGTCTACACTAGAAAATTAGGCCTGCATAAATACATCACTCAGGGGTATGAAAATCCACACCCTTGAATGACATAGTTAAGCCAACCTAAGCACCCTGCCGTAGACAGCACTAAGTCGATGGAAGATACTCCCCCAAACGACAAAAGTTTTATCAACGAAAAGCGCCGGTGCGAACAGCACTTTGTTCGCAGGAGCGCTCTCCTGCTGACAAAGCTGCTGCCACTTGTTGGGGATGGAAGATTTTTGTTGGTGGGAGGAGCTCTCTCCTGCCGACAAACAGCAGCTACACTGCGCGCCTTTTAGTGGCACAGTTGTAGCGGCAGAAGCTGTGTCGCTAAAAGGTGGGTAGTGTAGATAAAGCCTCAGCCAAAGGGCCTGAGACCAAAAAGGGCAGATGGAGCCTCCACAGCGTCTGAGATGACTAACTATCAGCGGGCCCCAGCAGACCTCCCCAGCTAGGATGACCAGATGTCCTGATAAAATCGGGACTGTCCCAATATTTAGCTGTTTGTCTGACATCCCGACCGATGTACCGTCGGGATGCCATTTGACCCAATATTTGGCACGGGGCTGGACTGATCACCCTAGCTGGCAGTCTCCCTACCTGGCTCTGCACAGCTCCTGGGAAGTGGCCAGCAGGACCCTGCGGCCCCTAAGCACAGGGGTGGCCAGAGGGGTCTCCATGAGCTGCGCCCGCTGACCCTAACCCTAGGAGCCAGAGGGACTTGCCAGCCGGTTCCTGGGAGCCATCCTGCCCAGACCCTGCCCCCGCCAGGTGCCTCTGGCTCCTAGGGTCAGGGGCGGGCAGGAGGCTCTGCGCGCTGCTTGCGCCCGGAGGCCCCACCCCCGCAGCTCCCATTGGCCACAGTTCCTGGCCAATGGGAGCTGCGTCACCGGCACTCTTGGCGGGCGCAGCATGTGGAGACCCCTCTAGCCGCCCCTGACCCTAGAAACCAGAGGGACCTGCCAGCCACCTCCTGGGAGCTGATCCAGGTAAGCGCCGCCCAGACCCAGACCCCGTCCCTCCTCCCCCTGCCCCAGCCCTCAGGTGAGGAGGCGAGCAGTAGGTGGGGGGGCCAGCCAGGTGCAATGGGGCATGCATGGCATGGCCAGACGCACATTAGTCTTCCTGCCCTGTGCTGCCAGCATGCCCCTTCTTCTTGAGGGCAGGCCCATGCCGCGCCACACAGCTGTGCTCAGTGCCCCGCAGACCCGCTATGCCCCCCCCCCCGCATGCACAACCTTCCCACCACAAATGCATGGTGCCCTGCACACCATCACCCCGGCCCAGTGCCCCCCTGCCCACAGCCCCACCACAACTGCCCAGCATCCCACACAACCCCCCACTCTCTAGTTCCCCAACATACACAGATCTCCCCCTCCCCCACTACCCAGTGCCCTTCCCCACAGCCCCACCACCACAACTACTCAGTGCCCCACACAGACTCCCCACTGCCCAGCGCCCCGACACACACAGATCTCCCCCACTGCCCAGCACCCCCCAGACCCCTCACTGCCCAGCATCCCCCACACAGACTTTCCAGACACTCACTCCCCCATGCCCTGTCCCCTCCCACCCGCCCTGCTGGGAGGTGAGGTGACTGTCAGCTGGGCTGAGCCAGCAGCATAGACAGGGCTGGAGCCGGGGCCCTGCACCCCTGCCCCATGGCTTGCAGCGAAGGCTGCAGCAGGGGCCGTACATCCCCCAAAACACACACAGCTTCCTAGGGCTGTGTGTTCTCCTCCCTTATGTGTCCTGATATTTTAGTCTTGCGATCTGGTCATCCTATCCCCAGCACTGGAGCCGGGCAGGACCTGAGGCATACACCCGAAACCCACTCCACACAAACAGGACATATATTGGTTTCCCAGCTGGGGATACCACTTGCTTCTCATTCAGCTCCAACTCAACCAGGCACCTAAAGCTGCGGGGAGACTAGTGGGCATTTTTGTTATGTTTTCTTAGTATGTGAGCATTTAGGGCCTGATCCAATTTCCACTGAAGTTAATGGGAATCTCACTTATTGCTGTGTGATTGGTTAATTATTCAGTTAGTATCCCCAATTCCCTACCTTTCCCCCTTCTTTTATTTTACCCTGTGACATTCTGTATCTTGGGGGAACACCCTACACCCCCATGTTCATCCTTTTAATATGACTGTGTGGTATCCAATGCAAAGTTTGTCATGTTGGGTGTCTTCAGAAGGCTCATGATGCACTAAGCATTGTTGTTATAGTAATGTTATAGGTTGCAATTTCATGTATATAGTTATGAGGCTGAAAATGTGTCCTCATGGCTTAAAACAAGCCCAGGCAAACTCTCCAGGAACAGAGAGGCAGTTCACACCTCGTCAGGGCATGTATGGGACAAACTCAGCCCAGCCTCACAGGACCAAAGGACACTGGCCTAGGCAGCAACAAAGGATCTGTTGGACTCTCCAGTGAGTCACCTGCCTTCCCTTGGTCAGTCAGGAACTATGATGAGGTAATGCTCACCTGACCCTGAATGGGGGGAGGGGCAAAGCCAAGAGGGAAGAAAGAACACGATAAAAGGGAGAGACATTTGCCATGCTCTCCCTCTCACTTCCACCTCCAACTACAGCAGCGGTGGGCAAACTACGGCCCAGGGGCCACATCCGGCCCTCCAGATGTTTTAATCTGGCCCTCGAGCTCCTGCTAGGGAGCTGGGTCCAGGTCTTTCCCCGCTCTGGCGCTCCAGCTGGAGAGCAAGGTCGGGGGCTTGTCCTGCTCCACGCGGCTCCTGAAAGCAGTGGCATGTCCCCCCTCCACTTCCTACGCATAGGGGCAGCCAGGGGACTCCGCACGCTGCCCCCACCCCAAGTGCTGTCCCTGTAGCTCCCATTGGCCAGGAACTGCAGGGGCGGCGCCTGCAGACGGTAGTGTGCAGAGCTGCCTGGCCGTGCCTCTGCGTAGGAGCCAGAGGGGGACATGCCACTGCTTTTGGGAGCTGCTTGAGGTAAGTGCCACCTGGAGCCTGCACCTGATCCCCTCCCGTGCCCCAACCCCCTGCCCCAGCCCTGATCCCCCTCCCGTCCTCCGAACCCCTTGGTCCCAGCCTGGAGCACCCTCCTGCACCCCCAACCCTCATCCCCAGCCCCACCCGAGCTGGCATCCCTAGCTGGAGCCTTCCAAGGATTGGAGTGACCTAGCAGATCACCAGTCCAGATAACACCAGGGGAACATCACATACTCCTATCTTTCTAAGGAATACGTTTGCCTTATAAATGGTCTGTCCTTGATTCTTTGTAACTATAATCTGTAATGTCCTAGAAGTCACAGGGACTGTCTATTAAGTTATGCACCTAGATGGAGGTAGCAGGTGCAAAGAACCCAGAGCCAACTAGTCCTTAGGTGGGTCACATAGCCCCAGAAGAGGGAGGAATGAGAGGCTCTCTGTACCAGCCTGTAAGGGCTGGTCCACAGAGGAAAACAGCCTTTTCCTCTTAAGAGCTAGTGAAGTTAGTCCTTTAGCTCGAGTGGTAGAGGTCTGTGCTGCAGTATTGTAGGTTCAGCATTCAAACCCTGCTGCCGAGGCAGGCAGGGGCTATAACAGGTGCATACAACAGAAACAGGTTTTGCCTTTTTTCTTTATTAAAAATGTGAGAAACCACTAACAGAAAAAACCTATGCTAACAAAGCTACATGAGTTGCAAAGATCAAGTGCTCAAAAGTTGGGAAACTACGGGTTGAGATAAAACCTCCTTTGAATTGATGCGTGAATGAGTCCCCCATTTAAGATAGTTATAAGAGACAGGGGGCCACACCTAAAACAAAGTCTAATAAAGGCCATCCAGAAACTAGCACCTGGTGGCTAGAGGGTTTAACCAGGTATTGTGAGTGAGGGTGCAGGAGGGGGAGAACACAAATTAAACTGGAAAAGACTGAGGCCTTGTCTACAGTAGGAATTTACTTCAGTAAGGTGGAGTACTTATAGTGACAGGAAAACCTTCCTCATCAGCGTAGGTGGTGTCTACATTGAAGCACTACAGCAGCACAGCGTTTCAAGTGTAGACATGCCTTGAGAGGCACAGAGCCTGAAAGACCAGCTGAAACATGGTGGCTGACTCTGGAAGAAACCTGGGAGGAGGTTTGTGGGTCAGGGGTGCAAACTAAAAAGAATGTTCTTGGTGCTGTGAGCAAAAGAAGCCATTTCCTGCTCTTTGAATCCTTCTGCACTGAAAGACACACGACTTTCTACGTTCTTGGTAAATAAGCAAAACTACATCAAAGAAATAACCGACTATCACCTATTTCTACTCCCAACACTCATAGGGCCCCAAACTTTGACTAGTCCCTCAGGTTGAAAAGCGACACTGATATGGTCTTTAAATTATACAATCACATTTCCCCCCTCCACAGAACCCCTCCCTCTTCAGTGCATAGGATGGACCTGCTCTGGGAATCAATCAGGGCTGTGTAGGGAATGATGTGTAGGATTCTTGTCTCACTTGTTGCAGAAGTTGCAAGGTGTGAGTGAATGAGGCAGGGAACTTCAGGAAGAGAAAGGATGGTTTTTTGGTGGAGGCAGGTGAATGCCACCCAGATGTAGTACCTGGGGCAGCTGACGTAAGACATCTAAGGCCTAATTTGCAGAAGTGCTGAGTGCTCATACTGCAACTGAAGTCAATGAGAGCTGTGCATGCTCAGCACTTTGAGCAGGAGTACAGCGTGGTCGGAAGGTCTGAGCACAGGGCTGGGAATCAGGCAATAAGCAATTCATAGAATATCAGGGTTGGAAGGGACCTCAGGAGGTCATCTAGTCCAACACCCTGCTCAAAGCAGGACCAATCCCCAGACAGATTTTTTCTCCAGATCCCTAAATTTTCTAATCCTGTGACTGGCTCTGAGCAAGTCACTGCTTTTCTCTCTGCAAGTCACAAAATGGGGATAACAATACCAAAAGGTGTTAGTAGTGTTAATATCTATACAGTGCTTTGAACATATAAAGTGCTATATAAGGGCAAACTTAATTCTGGCATTTCCTAACTTATGAGAGCTTGACTTTGCAACCTTAATAATATTAAGAGAGAGTGGGAGGTTTGCACACACAGGCAAACACACACGATGTTATATACCAAACTAATGGGTGAGAGCTCAGGTTGTGTGTTCCAGAGTGATTGTCAGTTCTTTGATATATGCATTGAGGGGGGACATTGTTAAAATGAAAGAGAATTTTTGCCCTTGAAAATAACACATCAAACGTAAACAACAAGGAGTCTGGTGGCACCTTAAAGACTAACAGATTTATTTGGGCATCAAACATACATATACATACAGTGTATGTGCTTATATTTACCAATAGAAAATGGTGGGGGGAAAAGCAGAGGGTATAGCTGGGAAGGGGGGGGGCCAGCAGTGGGGGAAGCATAATGGGCTTGTGGAAGCACTGGTTGGGGGCGGGGGGGGCAGTTTCATAGATTCATAGGATATCAGGGTTGGAAGGGACCTCAGGAGGTCATCTTGTCCAACTCGGTGCTCAAAGCAGGACCAATCCCCAGACAGATTTTTGCCGCAGATCCCTAAATGGCCCCCTCAAGGATTGAACTCACAACCCTGGGTTTAGCAGGCCAAAGCTCAAACCAGTTGGCAAGGGGATTTCCCAAGTTCTGTAGAATGGCCAGGTGAGTAGCTCTTCAGAAGTTCAAAGCACAGAAACTCTCTTCTCCCTCTTATAAACTTCTAAAGGTCCAGGAGACAAGCTCAGAGCATAAGTATTTTTTTGCAGCTCAGCTATACAAGTGCTGATTTGCCCAACTAGCTGAGCTATAGATGAAGAACGTGTTTGCTGTTGGTTTTCCACAGATCACTTAACATGCAGTAATACACTATCACCAACTGTCAATTGAAAATAATTGATACAAAAACAAATCAATAATCAACCACAATATTCATTATAAGATACAAGTCGACAAAGAAATATTACAGGATTACCATTGCAGCATAAACAGAAAGTTACAACTATTCATAAATGCAAAAGTAATATGTTGTTAAACTGTGTAGTTTATGTAGGCCGACTACATTGCACACATCAGGGGCTCTTTGCATGCCTCCATTCTGCACCCCCAGCTCCATGTGTGCCTCCCTCCTGTACCCCTCTATTTCAAGGATTCCCTGCAGCTCCCCACCCAGCCAACGGCTCTGTGAGTCTTCACCCATTCCTCTCAGGGTCCTGCACACTCCCCGATGCCAGTGGCTCTGCATACACCCCCTTTTCACTTCCCCAATGCCCTCCATTTCCTCCCCATGGCAAGGGCTCTCTGTGTCCTCCATTTCTCCATACTAGATACCACCAATCTCTCCCCACACCAAGGGTACTGTGGGCCCCCCACATCTTCCTTCCCCTACATCAGGTACTCCTGTGGGCATTCTGTGCCAAAAAATTCTGCGCCAAAAAATTATGTGCACAATATTTTAAAATTCTGGAAGTTTTATTTGTTGTTAAATAAATGCAGAGGTTCCAGCATGGCAGTGGGGAGCACAGGCCACTAGTTGCACAAAAGTGGGAGATCACCTTGCAGTCTCCCCACCACCCTCCCCGGAGACACGGACTCAGTGGTGAGGCTGCACCTGACCCTGCCATAGCACAAGGCCTGGGCCTGCCCCAGAAACACCCTGGGGCCCTGGCCCTCTGCACCAGGCGCACCAGGTGTGGGGCAAGCAGGCTCAAGCAGGCAGGATCCAAGTGTGGAGGGGCTCGGGCGGGGGGGGAGATCCAGGGTGGAGTGAGAGGATTCTGAATGGGACAATCTGGCTGCAGGGAACTCAGTGGGGGGGGGGGGGGGGGGTGCGGGCGGCAGCTGGGGGCGCGGAGGCTCATGGGGGGGGGTTTAGGTGGGGGGCAATGGGACTCTGCGGGGGCTTCCGGGGGAAGGTGGTTGGGGCTCAGCAGAAGGGTCTGGGTGCTGGGGGAGTGTGGCTTGGTGGGGTAGGGGGTTTGGGTGCAGCTAATTGGGAGTCAGTGGCATGGGGTTCTGGATGTAGGGGCTCAGCGTGATGCAGGGGTGTGGTGCTCATCAGGGTGGGGGTTTGAGTGCAGGGAGCTCAGTGGGGGGGGGTGGTCTGAGTGCAGGGGGGTTCCAGATGCAGGTGTTGAGGTTCAGTGGGGTGTGGTTTGGGTATGGAGGGCTGGGGGGAGGGTCTGGACATATGGGGTGAGGCTTGGCAGGGGTGTCTGGGTATGGGAGGTCTGGATGCACGGGGGTTGGGTGGATGGGGGAGCAGTTCCCAGTACAGTGACCTCTCACCCCACAGCTGAGTAGTAATGAGAAGAGGAAACAGGGGAGGATGCTGAGCTTCTTGCAGCTGGGGGAGGTTTCTGGGGGTGGGTCTGACACAGCCCCAACCACTCCTTGCAGGGGAAGAGGAAGTCCCATCTTCTTCTGCCTCCAGCCCAGCTGGGACTAGCAGCTGATCCTGGCTCAGGGTAGGAGCCACTGGCTGGGGTGTCCCCAGCCCTGTGGTGATTTACTTCTCCACCAGCTGTCTGAAACGATGTACCTACGCAGCTAGGGAGTGGTGCATGACAGCTCTTGCAGCTTACCTTGGCTTCCCTGTCAGAAAATCATTTTTCTGCAGGGAAGCAAAGAAATCTGTGGGGGACATGAATTCTGTGTACACGCAGTGCTGCAGAATTCCCCCAGGAGTAATCAGGGTTCTCTGTTCTCCCCCATGGCAGGGGCTCAATAGGTGCCCCCATTTCTCTCTTTCCCCCAATCTTCCCCCATCAGGGGTTCTGAGTGCCCCCATTTCCCTATCCCAGGGTCCCCCATTTCTCCCCATTGCCATGAGTGTTGTGTGCCTCCCATCCCCATAGCATGCTCCCCCATTTACCCCACATGCCTGGGGTTCTGTGTGCCCCATTTATCCCTCACCCTCATACCAGTCCTCCATTCTCCTCCCATTGCCAGGGCCTGTAAGCACATCCCCTCCCCTCCCCTCCATTGTTATTTGTCTGGGAGATAAATCATTCAGGGTTTCAATATATTAAATTCTACTGGGAAGGTGGTGAGAGATGAGACAGCGATTAACACCCTCCAGTAATACCCCTATCAACCAGCTGTTTGATCTGTACACAATTGCAGAGGTGCTAGAAGCTATACTAAGCAGATGGTAGAGCTCCATGTGCCCCTCCCCAATTTTCCCCTTTGGGTTTTCAGATTTTCCCAAAAATAAACAGGGTTCTGGCCACTGATGCCTTGAACAGTCCCAAAAATTTTGGAAGTGACTGGATGTGCTGTTCAAAAGCTATTGCATTACAAAAATTCTGAAAGAGATAAAGACAAAGGTTATGTCTACACTTAAACCGCCACAGCGGCATAGCTGCACTGCTGTAACACTTCAGCATAGATACTATCTACTCTGGCAGGAGGAGTTCTCCCATTGGCACTGGTAATCCACCTCCGTGAGAGAGGCAGTAGTTAGGATACAGGAAGAATTCTTCTGTTGACCTAGCACTGTCTACACCGGGGTTAGGTCAGCATAGCTACATCTCTCAGCCCTGGTCTACACTAGGAGTTTAGGTCGAATTTAGCAGCGTTAGATAGATTTAACCCTGCACCTGTCCACACGACAAAGCCATTTTAGTCGACTTAAAGGACTCTTAAAATCGATTTCCGTACTCCTCCCCGATGAGGGGATTAGCGCTGAAATCGACATTGCCGGGTTGAATTTGGGGTAGTGTGGACACAATTCTACAGTATTGGCCTCCAGGAGCTATCCCAGAGTACTCCATTGTGACCGCTCTGGACAGCACTTTCAACTCAGATGCACTAGCCAGGTACACAGCAAAAGCCCCGGGAACTTTTGAATTTCATTTCCTGTTTGGCCAGTGTGGCGAGCTCATCAGCACAGGTGACCAGGCAGTCCCAGAATCGCAAAAGAGCTCCAGCATGGACCGAACGGGAGGTACTGGATCTGATCGCTGTTTGGGGAAATGAATCTGTACTATCAGAACTCTGTTCCAAAAGACGAAATACCAAAATATTTGAAAAAATCTCCAAGGGCATGAAGGACAGAGGCTACAACAGGGACCCGCAGCAGTGCTGTGAGAAAATTAAGGAGCTCAGGCAAGCCTACCAAAAAACCAAAGAGGCAAACAGCCGCTCTGGGTCAGAGCCCCAGACATGCCGCTTCTATGATGAGCTGCATGCAATTCTAGGGGGGCCCCTACCACTACCCCACCCCTGTCCGTGGACACCTGCAAGGGGGGAATCTCATGCAACAGGGATGAGGATTTTGGGGACGAGGAAGATGAGGAGGTGGAGGAGGATGAGGATAGCGCACAACACGCAAGTGGAGAAACCATTCTCCCCGACAGCCAGGAACTGTTTATCACCCTGAAGCCAATACCCTCCCAAGGCGGGCTCCCGGACCTTGAAGGCAGAGAAGGCACCTCTGGTGAGTGTACCTTTGTAAATATAATACATGGTTTAAAAGCAAGCGTGTTTAATGTTTAATTTGCCCTGAAGACTTGGGATGCATTGGTGGCCAGTACAGCCCCTCCTTTTAAATGGCCAACCCAACGGGTGCTTGGTATGGGAAAGGAGGGTGCTGCTATTTGAAACCATTCCCACATGTTTTGAAGGTTCAAGAAGCTGAAAGACTGTGGCTTACCATGGCTGCCTGCAAACCGAATTCTGTTGCCCGGCCCTGCGTGTGTGATCTGTCACACCAAACCAGCAGGCCCTCAATATAAGAGGCAAAATGCGACCTTGTACCGAAAGCACATGTGCTATGTAATGTTAACAGCTTGGTTCACCATGAAAGAGTCTACCCATTGTTCTCTAAAATGTGTCTTTTAAAATACTACTCTCCCTTTTTTTCCTCCCGCAGCTACAAATGTTTCAACGCTACCCTTATCATCTCCATCCCAGAGGCTAGTGCAGATAAGGTGGTGAAAAAACGCACTCATGATGAAATGTTCTCTGAGCTCATGCAGTCATCCCGCACTGAAAGAGCTCAGCAGAATGTGTGGAGGCACACAATGTCAGAGTCCAGGAAAGCAGAAAATGAACGTGAGGACAGGAGGGACGAATGAGATGAGAGGTGGCGGGAGCAAGATGAGAGATGGCGGCAGCACGATGAGCAGAGGCAGGATGCAATGCTGAGGCTACTGGGGAATCAAACGGATATGCTCCAGCATCTGGTGGAGCTGCAGGAAAGGCAGCAGGAGCACAGACCACCGCTGCTGCCCCTGTGTAACTGCCCACCCTCCTCCCTAAGTCCCATAGCCTCCTCACCCAGACGCCCAAGAACTTGGGGGGGGGGGCCTCCACTCCACCCCAGAGGACTGCCCAAGCAACAGAAGGCTGGCATTCAATAAGTTTTGAAGGGCAGTGTGGCTTTGTCCTTCCCTCCTCCCCTCATCCACCATCCCACCCGGTGCTTCCCTCCTCCCGGGTTACCTTGGCAGTTATCCCCCTATTTGTGAGATGAATTAATAAAGAATGCATGATTTTGAAACAATAATGACTTTATTGCCTCTGCAAGCGGTGATCGAAGGGGGGAGGGTGGCTTACAGGGAAGTAGAGTGAACCAAGGGGACGGGTTTTCATCAAGGAAAAACAAACAGAACTGTCACACCATAGCCTGGCCAGTCATGAAACTGGTTTTCAAAGCTTCTCTGATGCGCAGCGCACCCGCTGTGCTCTTCTAATCGCAATGGTGTCTGGCTGTGCGTAATCAGTGGCCAGGCGATTTGCCTCAACCTCCCACCCCACCATAAACGTCTCCCCATTACTCTCACAGATATTGTTGAGCACACAGCAAGCAGTAATAACAATAGGAATATTGGTTTCGCTGAGGTCTAACCGAGTTAGTAAACTGCGCCAGCGCGCTTTTAAATGTCCAAATGCACATTCTACCACCATTCTGCACTTGCTCAGCCTATAGTTGAACAGCTCCTGACTACTGTCCAGGGTGCCTGTGTATGGTTTCATGAGCCATGGCATTAAGAGGTAAGCTGGGTCCCCAAGGATAACTATAGGCATTTCAACATCCCCAACAGTTATTTTCTGGTCTGGGAAGTAAGTCCCTTGTTGCAGCTGTTCAAACAGACCAGAGTTCCTGAAGACGCGAGCGTCATGTACCTTTCCCGGCCATCCCACGTTGATGTCGGTGAACCGCCCCTTGTGATCCACCAGTGCTTGCAGTACCACTGAAAAGTACCCCTTGCGGTTTATGTACTGGCTGCCAAGGTGGTCCGGTCCCAAGATAGACGGAACGCATATCTCTATCGCCCCACCCCAGTTAGGGAATACCATTGCAGCAAAGCCATCCAGTATGACCTGCACATTTCCCAGAGTCACTACCCTTGATAGCAGCAGCTCAGTGATTGCGTTGGCTACTTGGATCACAGCAGCCCCCACAGTAGATTTTCCCACTCCAAATTGATTCCCGACTGACCGGTAGCTGTCTGGCGTTGCAAGCTGCTCTCATCTTGGTATTCTTGCGCTTCAGGGCAGGGGAAAGCAAGTCACAAAGTTCCATGAAACTGCCCTTACGCATGCAAAAGTTTCGCAGCCACTGGGAATCATCCCAGACCTGCAACACTATGCGATCCCACCAGTCTGTGCTTGTTTCCCGGGCCCAGAATCAGCGTTCCACGGTATGAACCTGCCCCATTACCATCATGATGTCCAAATTGCCAGGGCCCGTGCTTTGACAGAAGTCTATGTCCGTGTGCATGTCCTCATCACTATCGTGATCACGCTGTCGTCGCCTCCTCGCCTGCTTTTGCAGGTTCTGGTTCTACACATACTGCAGGATAATGCACAAGATGTTTACAATGCTCACAACAGCAGCGATGAGCTGAGCGGGCTCCATGCTTGCTGTGGTATGGCGTCTGCAGGAGAGCAGAGTTGCAGCAGAAGCAGTGGATGATGATGGTTAGCACCGTGCACATTTCCCGAGGAAGAACACACGTTCCCGGGAGCCCATGACAGACAACATGGAGAAATTCGCTATCGAGACACGAGCAGGAGAGCAGAGTTGCAGAAGAAGCGGTGGATGATGACAGGATGCCACGAGAATAGATATTTATAAAGAACGACGAGAGGACCTGCGAGGTCAATTCATGGCACCAGGAGAGCAGGAGAGCAGAGTTGCAGCGGAAGCGGTGGTTGGATGACAATGGTTAGCAGTCCTACTGCATCGTCTGCTGAAAGCAGTACAGCGTCTGCACGGAAAAAAGGCGCGAAACGATTGTCTGCCTTTGCTTTCACGGAGGGAGGGGCGACTGAAAACATGTACCCAAAACCACCCGCAACAATGTTTTTGCCCCATCAGGCATTGGGAGCTCAACCGAGAATTCCAATGGTCAGTGGAGACTGCGGGAACTGTGGGATAGCTACCCACAGTGCAACGCTCCGAAAGTCGACGTTAGCCACGGTACTGTGGACGCACTCTGCTAACTTAATGTGCTTAGTGGGGACACACAAAATTGACTGTATAAAATCGCTTTCTAAAAATCGACTTCTATAAATTCGACCTAATTTTGTAGTGAAGACATACCCTCAGTGGTGTAGATTTTTTACACCCCTGAGAGACGTAGCTATGCCAATTTAAATTCCCAGTGTAGACCAGACGAAATACAGAAATGCCATCAATTTGTGTGTGCAGGTATGTTTACACTACAGAGACTATACTGCCACAGCTCTGATGGTATAATCTCATTTTGTAGACACAGCCTATGCCAGCAGAAGGGGTTTTTCTGTCCTTGTAGGAACACCACCTTCCTGAACGAAGACAGCTCTCTTCTGTTGACATAACTCCCAATGTAGATGGAGCCGTGTCAGCAGAGCTACGCCGGTTGAGCTGTGGTTTTTTCATACCCGACACATGTAGTTATGCCAATATAACTTTTCAGTGTAGACCAAGCCCAAGGCCTTTGCAAGACCTGACAAGTTACAAAATAACCCATATTTTAGATTCTGGAATACTCTATAAATAAATCGTCTACTGTCAGTCTACGGGAACTTCTTTCCTAGAAGAATCCAAAAAATACCAAAAACATTTTTAGAAAGGAGTCATTTTAAAATGCTTTTAGCTCAAACTAATTAACAAATTTAATTGTATATGTTCACAAAACTCATTCTGTACTCAAAGAGTAAATTATATAAGTTTGGGGAGGATACGTTATATTATTTATATATAACTAAGGCCTGGTCTACACTAAAAAATTATGTCGACATAGCTATGCTGCTCAGGATGTGAACAATTCATACCCCTGAACAGTGTAGTTAAGCCAACCTAAGTCCCTATGTAGACAGCGTTAGGTCAACGAAAGAATTTTTCCATCCACCTACTAACACCTCTCAGGGAGGTGGATTATCCATGCCAATGGGAGAAGCCCTCCCGTTAAGATAGGTAGTGTATATAATGAAGCACTGCTGTGGCACAGCTGTGCTGCTGTAGCATTTTAACTGTAGACGAGCCCTGCTTTACATGCAACTTTCAAAACAACCATTTTTATTATCAAATCCACTCATCACGTTATCTGGATGTTTCTACTTAAATGACCATCTGTAAAATAATTAACAGTATTTCTATTTAAATGGTCATCATCAGGTTTCTAAGTTAACAACCCCTCTGAGATGAATAGAGGTAATCTGACAACTAAGAGCCCATGTTTCAGGCTTCCTGCAGACTCAGGCAGATAATACTGCACCAATTACACTCAGGTTATGTTTTTTGTTCTTTTAAGATTTTCTTCACACTCAGGACTAGAAACTTAATTTTTTTAAATGAAAGCTATAATTCAATGAGAATCATATCTGAGAACAAAATATTTGCTAATGATTACTGTGAAGTAGAAAAAAATAGGACTAAGTGTGATGTTAAATACAAAACTCTCCTTATTAATAAACTTTAACAGTAACCTATGCCTTTAATTTCTACTTCCACATTGTAACTAAATCTATTTGCTATAGGGAACCAAAAGAAGGTTGGATTCACCATAAAATAATTCCTAAGGGCACATTTTATAATGGTTATAACTAACTAACGGATTTACTTGAAAATATCAGAAGAACAGAGCAAGGCTTCCTCTAGTGATGAACAGACTACAATGGAAGTCCATATGGATGCAGCAATCCACCAATCCTGTTCTCAGTACAGGATCAGGGCCTAAATGTTCCACTGAGGATACTGTAATTGCAACACTCAACCAAACCTTACTTATAGAGCTGCAGTGATGCCATATTATTATAATTAATAATGCTGTGCTCTTTTGTAGCCCCTTTTATCCACTCTTTTTTTCAATTATAGACCACTGTTTAAAATTCACTTATTCAGGAAGGTCAGTGAGTGTCTTGTAGAAGTCATGGACCAGTTCCAATCAGGCATCAGATGGCTGGCTCTGTGGGAGTGATCTGGTTGCTGACCCACCCTTGGCTGTTCTTCCATCCTGATTATGGACTTGTGATGCATCTCTTTATTGGTGTTGACCACAGGGATGTTGTTTTCATGGTCTGTTACTGGTAAATCCACAGCTACATGTTATACATGGAATACAGGAACCCAAAACTGATACCAGTCAGCTCTGTGTTTTTGGGGAACCAGGGCGCAGTGTCTGGCCTGTCTGACTCATGAGGGACACTTCCCCCACCCACCCCCAGCCAGTCTCTGCTCGAACCAAGACCGATCTGAGAAAAGACTTGCAGAGAGCAGTGAAGGGCGTTGGGAGACACACCTAGACCCTTCCTGACAAGGGTGACAAAATTAAGACATCTCCATTTGCATACAGAATGGAGAGCAGAGACAACTCCCCTAGCCTCATCTGCATGAAAGATGGGACAGGGATTAGCATACAGAATGAAAAACAGAGAACCGCACTGAACTCTGGGACCAGAAAAGTAGGGAAGCACTGCATCATGGGAATCTCTGCTCCAGATGTTAATGAACCTACGCCTGCCCACACCCGGCTCAGCAGTTATCAGACCAATTCTAGTAATGAATCCTTGATGGATATCCAAAATACTGAAGCAGCCTAGTTGCATTGTGAGCTCCCTGGAAGAAAACACCACCCATAGCCAAAAGTGATCAGCTCCTATTGTCTTGCCTAAAGAAAACCCTTGAGTCATCAGTTTACCCATAAACAAATCTAGTGTTCTCCCTTGAACCATTGTTGTTTCTCTACAAAAACCCCTACCTATGTTCAAGTAAGTGTTCTGATGCGGGGTTTGCTCATCAAGAAGGTTGCTACCAGTACAATTGTGATGTGAGAGTGGGGATAGGGACGTGCTGAATCTGGAACATGATCCAGCCCATTGAGTACAGGGACATATAAGGGGTCAGGTTGAAAGTGCTGATTGACCCGGTCCGCTCAGACTTGGTGTGTGTATGTGTGTGTGTGTGTGTGTGTCCGTGTCCGTCCAGTTCCAGGGAACCTAGGTCCTGCAGGATAGCTCCATTGGGAGGGGACTTGCATAAGGGAGAAGTAGAGCTCCATATGAAAACACACGTGACACAAGCAGTACATTGATAGAATTACAGGCCCCCCTTCCCCCCTCCCCCCCCCCCCCCCCCCGAAGAGTAACCCAAATAAATGAGCATTCCCCAAAGTAACGGGCAGATCTGGTAACAAATTGGTGGAGAATGCGTGACCCTAATCAGATGGTAATTGTTGAGTACTTGCTGTGGAGTAGGGAAACTAAGGCACTGACCTGAGTAAGCTCTCTTTCTTTTCCTTTTTCAGACCAAGCTCCTTTAGCAAGGTCTCTCTCTGATAGACTATTTGGTAACCTTCTGTTAAGAATCATAATTAGAATACCTGTAGAACTGTGAAATAAGGAGTTAAGAGTAGAGCCTTAAAAATAAAGGTTTTAGAAAGAGCTGTTGGTGGGGATCATTAGTGAAATAAAGAAATAGAGATGGCTGAAAAAGATGCTCACTTGAGACAGGAGAAAACCAACACGTTAGAGAGATGGGTAATGAAAAAGGGGAAATGCCCCTGGGAAAGGGGGTGTTTTAAGGGTGAGAATCCCCTGACTGAAGCTAGTCTGAGCTTTGAACAATATTGCACAACCTTTAAGCCACGTGGTAGTGCAAAGGATGCAGCTGCTGCATGGGCATTATTTTATGCATGTCTGGACATGGTTGAAATGGTAAAGAGAGGGCAGGAACTAGAGCTTGAGAAAAAGCAGTTACAACAACGTTTGAATAAATGTGAGACAGAGGTGTGAATTGATAGCAGAAAAGCTCAGAATGGTGACTATACTTAGAGATATACAAGAGGAGAGAGACAAGGCAAGCAGGAATGCAGAACAGCATAGAAAAGAGTTGACACACACAAAAGTTCTGTTAGAAGAAGCAAGAGCTGCAACTCTCTTCTTGGCAGAAGAGAACAGGGCAGCAAAGGCAGCAGCAGACCATCAGGAGTGTGAGGCAAAGATTAGTAAATTGCGTGTCCAACTTAGTGCCCATAAGGGGGTGGTAGCAGCTGTAAGGTTAAGAGAGGATTGTGATTTGGAGCCCCCTGGGAAAATAAAGATACTCCCTGATGCTGTCCCCAAAAACCCATTTAACCCCAATTGGCCACACATGCATAATGTTGCCACAAGGGAGGTTAAACACGTAGTTGCAGGAGCCAATCTTCCCACAAGCTGGTCATGGACGTAGTAAGATGGTCTCCTAGTCAAGCCAAGGCTATTGCTGAGAGACTGGGGCCACAGTGTGACACAGCCGTTCCATGGCTGGCCAAACTTTGGCAAATGTACCCCTCTGCTGATGGCATGGACTTAACACAATTGGCTCAGTTATGCGCCTCTCCTTGTGATGCAGATGCTCTAGACATAGGCATAGGTTCTTGGGAGCGGACTGCCACTGGACCCCGGGAATGGATGATAAGTGCTCTTAAAATATTACTGCCTGCGTCTTCCCTTAAGAAACTGTATATAACGGAAGAGCAGAAACCAGGAGAGGTCCCAGAATTTGAAAGAAAATGCTGGCAGCTCTCTCTGGCCTTGGCTACACTTGCGACTTACAGCGCTGTAAAGCCGCCCCCAGCACTGTAACTCACTCCCCGTCCACACTGGCAAGGCATTTGCAGCGCTGTATCTCTGTGGTTGCAGCGCTGCCTGTACTCCACCTCTCCGAGAGGAACAGCGAGTATTGCGCTGCCGCTGCAGTGCTGCAGCGCCAGTGTGGCCGCCCAATGCGCTGTGAATGGCCTCCAGAATTATTCGGCAGTATCCCACAATGCCTGTTCTAGCCACTCTGGTCATCAGTTCAAACTCTACTGCCCTCAGGTAACCAACCATGTGACCCACCCTTTACATTCCCCGGGAATTTTAAAAATCCCCTTCCTGTTTGCTCAGCCCGGCATGGTGTGGAGTGCTATCAGCGAATCTTTCCAGGTGACCATGCCTCCACGCGCCAAGCGAGCCCCAGCATGGAGCAATGGCGAGTTGCTGGACCTCATCAGTGTTTGGGGGGAGGAAGCTGTACAGTCCCAGCTGCGCTCCAGCCGTAGGAATTACGATACCTTCGGGAAGGTATCAAAGGACATGATGGAAAGGGGCCATGACCGGGACGCCCTGCAGTGCAGGATTAAAGTGAAGGAGCTGCGGAGTGCCTACCGCAAAGCCCGCGACGCAAACGGCTGCTCGGGTACTCCCCCCGCGACCTGCCGATTCTACAAAGAGCTGGATGCGATACTTGGGGTTAACCCCACCTCCACTCCGAGCACCACCATGGACACTTCAGAGCCGGAGGAGGAGGAGGAGGAAAACGGGAGTGATGGTGGTGGGCCGGATGGAGACACCCCGGAATCCCTGGAGCCATGCAGCCAGGAGCTCTTCTCGAGCCAGGAGGAAGGTAGCCAGTCGCAGTGGCTGGTACTTGGTGGAGGACAAACAGAAGAGCAGGTTCCCGGTAAGCGGGGTTTTTTTTCGGGAAGGAATTTTTTCAGTGCGGGCTCTTTGGGAGAGGAGGGTTAGGCATGCATGCCTAGATGCGGAATAATGCATTGATGTGGTTTATCACATCGCGGTAATCGGCCTCGGTAATCTCCTCGAATGTCTCATCCAGAACGTGTGCAATGCGCTTGCGCAGGTTTATCAGGAGAGCCACCGTGGTCCTTGTCCCAGCCAGGCTAACGTGTCCGTGCCACTGTGCCACGAGGGGCGGAGGGACCATTGCTGCACACAGGCAAGCTGCATATGGGCCAGGGCAGAAGCTGCATTGCAGTAGAAGACCCTCCCTTGCTTCCCAGGTCACCCTCAGCAGCGAGATATCGTCCAGGACGAACTCCTGTGGAAAATGTTGGGACAGTGTTGAGTGTAGGTGCCCCCTGAAGCTGTTGGCTCTCCCCAAGGCACAGAAACCCAGAGGACAGTGCAGCCCTGAAACAATCAGTCCCCCTTACTCACCATTTTGAGGCTCCCGTGGGATATGTGTGCTCTGTTTCGGACGGGAAAATTATGCTATTGTGTAGACCCTGTGTGTTTTCTACTCCTTAAGTGCGGGGGGAATCATTACTCTGTCTGGTACAAACAATGCTGCCTCTGTTAAATGTTGCATTTTGCCTATACAGCTGCATCAACCTTGAGACCTCAGCCATCCCTCTTATCGCCTGCTCAGAGACTGCAAAGACTCAGGAAGAGACCGCGAAAAAGCAAAGAAGACATGCTGCAAGAAGTGATGTGGCAATCTATTAAAGAGAATGAGAAAGCACAGAACTGGAGGGAGAGAGAAAGCAGGATCCGCCAGGAAAATGCAGCGCACCGGCGGCAAAGCACCGCGCACCAGCAGCAAAGCACTGATACGCTCATAAGCATCCTGGAGCGCCAAGCAGACGCTATCCAGGAGCTGGTAGCCATGCAGAAAGAGGAGCAGTACCGCAAACGCCACCCCCCCCTACAGCCCTTGTCCCAAAACTCTTTCCGTTGTGCCCCACTGTCACCTCCAACCCACTTTCCCCAACTTCCGTATTCTTCACGCCACCCGCTGCCTCCAACACCAGTATCTTCACCACCCAGCCCTGAAAACCACGACCCTTACCCTCTGCACTCAACCCCATCACCATGCAGTATAGCTGTCCTGAAGTGCAGCACTCACTGCACAGCACACCAGACAGGATATGCGCAAATCTGTGATTGTACTGTTCCCCACTCCACCCCCTTGTTTCTTTTCAATAAATATTTTTTTTTCTTTTCAATAAATGGATTTTTTGGCTTTGAAAACATTCTTTATTATTGCATAAAGTAAAAGACTCCTTAGCCCAGGAAATAAACAGGCACTGCAAGTCTGCTTGTTTGCTTAGCAAACACTGATTCCTAAAGACTGGAACTACTGCACTTCACTCCCGTGCAGGGCACCAGATATCACTGCTGGTTTTCAGCCTCAAATTGCTACCTCAAGGCATCCCTAATCCTTGCAGCCCAGCGCTGAGCCCCTGTAATAGCCCTTCTCTCTGGCTGTGCAAATTCAGCCTCCAGGTGTTGAACCTCAGAGGTCCATGCCTGAGTGAAGCTTTCACCCTTCCCTTCACAAATATTATGGAGGGCACAGCACGCGGATATAACCGCGGGGATGCTGTTTTCGGCCAAGTCCAGCTTCCCATACAGAGATCGCCAGCGGCCCTTTAAACGGCCAAAGGCACACTCCAAAGTCATTCGGCACCGGCTCAGCCTGTAGTTGAACCGTTCCTTGCTGCTGTCAAGGCTCCCTGTGTAGGGTTTCATGAGCCACGGCATTAACGGGTAAGCGGGATCTCCAAGGATCACAATGGGCATTTCAACTTCCCCTACCGTGATCTTCCGCTCTGGGAAAAAAGTCCCGGCCTGCATCTTCCTGAACAGCCAAGTGTTCCGAAAGATGCGTGCGTCATGCACCTTTCCGGGCCAGCCTGTGTTAATGTCAATGAAACGCCCACGGTGATCCACAAGCGCCTGGAGAACCATAGAGAAATACCCCTTCCGATTAATGTACTCGGATCCTAGGTGGGGTGGTGCCAGAATAGGAATGTGCGTCCCATCTATCGCCCCTCCACAGTTAGGGAACCCCATTTGTGCAAAGCTATCCACTATTTCCTGCACGTTACCCAGAGTCACGGTTCTTCTGAGTAGGATGCGATTAATGGCCTTGCAAACTTGCATCAACACGATTCCAACGGTCGACTTTCCCACTCCAAACTGGTTTGCGACCGACCGGTAGCTGTCTGGAGTTGCCAGCTTCCAGATTGCAATAGCCACCCGTTTCTCCACTGGCAGGGCAGCTCTCAATCTCGTGTCCTTGCGCCGCAGTGTGGGGGCAAGCTCCTCACACAGTCCCATGAAAGTGGTTTTTCTCATCCGAAAGTTCTGCAGCCACTGCTCGTCATCCCAGACTTCCATGACAATGTGATCCCACCACTTGGTGCTTGTTTCCTGAGCCCAAAAGCGGCGTTTAACGGTGCTGAGCCTGTCCATGAATGCCACAAGCAATTTCGTGTTGTACGCATTAAGCGGCTCGATAGCATCGTCGGACTCCTCATCTTCACTCTCACTTTGGATCTTAAGGAATAGTTCAACTGCCAAACGTGACGTGCTGGCGAGACTCGTCAGCCTACGCCTCAGCAGTTCGGACTCCATTTCCCGTAGACAGATCGCGCTGCACAGAAACCGTTGAAAGATGGCGCCAAAGGTGGACGGAAACAAAGGGATTTCTGGGATGCGAAGCGATGCATCACGGGGCATTGGGACAGGACCCAGAATCCCCCTTCCCACAACCCACAGCACCAGAATGGGAAAAGGTGCTCTGTGGGATAGCTGCCCATAATGCACCGCTCCCAATAGCGCTGCAATTGCCGCAAATGTGGCCACGACAGTGCGCTGGGCAGCTGTCAGTGTGGACAGACTGCAGCGCTTTCCCTACTCAGCTACACGAAGTCAGGTTTAACTCACAGCGCTGTACATCTGCAAGTGTAGCCAAGGCCTCTGATTCATTACCTCAGACAGAAGAGAATGGGATTATCACTTTCCAGTATCAGGGACATGAATTAGTACAGAGCACTTATGCAGGACTAAATTCTCAGACAAAATTGACCATGGGGACTGTGGATTTAGAACACCTAACCTGGAGTGAACTAGTGGCAAAAATCAAACAGGCAGGAGATTTGCTGTGAGAAACTGGTATCTTAAAAAGACAAGTCAGCAAAAAGACTACCTCAGAGCCCGTGCAGGCTACCACATTTACAAATAATGGTCCTCACTCTGCCAGGCACCCTCCCAATCCTAATTCCCCTACCTCCCACAACCCTGGGCAGCGCCGACCCAAGGAGACCCTTAGGAACATGATTTGGAAGGAGCTGGTGAATTTAGGAGAGGATATGGGAAAATATGATTGCCAGCCCCTCAGCATCCTGATTAATGCTTTGTTTCAGGTCATGCGGAAAACAGAGTTAATGCAGGGAGCTCCCCCACAACCTACTGCCCCGGTACGGAGTGCATCCCCCACGCCCACTGCCTGTCAAAGCCAGATCCCTGCCCCCTCTTCTGAGGCCGTGGCTACACTTGAAACTTCAAAGCGCTGCCGTGGGAGCGCTCCCGCGGCAGCACTTTGAAGTGCGAGTGTGGTCACGCGCCAGCGCTGGGAGAGCAGGTACTCCACCTCCATGAGGGGATTAGCTTATAGCGCGGCTCCTAGCGCTGGGGCACTGTTTACACTGGTGCTTTAGAGCACTGTAACTTGCTGTGCTCAGGGTGGTGTTTTTTCACACCCCTGAGCGAGAAAGTTGCAGCGCTGTAAAGCACCAGTGTAGCCATAGCCTGAGTGGAGGCTCTGGGAGTCTGACGATCAGTAGGGGCCTCCCCAGCTGATCGCAAGACATCAGTGCGACATACGGAGGAGACCCACTGTGAGGGCTACAGTGGGGAACCCAGGGATGTTAGCCCAATTGCTAGCGGACAGGCTCTCCGAAGGGAGACCCACCACTAAACAAGTTCAACTCAACAGGTATGAGGGAGAAACTGTCTCCCATGGTTTGTCTCTTTGGAGTGGCGATTTGTCTGTTAAAAAAGCCATCCCAATCTCCCAGTGTTTGTATGTGAACAGCCATGTGATCTGTGACAAGGGGGAGGGAAGTTCAAACTGTTTGTCTAGTCAGAAAAGCAGTTTAACTGCTGGGGGAGAAAATGTCTCCAGTGTTCTGTCTGTGGAACAGGCAGAAAATACCTCTCAGTTTATGCTGACTGAGGATTTGTCAGTTGTGCCAGATGTAGTTCTGGACTCAACTAAAACCCAGGAAGGAAGTGTTCCTAAGCCTGTGTCTGTTGGGGGTAATGACTTGCCCATGGAGGAAGCTACCCCAATCTCCAAACATTTGTCTGGGAACAAAGGGGAGTAAATTCCAAACTTTGTGAATGTTAGGAATGGCAGTTTATCTGCTGGGGGAGAGCCTGTCTCTTATCTTCTGTCTGAGGAGCAGACAGAATGTGCCTCTCAGCTTATGCTGATTGAGGATATGTAAATTGTCTCAGAAGTCATTCTGGACTCAACTGAAACCCAGAAAGATGCTCAAGAAGATGTTTCTGTAGAGCAACCCCTAGCTGAAAAGGAAAAGGAGGAAATTTCTGGGGAAATGAACTGTTGCCTAAAAGTGCTCCTGAAGGAATAAAACCTCATGCTAGCTTTTGCAAGCAGTTTGCTACAACTAAAAGGTGTGGAAGTGAGTTGATTGAGTTAGCTCAGAATGAATCATTGCCTGTAGCAAGCAACAGTGTAGGTGCTGAGAAATTTGGTTCAGTTTCTAGCTGCCAAAGTTTCTCAACTGTGTATGAATCCACTGACTTTGTTTTAGAAAGATCCAGGGTGGAAGCCATCCCTACTAAAACCAACACTGCTTCTGTCACTGCTAAGCAGCTCTTTACACACACCTGGGATGGCCGGGGCTCTATTGTGAATTGGGCCAGCCCCAGTGTTTGTCAGGTAGAAATCCTGAATGGGAAAAATGGAAAACCCTGGCGGAAATGGTTTCATTCTTCACAGCTCAAAGAATGGAAGGATAAACCACCTGACTCTCAAAACTGTCTTCTCCATCCTGTCGGCCACCCTTCTTGGCAAGCAAGAAGGAATGGCTTTGAGCCGTTGGAAAATACGCATCGAGTGGGTTGGTCAGTGCCTACCCCGATGTTGAGACAGAAAAAGGCCAGAAAAGTCCTTGACTTATTATGGCCACCCTGAGGTAGGTCACTGCTTCATGTTCACCCTGTAATATTGGTCCCAGATTCTCCCAGTATATACGGGGGAAGTTTTTCTCTCTTCTCTGCCCCCTCACAGGTCCCAAACATGAGCCATGACATCCCAGTGGTGCACCAGCACCCTGCTGTTCATAAGCGTCTGGAGTTTGATGCTGTCCTGTGATCCCTCTGAACCTCTGGAGGTGCTTGCCAGCTGGAGCCCAGGAAGTAAAATTGCTGTGCCACATGCATGGATTCTAGGAATGGGAGGAACCCCCTGGCCCTGCAACATCGCTAGCAGTTTTAGGCTGTTGGCAACTCCTTGGGTTGCCCCTGGAAAAGCATTGCCAATTGCACGCATAGTGCCACCGGAGAGTCACTCAAGTTTTATTATGAAACTAAGACCACCCCAGACTCCATCCCATTCTTCTGTAAGCCATTGTGGTCTCGAATGGGACGTACAACATCAAACACACCCAGTGACAGCCTCCTTGGTGGCGGAAAGTGCAGGGTAGCCCTGGTTTCCTCCGCTGTTTGGGGAACAACCATGCCGTTATGTGTCATCATTGTCACTGGAACTCAGACACCTCCGTTACCTGGAGAGGAACTGCAGCTGTCTCTGATCACGCCAGCAGGCAAGAATATCACACAATTCCTCATAAACTAGGAACCGCTGAACTGGACTTTAGCTGGACATGACTTGATTCAGCAAGGTCCCCCAGACTGGGTAATTCCATTAAAAGGCACATATTGTGACAAGCTCATGCCAGCAATTTGGTTTAAATTCTATGGGCATATTGCCATTTTGGAGGGATTCCATGAGGCCGGTTGGTACAGAGTGGAATTGGGCCAACAACAACAACAAATTTTAATTTTCAACCCTCTGATCACAAACCTTGCTCCCCTCCGTCGTTTACTGTTTCTGTAATGTAACCACCATTGTTAGTTGTGATATTAAGTTTACTGTGCCTATATGGACTGTACAACATTTAAATGCCTATCCTGAGCTCTACAAGGAGGCTTCCCCCATTTCACTGGGAATGGGTCTCATTGCCATTAAGGTAAAAACACAGGCCATCACTCCTGGTGGGAGACTTTGCTTGGGTGGAGCCCCAGTGCAACAGGTTTTTTAAATATTATGTTTTACCCCATTGTGGTGATCATCGGCTTCCAAATTATACTAGCAATTGGCCTGGTTCTGCTGGTTTGTTGGATACAACAACTGATGCGGCGACTGCAATTGATGGAAGATCAGACCCAGTACCACGGAGTAAGGATGTGATGGGGATACTCGCTTAGCACAAAGCACCCCATCAACGGGGGGACTTGATACGAGTCAGCTCTGTGTTTTTGGGGAACCAGGACGCAGTGTCTGGCCTGTCTGACTCATGAGGGACACTCCCCTCCCCCGTCGGTCTCTGCTCAAACCAAGACCAATCAGAGAAAAGACTTGCAGAGAGCAGTGAAGGGCATTGGGAGACACACCTAGACCCTTCCTGACAAGGGTGACAAAATTAAGACATCTCCATTTGCATACAGAATGGAGAGCAAAGACAACTCCCCTAGCCTCATCTGCATGAAAGATGGGACAGGGATTAGCATACAGAATGAAGAACAGAGAACCGCACTAAACTCTGGGACCAGAAAAGTAGGGAAGCACTGCATCATGGGAATCTCTGCTCCAGATGTTAATGAACCTATGCCTGCCCACACCCAGCTCAGCAATTATCAGACCAATTCTAGTAATGAATCCTTGATAGATATCCAAAATACTGAAGCAGCCTAGTTGCATTGTGAGCTTCCTGGAAGAAAACACCACCCATAGCCAAAAGTGATCAGCTCCTATTGTCTAGCCTAAAGAAAACCCTTGAGTCATCAGTTTACCCATAAACAAATTTAGTGTTCTCCCTTGAACCATTGTTGTTTCTCTACAAAAACCCCTACCTATGTTCAAGTAAGTGTTCTGTTGCTTAGGGCATGGCTACACTTGCAGACGTAGAGCGCTATAAGTTAAACCCGCCTTCGGAGAGTGCAGTAGGGAAAGCGCTGCAGTCTGTCCACACTAACAGCTGCTTGCGCACTGCCGTGGCCACATTTGTGGCACTTGCAGCGGCATTGGGAGTGGTGCATTATGGGCAGCTATCCCAGCATGCAAGTGACTGCAACGTGCTTTTCAAATGGGGTGGAGGGGTGGAGTGTGACAGGTAGTGTGTTGTGTGTATGTTGGGGGAGAGAGAGTGGGTTTTGGGGGGCTGAGACCATGTCAGTATGCTGTCTTGTAAGTTCAGACAGCAGCAGACCTCCCTCCCGCCCCTCTCTCACACAGCATTCCACAGTAACGGTGTGCATGCCGGCTGTCAGCAACGGAGCTTTGAAAGGGCATTTCCGCATTCCTACAGGAGTTCAAAACAATGACAAGAGTGACCACTTGACTTAAGGGGAGTATGGGACATATCCGGAGGCCGATCAGAGCGCAGTAATGCAACACCTTATTCGCAGCAAACGTTATTCCTCTCGCCGAGGTGGAGTACCAGCAGCACTGTAGTCACGGAGACAGAGCGCTCTACATGCCTTGCCAGTGTGGATGGGGAGTGAGCTAGTGTGCCCGGGGCTTCTTTATTGTGCTGTAACTCGCAAGTGTAGCCAAGCCCTTTGATCCAAACTATCCATCAGTTCCACTGGGACTCCATCTCCTGACTAATCATGCTGGGGGCTCTGCCTGTCTCCTGCCCTCAGGACCCTGAGCTACCACCATCACCTGGGAACCCCGACCAGTTCAAGCTTCAGGGAGCGGTGAGATCCACTTCTTTCTCTCTCTCTCTCTGTTTTCCTTTCTACCTTAGGTATTAACCTTTAATAATGTATGTTATCTTGGTTTAGGCTCTTCTTGTGTAGTTTTCACTATTATTCAATAAATAACTTTTATGGTTAAGCTGGTTGCCTCTCTCTCTCTTGCTGAGCCTTACTCTTTTGTATTTTTAGCTTCCCCCATTTACTCTACAGCAACACTTCTTTTACCTAAGCTAAAGATCCCTGCAGCGTCCAAAATACTGTGGGGTTTGCTCATCAAGTAGATTACTACCAGTACAATTGTGATGTTAGAGTGGGGATAGGGATGTGCTGAATCTGGGACACATAAGGGTGGCAGCTTTCAAGTGCTGCTTGACCTAGTCCATTGAGCCCAGGGGCACATAAGGGGGAGCAGCTTGAAAGTGCTGCTTGATCCAGCCCATTGAGTACAGGGACATATAAGGGGGGTCAGCTTGAAAGTGCTGATTGATTCGGTCTGCTCAGACTTGCTCTGTTAATGTATGTTGCTCTGTTAATGTGTGTGTGTTCATCCGGTTCCGGGGCTGGAGGAACCCAGCCCTAGGGAACCTAGGTTCTGCAGGATAGTTCCATTGGGAGTGGACTTACATAAGGGAGAAGTAAAGCTCCATATGAAAACACACGTGACACAAGCAGTACATTGACAGAATTACAGGATCATCCCCCCCAGAAGAGTAACCCGAATAAATGAGCATTCCCCAAACTAACGGGCAGATCTGGTAACAAAACCCAATCACGGGCCAAAGTGAGTCCACATGCAGGGAAGCCATAATGCTACATCCTTCCCCTCCACATTAACATGATCAGCATTCAGTATGGTCATTCCTTTTTGACTTTCAAAAAAACCAAAATCAAAAAACAAAAAAAACACCACTGATGGCTACTTATGGATTCATAGATTCCAAGGCCAGTAAGGACCATGGTGATCATTTAGTCTGTCCCCCTGTATAACACAGGCCTTCAAACTTTCCCCAAAATAACTCCTAAAACATACCTTTTAGAAGAACATCCAATCTTGATTTAAAAATTCTCAATGATCGAGAATCCACCATGACCCTTGGAAAATTGTTCCAATGGTTAATTATTCTCATTGTTAAAAATGGAATTCTGAATTTGCATTTGAATTTGTCTAGCTTCAACTTCCAGCCACTGGATCGTGTAATAACTTTCTTTGTTAGATGGATTAAATATTTGTTCCTTGTGTAGGGACTCACACTGTAATCAAGTCACCCCATAACCGTTTCTTTGCCAAGCTAAATAGTTCGAGCTCCTTGAATCTATCACTATAACACACGTTTTCTAATCTTTTGATCATTCTTGTGGCTCTTCTCTGAACCCTCTCCAATTTATCAACATCCTTCTTGAGTCCCGTATCATATAAGCAGGGCTTTGGAGCTGTGCTCCGGCTCCAGCTCCAGGCAAAAACCTGCAGCTCCACTGCTCCTGCATATAAGTATGGCTTGCATTCTTTGTTCCTAGATGTATACATCTAGCCATATTAAAATGCATATTGTTTGCTTGAGCCAATCTTACCAAGCTATCCAAATCACTCTGTATCAGTGACCTGTCCTCTTTATTATTTACCGTTCCCCCATTTTGTGTGTCATCTGCAAACTTTATCAGTGATTTTATGTTTTCTTCCGGGTCATTAATAAAAATGTTAAATAGTGTAGGACCAAGAACCGAACCTTGTGTGGCCCCACCAGAAATGCACCTGTTCAATGATGCTTCAGCATTTACAATTACATTTTGAGACCTATCAGTTAGCCAGCTTTTAATCCATTTAATGTGTGTCATGTTAATTTTATATAATTTGAGTTTTTTTAAAATCAAAATATCATGTGGTACCACATCAATGCCTCACAGAAGTCTAAGTATATTACATCAACACTATTACATTTATCAAACTTGTAATCTCATCAAAAAAGATATCAAGTTAGTTTGACAGATCTATCTTCCACAAATCCATGTTGATGGGTATTATAATTAATGCCATCCTTTAATTCTTTATTAACTGAGTCCTGTGTCAGCCACTCCATTATCTTGCCTTGGATTGATGTCAGACTGACAGGCCTATAATTACCTGGGTCATCCTGTTTACCCTTTTTAAATATTGGCACAACATTAGCTGTCTTCCAGTCTTCTAACTTCCCGAGTATTCCAAGTCTTACTAAAAATCAACATCTATGTTGCAGCAAGCCCCTCAGCCAACTCTTTTAAAACTCTTGGATGCAAGTTATCCAGACCTGCCAATTTAAAAATGTTTAACTTTAACAGCTTCTGTTTAACATCCTCCAGAGACACAAGTGGAATGGAAAGAGTCTTATCATATATGACTACATCGTTTTTTTCTCCCAAATACAGAACAGAAATATGAACACTTCTTTTTCTGCATATACTTAATTCTGTGGGTACTATGGGGAGACCCCACTTGGGATACTGTACTCAGTTCTGGTCTCCTCAGTCCCAGAAAGATAGTGACAAACTAGAGGGAGTTCAGAGAAGAGGTACAGAGAAGCTCAGGGGGCTGGAGGGGTTAAGTACTGGGGATTGATTCAAACAGTAAAATCCATTGGCCTCACTGAAGTAATGACTGAGGGAGGACCTACGAACTCTCTGCAAGTGCCTGAGGGGCAAAAACCCCAATGGGAGAGGAATTTGTGGGGGGATAAGTGGAGAGAACTAGAAGGAAAGGGGTGAGATGAGCCAAGGAAAAGCTGAACAGAAACTGTCCTATAGCACTGAGGCATCTGAAGGCTGGGAGAGTCATCTCCATACCAGAATAGACTATAGCCCCATTGCTTGGAATATTGAGAAGCAGGAACCCTACGAAATGGAACATGGAGAATGGTCCTGCCCTGGTCCCTAGACTTTGGGTTGGGCGAAACCTGATGGAGTGTTCCTATACTAAGTTCTATGATTCTAAGTTTTCATGGCCTCCCTAGTCACAGCACAGTCAATGTTTGAAGTTGGCCTCATCCTGCCTAAATGGGTACCTGAGCCTGGAAGATGAGTACCAAAGCAAAGATCAACTTTGGGTTGTTGGGTATCCCCAAAATCTCAGAACTGACAGCAATCAGCCAGGACTCAATGACCAAAAACATGAAGCCTGTCAGCCCTTGTTAACCAGGGACCTGTTATTATCCGACCAGCACCTAAAGCTGGAGAGGGACAGATATCCTACACAATACCGTACATTAACTGGAATGATCTCACTAGTGATATTACAAAGAAGGTGCAGGTACCTCTCACTTGTATGGCACATCCAAAGCTGTACCTGCCTGTTACTTGGTTGCCAACACTAGGAGATGTAAAAAACAACAACAAATAACCCATACTTTTCCCTCTGAGCTCCTGAGATCCCAAATCCCACTCATTAAGGGCCACCAGAGGAAAAACCGGAGACTCAATGTATGAATGTCCCTCGTTCGGCAGTGCCCATACAGTGAATGGCTGCAATCAAGGTTAGGCCATAGTAGCCTCTCAGGAAGGGCCTGTAAAGGTGATGGTTCCAGTTACAGTTATGCCACAGATGTTTGTCAACAGATGTCTTCTCTGGAGAACACAGTCATGATCGTCCACCATCAGGAAGCACCGTCACTACGTAACAGAGCAATCCTGGTCTAAATCTTGATTGCCCATCAGGAAATATCCCCTGGTAATGAGTTAACCTGGTCAGGTCACAGTTGTCCATCATGCAGTTACCCACTGCGTAATGGGAGTCACTCAGCATTAGGTCACAGCTGCCCACCAGGCAAAAGGAAGCTCTGTGGAAGATAGTGTGCAAAGGGCACAAATTATTGGGCAACGTTTTTTGAGTAACCATGTCCTAAACCTAAATGAAACCATCAGCCATAAAGAGACCACATGGGAGACAATCATGTTCTAAACCTGGGAGTAACTATCACCTTTAGATAGGTTGCCTAATGAAAAACTATGATTTAATCTCTAGATACCATAATCCCTTGAGGCACCTGGGACAGCAGTAGCCTATGCAAGTGAAACAGTAGCCTACAGAAGCACTTCCAGACTGGCAATTGTGATATAACCTTGAATAACCATTATCCACATGAAGCACTGTTTGACAACCTGTGGGCAAAACCACTGCACATAACAAAAGTGCTCAAGGCACAAACATGGCCTGCCCCTTACCAGTGAAAACACTAACACATGAACCCAGTGTCATAAGAACAACTAGGATGTTTCCCTAGTGAGTATGTGGGGAATCAGTCTATTGAAAGCTTATATAAGGCACAACTGTGGCCTATCTCAGGATGAAACTATTACTGAAGGAGGCACTGTTTGATGGAAAATCCTGGATAAATTTGCAGATGATACAAAGATTGGTGGAGTAATAAATAATGGTAAGGACAGACAGATCAGATACAGAGCAATCTGTATTACTTGGTAAAATGGGTTCATGCATTTTAATACAGCCAAATGGAAGGTCATACATCAAGGAACAAAGAATGTAGGTTACACTCACAGGAAGGGAGACTGTATCCTGGGAAGCATTGACTCTGAAAAGGTCTTGTGGGTCATAGTGGATAACAAACTGAACATGAGTTCCCAGTGCAATGCTATGGCTAAGACAGCTAGTGAAATCCATGGATGTACGAACAGGAGAATATTGAGTAGCAGTAGGGAGATGCTATTATTTCTGTATACAGCACTGGTGAGATCACTAGTGGAATACTGTGTTCAGTTCTCATGCCCACACTTCAAAAGGGATGTTGAGACACTGGAAAGGATTCAGAAAATAATTATAAGAAAGATTTTAGATCTGGAAAACCTGCCTTATAAAGAGAGACTTAAGAAGCTCAATCTATTTAGTTTATCAAAAAGGTTAAAAAGTGACTTGATCACAGTCTGTAAGTACCTACATGGCAAGAAGATTTTTGAAAGCAAAGGGCCCTTTAATCTAGCAGACCAGATCCAACTGCTGGAAGCTGAAGCTTCAAACAGGAAATAAGATGCACATTTTTAATAGTCAGGGTAATTAACCACTGAAACAGTTTACTAAGGAGTGTGGTGGATTCTTCATCACTTGAAATCTTTCTAAAAGATACGCTCTAGCTCCACCAGAAGTTATGGTCTTCATGAAGGAATCACTGGGTGAGTTCTATGCCCTTTGCTTGGCAACTGAGGGGTCATATTATATGGTCATAATGGTCCATTCAAGCTTTAAAATGTATTCGTTTAACATAGGGTGACCAGACAGCAAGTGTGAAAAATCGGGACAGGGGGTGGGGGGTAATAGGAGCCTATAGAAGAAAAAGACCCAAAAAATCAGGACTGTCCCTATAAAATTGGGACATCTGGTCACCCTAGTTTAACACCAAGATAGCCATCAATCACTAAGATGCTAGCAGATGACCGTGGGCTAGTCCTGAGTGAAATCAGTTTGTAGGGACATGGTCTGATGGACAACCCTGGGCTAACCCTCAGCATCACCCATACAAGAAAAGCCTAGTGAACCATCATGACCTAACTGTGGATAAAATTATCATTCATAGAGGTTGGACAACCATAGAATAACTTTGATTAAAGCCATTTCAAGTATCAACCCTGCCTGCAGGAAGAACCATAGCCAGAGAGGCCCTGGATGCCCAGTATGGATAATTACTCACTGACTAATCCTACACTGTTCCACAACACAGAGAGAAGGGGGGGGAAATCAAGAGGTATCCTTGAATGAAATCCCAGTTCTCAAAGGCAGCTTGTAAGGCAAAGAATCATTGTAGCCTGAAATCTCCCAGCTAGACTGATCCCTGACAAATGACATCACCTGGGCAATGAATGTGGGGGAAGAGTGGCAACACTTGCCTGCCCTCCCTCAGCAAAACCCAACTGGGGTATTACTGGCTAAAATTGCCCAAAGACAACAAAGTAGTTACCCTTGTGTTTGCCGGGAGAAAATATGGTCCCATCCCAATCCATCAAAAAAAAAAAAAAATGTTATCTCATCAGAGACAGTAACAAACAGTTGCACACACAAGACCCTACAATAACAAATTACTGTAGTCAGAAGAAACCCCTTACAGACGACCTGTGAGGGCATGTCTGTGGAGTTAACCCAGGCTCTTATTCAGGTGTTACCTCTAAGCCCGCTCCTACCCACAAACAAACCCCTCCTCACCCAAGGTTAGTGGTGCTTTTAATCTGAGCTATTTGGACCGGCTGGGGGTACAGGCCATGACTCAGGATGCAGGCTAAATCACTTGCGTGCTTACAGTCCTCCAGTGCCTTCTCACAATTCCTCCTGTATCCAGAAGGGAAGATGAGTTCTCCCACAATTCACTGGGAAAGAATCATAGAGCATTTCAACTTACTGCAGCACAAAAAAATCCTAGGATGTGCCCCCAGAAGTCCTAGCAACAGATATGGGTGAATGCAGTTCCAGTGAGCACACAGTCACAAAGATACGGCTTGGCAATGTGGCTGCGCACACCCAGGCTAGGCCGATCTGGGGGAGATCACCTGGGTTAACTCTGCAGTGAAGACAACCTGAAAATGACCCAGGAGGTTTTTAAGAACACTTTTTCATAGGCACTTTCTATTTTAATCATACTCAGAGTATTTGACTTTCCCCTTAGGCTATTAGCCTTTAAGAATTTTATAAAGGGTTGATATTTTGTACTTAGTTTTACCTTTACAACAGCCAAAAAATACGTTACTGTTTCATTGGTAAAATTCCACCTTAAGAAAATGCAGCAAAGATGAAGTGATAAATACATGAAAAATATTTTGCACTTCTAGGGTACCTTGTAGCTGAGGATCTGATGATACTAAACTGAAAGGGGTGGCAAAAGCCACAGAGGACAATAGAGCAGTTCACATGACCAAGAGAGATTAGAGACATGGGCAGGAAATAACAAAGCCTGGACAAATCCAGCTAACATATTGAGGGGAAATAATCTGAAACCCAGATTCTCAATGGAAAGGAGATGCCTGGAGAGCAGGAGCAACAAAAAGACACCAGAGAAGAAGAGGAATCACACAGAAATTTGCAATGGGACAGAGCTGGAAAAGTGATCAGTGCAATACTGGGGACAGCATATTATACCGTTATAGTTATGCTGGTATAACTCCACATGTGGACAATCATATCCAGAATAAAAGTGTTTATATGGGGAGTTATTCCAGTAAAACTATGCCATTTTCCAATGTAATTCTATGTAGACAAGCCCTAAATTAAGGACATAACCATCTACCAGTATCTGAGGGGAGGGGGATTACTACAGTAGAAGAGGATCAGCAAGTTCTATCATTAGGAATCATGACATTTAATTTGCAAATGTCTGAGTGAGTTTTATTGCTTTGGGTGACAGCCTTAGCATTGGATGTTCCTTCACAGCCATACTGAAAAGCTCAGTCAAGAATTCAAACAATTTCCTAGAGATCACAAATGGAAAAGGGGTCCTTCTGCTGAGAAAGATCAGATCATCCAGTCAGGGAACAGAGCAAGCAAGTCACTAACAACCAACGACTGACATTTATTCACACAAACGAGTAACATGAAAATAATTACTTGAGCAAGGAATATTCACCGGGAGAGAAGAAAGTGAAATTCCTCAAATAAATTAATCTCAATTAATAATTTAACCATCTCCATCCACAACCCAACTGTAATAATGGGTAAGAATTTTGCAGCATGGCTTCACCAACTTGCTTAAATATGGGTACGTCTTCCAGGGATAATGAAGAAGTATCTGGATAAGGGTAAAAGGTTGCATAACCAGAGCAGGACAGAAGAGCCTTTATTAGTCGTAAAGCAATGAACAATCTCATAGTAGGCAACTCAACAGTCAGCACATAGACCAAATCAGTCACAACACAAAAAGAAACACAATAAATAACATTAAGAAATTGGCCAACACAATAGCAACTCAATGGCCATCATAAAAGACAATCCAAATGCAACTCAATAGTATGCAAAGAACCACAAACTAATGGCACACAGAACAAAACAAACATGGTGGTCAGCCTGCAGATAAAACACTGAGGACACCATGGGAAACAGTGATCAATTCCAGAACCAAAACCAACTGACTAGCCAACATAACAAGCAAGAAGACCATGGCCAAGTGGAATGGACCACAAAGGCCAGACTGATGACAACCCACTTGCAGGCCAGTTGTCTGCACTCTGGTGCCCTGGCAGCAACCTAGTGGTTTTTCTTGGAAGAATTTCAGAGTAGTGGGCTGGTGGTGGGTCCCCACCATGATGGAGTGGGAAGATGGCGATTGAGTAAACCTTCTTCCTGCGCCTATTCCCCTGAAGAGATCATGTGGGAATCACCAGGGCACCGAAGAGAACCACAAATTATTTCTGCCTCTCCCCAAACTGCACCTGGAAAGGAACCAACAGCTCAGAGCCTATTCTGGGAAAGGAATTTGCCAAGATGACCCGCGGATGATCTGAGGGAGCAGGAGAAGGTGGAGACATCCCAGTAATACAACACGTTTGCCTGGTGCTTTTCCAGCGTTGTTCTTGCACGCGTCGGGTTGCACGTTCAGAACTCTCCCCACCTCGCTGCAGCCGACACCCAGACCTAGGTACACATCCCTCCCGTGACCAGCTGCCCCGCATCCCTGCGCGCCCAACCCCCGGCTCCCCCAAGCGCCGCTCGGACCCCACAGCCCAACTTTCCCCTGGCGGCGGGGACGGGGCTGCTCCAGCAAGGCACCCGGAGGGTGACGTCACGCCGTGCTAGCTCTGGCCCCCCGCGGCGTGGGAGGAGACTGGACAGACCCCCAGACCCGATGCAAGCGCAACCCCCCCCCCCCCCCCCCCCCCCCCCTACGGGGGGGGGGCGCTCAGGGAGCGCAACCCCGGCTGGGCAAGACAGCGGGGATCCTCCCAGCAGGGACCGCCGCGCTCTGCCACAGCCCTCCCGGGGCTGCAGGACCCTGCTTCCCGCGCCACCCACCCCCTGCATCCCCGCCGGAACAGGCAGCGCCGCGGGCGGGCACGGCCTGGGCTGGCACCGGCGGGGTTAAGCAGCGGTCCTGCCTCTCCCACCCACCCCTCCGCAGCTTTGCCTCCCCCCCCGCCAGGGGCCGACACGCGTGGGGGGGGGGTGCGAGAGAGACAATGACAGGCGGGGGGCAGGCGCGGGACTCACCGCAAGCTCCCGGGAGGAGGTCGACTGGAGGCGCGGGGTAGGGGGAAGGGCACTAAATACGCCCCTTTTCCTTCGTCCGCCTCCTTGCTCCGTGGCCCCGGGCTGGTGAGGCGGCGGCCGCTGGAGCAGCGATGGCCGCGGGGCCGTGGAGCAGCGCAGAACCCCGCTTTCAAACACCGCCCAGCCCGCCCCGCCGCTCGCCCATCGCTCCGGCGGCGGCCGCCCTTAGCCGCCTCCCATTTCCGAAGCGCCCCCTGCCGCGCTGTCACCCCCCGGCGGCTGCCGCCCCCGCCCCGGCAGTCACCTCCCGCTAGACAAAATGTTTCTCTTCGGAGCCCGGCGCGAGCGCAGGGGCCGGGAGCGGGCGGGGGAAGCGCGTGAGAGCCGCGCCGGGGACGGGGAGAGGGAGGGAGGGAGGGCAAAGCCAGAGGAGTGGGTGGGGGAGGAGAGAAAGAGGGGAGAGGGATAAGGCTGGAAAGAGGGAGCTCGGGGGGAGCTGGAGCGGGGGCGAGCCTCGGCGGGGCGCTTGCTCTATGGGCGGCAGAAGGCCCTGGCCACGCGGGCTCATCCCGCAGGTTAGCTGTGAGTTGCGAGCGCCCCGAGTGCTCCGAGTCCCTCTCCAAACTCCCCCCAAAACAGACACCCAGGAGGGACAGAGGGGAGCGACCTAACAGTGGGCCCCTACAGTCAGTCAGTGTACTAGAGGGAGAGGGGGACTCAGTCAGAGGCTCAAAATAAAGTTGGGGGGGGTAGAGATAATATCAGGAATCATCTGAACATCTTTGTCTCTCTGAGCCACAGACCGTCTCCCCTGAGAGCCTGCATCTGAAATCAGGTGAAATGGATGGTGTCCCACTCCTTTCCTGGCTCCCTCCTCTCCCCAAATCTGTCTCACTCCACTCTCCTTTCTTTCCCCAGTTTCCTGCAATTTCTCCTCCCTTCCCACTCCCCAATACAAAGGAATGGGAGAAGCCTGGAGTTTTTTTGGCAAGACAGACCCCGGAGCAACCGAATCCGAGAGAAAAGTGAGGGAAGAAATGGATTGGATCTCTCAGGAACTGGAGTGCTGAGCAATCCGGTGTTCCTGAAGCAGGAGAGAGAGTGAGGCCTCCATGTAGCTCCAGGACAAGGGATGGTGCAGAGTGGGGCTTGAGAGAAAAGACCCCCATGTATCTCTGAGAGGGGGCTGGCCCAGAGGGGAGTGAAGCAAGCCAGAGAGGTATAGATGGGACTGCAGTTCCTAAGGGTTTTACTCAAAACTTACTAATAATGTATCTCCCATTCCTTAAGCACCAAAGAAAACGTAAGAATTCAGCTGCCACCGAAGTGCAGCCACTTCTGGGGCAGTAGATTGCAGCTATTCAACACTAAAAGATAAGGAGAATCTTATATATGATGGACACTGCATAGGGAATGTAAAGAGGCAGAAACAACTTCCTAAATTAACAACAAGGAGTCTGGTGGCACCTTAAAGACTAACGGATTTATTTGGGCATAAGCTTTCGTGGGTAAAAACCTCACTTCTTCAGATCTGAAGAAGTGAGGTTTTTACCCACGAAAGCTTATGCCCAAATAAATCCGTTAGTCTTTAAGGTGCCACCAGACTCCTTGCTGTTTTTGTAGATACAGACTAACACGGCTACCCCCTGATACTTAACTTCCTACATTGAGATTTGGCCAGGACCATGGGGATAACAAGCCAATGATTGAGAAAAGTGACGGGATCTTTAGGACCCCAAGAGCCGAGGTTAGGGCTTCAGTTTTATATATTTTTTTAAGCAACGCCACTCTCTGCATTCCAGCATACATCCTAGCACAAGGCCATGGCCCAGGAGTCATTACAATGCCTCATGCTAAATCACCCACATCGCTCCTTGTAGCATACCACCCCCTGGGTACTGGAGAGACATTTCTGTCTTTACTGAGGCAAAGGAAAGTGCCCCCTACTGATTCACGGACACCACTCGCTGCAGCATAGCATCATCCAGCAGCATGCTGGTGTATTGGTAGGGCCCTACCGAATTCAGAGTCCATTTTGGTCAATTTCATGCTCATGAAATTTATGATTTTTTAAATCCTATGATTTCAGCTATTTAAATCTGAAATTTCACAGTGTTGTAATTGTAGGGGTCCTGAACCAAAAAGGAGTTGTGGAGGGGGGAGGTCGCAAGGTTATTGTAGGGGGGGTTGCAGTACTCCTACCCTTCTGCACTGCTGCTGGCAGCAGTGCTACCTTCAGATAGGGTGACCAGATAGCAAGTGTGAAAAATCGGGATGGAGGTGGGGGGTAATAGGAGCCTATATAAGAAAAAGCCCCAAATATCAGGACTGTCCCTATAAAATCGGGACATCTGGTCACCCTACCTTCAGAGCTGGAGAGCAGTGGCTGCTAGCTAGGAGCCCAGCTCTGATGGCAGCAGGGCCGGCTTTATGACCCACGGGGCCCAATTCCAATACCCGGCGGCAGTCCGGGGGTTCAGCGGCACCGAAGGACCCCCCGCCGCCGAAATGCCATCGAAGACCCCCGGAGCGGACCCCCCACTGCCGAAATGCCGCCGAAGACCCCCGGAGCGAGGCCCTCTTAGGCGCGGGGCCCGATTCAGGGGAATCAGATGAATCGGCTTAAAGCCGGCCCTGGATGGCAGAGCCACCTTCAGCAGCAGCATAGAAGCAAGGGTGGCATGGTATGGTATTGCTACCCTTACTTCTGTGCTGCTGCTGGTGGTGGGATACTGCCTTCAGAGCTGGGTGCCCAGCCAACAGCTGCCACTCTCTGGCCTCCCAGCTCTGAAGTCAGTGCAGAAGTAAGGGTGGCAATACTGCGAGCCCCCTAAAATAACCTGGTGCAACTCCCTTTTGGGTCAGGATCCCCAATTTGAGAAACGCTGGACTCCGCCTGTGAAATCTGTATAGTATAGGGTAAAAGTACACAAAAGACCAGATTTTACAGGGGGAGACCAGATTTCACAGTCAGTGACACGTTTTTCATGGCTGTGAATTTGGTAAGGCCCTATGTATTGGGATCAGTACTGTCTGGGGAAGCAAGGGGCGGGGGTTGTCCCCTATTGAGCCTCTCATACCACTCCCTGAAGCATCCATAGTGCACCTTGGATAGGGATTCTTTCCAAATACCTTAGTCCCGTGTCTGTGCAAGCTGGCCAAGGCTCCATGCCTGGCCTTTGCTTTCGCCGGTCTGGATCTAATCAGCATGCAGAGTCTGCCTGAAGGATTACACAAGCTGCACACACTTCAATTGCTCACACAACTCCCTCCCCCCACAACCCATCTTTCCCTCCTGTAGCCTGTCCCATCCCCCTTTCCCAGTTACCAAGCAACGGCACAAAGGGAGAGTCTAGCGTGGAGGCCAAGAGAGGGCCCTGAGCCCTGCAAGAATGGATGAGAGTGTAACCCAATCGCAGTCTTTCCACCTGAGAATGAGGGAGAGCAAGAGCAAGAGAGACAGATAGACACACATAGAATGCAATAAAAATACCGAACAGGCAACAGGGCCAAATAGCTGAATGCCCTAGAAAATGTGAGATACTAACCGAAAATTATAAACCCACAAAGTGAACAGGCGTGAAAACACATTTGTGACATCCATAATAAACCTATTATAGGCCTTATTTAAGCCTCTTTATAATCTATCATTTTGGCTTGGAGCATTCCATAGGACTCAAACAATGCCAAATTTATTCTGATTGCAAAGAAAAAGAAGTTTCTGTAAAGTCTGAACAAAAGATTTTTAAATTACAAGTAATTAAAAAATTACCCTGAATTTAAAACAATTGGAATTTTGTCTAATGTTTCTTTGTGTCCCTCCAGCTCAAAAATGGCAGCTTACTGCCCCTTCAAACTATCCACAGAGTTCAGTGCCATTGAAAATACATGCACCAGCTACATTTAGAGATCAAAAGTTGTGATTAATTAAGTAGCTAATTAATTTGGTTTGACATATAGAGGTTTAATTCTGCTCACACTGGTGCCACTTGGTGATTTCAGTCCTTATCTACACTGGAAGCAGGAGTGTAGCAAGTATTGTGTGTGTGTGTGTGCGTACATGCATATATATGTAAGAGAAAGTGTGCAAATGATCAAGAAAATATAATGCCCTCAATTGGTTGGTTTAAGTTTTGAAGTTAAGGATACTCTTATATTCAGCACCTAACAGCTGCTTTAGCTCACATGTAGGAGCCTTTATTTCTGGAGCTGCATCATATGAATTCCAGTCCTGTTACTAGTATTTTATTACATTTAAAAAAATATGTTAAAAGAACATTAAGGTTGCAAAGCCAAGAGCTCAACAGTTAAGAAATGCTAGAATTAAGTTTGCCTGTAACCTTAGTTAATTCAGCCCCCTTGTGTGTATAAATTATGATACAGTCTTTAATTACATGATCACAAACTATTTTTTCCACAGGATCCATGGTGCACACTGAATGGGTAACTAGTCAATATTTCTTTTTATCTGCATTATTCAAAGTCTGGCCCCAGGCCTCATTTACTGCCCAAACCCTGCACTGAATACAGAATTATTAATTTTGTCATGGGCATTTCTATGGTGCTCGTCACCATAATATCTGAGTGCTTCACAAACAATAATGAACTTATCCTCACAACACCTCTGTAAGGTAGGGAGCTATTACTCCCATTTTACATATGGAGAACTCAGGATCAGAGAGAGTAAGGCCAAAAGTACACTGATGTATTTTCATGCCTGAACTCTAATTTTGGGTGACCAACTTGAAACACATAGATCCTAATTTTTCAGAGTACTTAGCATTTTATACCACTTCCTATGTACAGAGAGCACAGCTCCCATTGATCTCAGTTGCATTTACTTCCAACTTCTGCCACAAATGAGGCAGGGAGCCTATAGGCAACTGTCTCATTCACTATAAACCCCTGATTAATTCCCTGAACACCATCCATTCCATGCACTGAATGAGACAGGGATCCTGTGGAAAACAGCATGTGATTTTGTAATTAAAGACTGTATTATAGAGTATACACACAAGGGGATTGAATGCAACCTTAATTCTGGCATATCCTAACTTCTGAGTGCTTGACTTTGAAATCCTAACTTTCTGTTAACATAGTATTTTTAAAAAGTAATGTATTATTTATATTGTGGTAGCACCTAGAGGTCGCAATCATGGATCAAAGTCCCATTTCACAAACAAATAAAACAAAGTTTATGCCCCAGAAAGCTCACAATCTGTGTTTATGACAAGACACAATAGGTGGTTAAGCACACAAATTGGGGTGGGATTCATTGGAGACACGATAACTATAAAGATGTATTCGCATAAGTGATTAGCCCTGACTTTGCAATTTTGTGTGGCTTATCATGGAGAAGTGGTAGTTTCTCCAAGTAAGGCTGATTTTTTGGCCAGAGGAGAGGAGACTGCTATGTGGAGGCATGGCAAGGAGCTGAAGAGTTGTGGGGCTAGAGAGGGCCTTTTCAGGGGTGCAGTTTTGGGAGGAGGAACCCATTGGCAGCATGACTAGAGGGGACATGATGGGGAACAAAGCGGGAACTCTCAGCTCACAAACTAAGGAGGTTCGCTGGCTAAGGATGTTGGCTAAGGATGCAGCCACCCTCCTTGAATTGGTGTTGGACAGTCCTACGGTGGATGCAAATGTACACAAGTGGCTTGTGTGGGTGTCAAACAACCCACTGAAGCACAAATGGCTGAGTGCTCTAGTGCAGACAAGGCCTCAGTTGGACTTACTGTAAAGTGGGAGTAATGACACTAACTCATCATTGTGAAGAGCTTTGAAATCTACTGGTATGTGAAAAGCATTATTAGCTACATTTTTTTCAAGGTGGGTAAATAACCCACAGAGATGCTGAAGGGGGGGGAGGGATAGCTCAGTGGTTTGAGCGTTGGCCTGCTAAACCCAGGGTTGTGAGTTCAATCCTTGAGGGGGCCATTTGGGGATTTAGTTGGGGATTGATCCTGCTTTGAGCAGGGGGTTGGACTAGATGATCTCCTGAGTTCCCTTCCAACCCTAATAATCTATGATTCTATGAGTCAGCCAGAGGTGGTATTGAGGAGCATGCCCTGGTTATAGAACCAAAAGCTCTGTGTTCTAGTCATGGGTCTGATATTTAACATGCTATCCTTTTCTAGCACTTTTCTGCACTTGATTTTCTAGCATTCCAAGGGAAGTTCTCCTGTGTTGTACACATAGATTGAGTGTGTGCCTTTTTTGCCAGGTATGGATTGAATAAAGCAGGGATCACACTTTACTTTGATGCATGTGAAAATACTTTCCAGGGGTAGCAGCTTTGTCAATATGTTCCAGATTTGGGAATATTTAGTTTCTCTCCTTTTTCCTAGAAAACCTAGAAAAAAATAAACATAAAAATAACCTATGCTAAGAGGGTGCTAAACTTGCCCAGAGAAGCACTGAAAAATCAGGAAATGTGAGAGTTCCTGGGCACCCCCTCATATATCTCCATTTACATTGCTGTCTTTAATTATATGATCATATGATCAGATCATAGACAACTTCTGAAATAATAATGTTGGCTCTTGGGCTGAGTGGAAGGCTGAAATTCAAGGCCTTGTGGGGTGGCGCCATTCGGATGGGAAATCAAGGAGATGGTAATCCTTGGTGAATCTGTTTATTTACAGAAACATACACAAAGTCCTGTTTGCCTGAGGAGCAGTAGCAACATAGAGCACACAGGGAGTTTCCTTGCTGGAAAATCCCGCCAGCCATCTCGGTGCCCAACAGGAGAGGCTGCCTCTCTGTCTCTGCTTCCTCAGGTTCACACAAACCCGCTTCTCCTGCTTTACTCGAAATCTGTCTACAACCAACCCTTAGCCGCTGTATTTGTAATATCTAGGGCAACCCTGTAGCTCCACACAACCATAGAGCCTGCATGCTTTGACCAGGGGGCTTGGGCCATTTGGCTCATAACTTTAATACCCCTTTAACGAGTTATCTCCTCTATCCACCCTTTCAATACCTTGACAACTCTTAATGGTGGCCCATTACAATATCATATCGTTTATTTTTTATAGTCTTTGGCCTTCAGCACCAAACCACAAACTCCTATACCTGATGGTATCCAGTATCTCATAGAAGTTGCCCAGCCCGTAACAGTTGGGGCCTTGTCAGTACCTCTCCTGTGTATATCCCAAAGGCTGTAGGAGGGTTAGGAGAAGAGCTCCTCCTCTTCTTTGGTCATGTTGTTCTACAGGAGATCAGTTCCACTGCTGCCCAACCCTTAAGGTGTGAGAAAAAATATAAATAAAAAAATAAAAATAGTAAAAAGTATGATATTATAAGGAGGCAGTAGCTCTCCATCATTAAGGCTGCCCTATGATAAGGTTGATTTTGAGACAACTCCCTCCATCCACACTCTCACACAAACAGATACACACATTTATGAGTGAGAAAACCAACATTCTTCATGCTTCCAGTTTTCAGATTAAATTTTGTTCTGAAAATGTCAGCTAAACAGAGCGAATATATTTTGAGATTAAGCAATTTACAAATGCTTCCTTTTTTTAAATGTTGTAAAGTGTCTACCATCTCTTTGTATGCCTCAGTCTGGAACTGAAATAACAGTACACCACAATATTCTGATAGAAACATTTGATATTGGTTTGTGCAACAGGCAATTTTCAAGGGCAGAAATAATAAATTATTTATTATATTACTATTAAATGTAAACTAGAAATGAATCTGTATCATTGAGGCTGATAGCAAAAATTAAAAAACAGATGGAGAATATAGTCTAGGATACCCCTTCCAATGAGGAATTATTTCAACAATGACTAAAGCAAAGATATTGAGGCAATGTATTCTTGTACATATTGTGCGCTCATTGACAAATCCTTTCATTTACAAAATCAGAGATACTGAGGTGATATATTGCTTGTGTGTGTGTGTTCCCATTGACAAGTGTTTTCCAGAACCTTCACTGGCATACTGGGGTGATGTATTGCTTATTGACCATGAATCTTCACTAACAAATTCTTTCCACAATAATTTCAGTGCCTGCTGTTATTACCTTGACCAGCATGGCCCAGTCCACTAATTCAGTAATTTGATGATATATCCCATCGCATGGATTTTTTTTTCCAAACATATCTTCATTTACCTACACAAAAGAAAAAAATGAAAACGAATGGCAGGAGAAGAAAACAAAACAAAACCTAGGAAATTCCAAAACTTAAAAACTGTGTAAAAAAACAGCTAAGGTTGCTAAGCAACATCACATCATTTACAAATCCTAGGCACTTAAAAGCAAGGAAATGAACAGTGGAGTGCCCACATAATAAATATAACATATTATTCATATCTGATGCAAAGAAATGCATATTTAATCACAAAACAATATTAACTATTATTCTAAATAATTACCATTTTCATCGGTTATCTAAAATTATAAACACAATACAAAACTCTTCTGAAAAAGACAAATTATATGCATATGCATTACTGATATACTGATCTGCCTCACCAAGTTTTCATGCAAACATAATTTGATTATATATCAAAATGCTATGTTTGCCATATTAAACTACACATAAAACATCATTATCAAGACACAGCACACACACCTGTGCCAATATACTCCAGTCTAGCAGTCTTCTGATATTCCAGTCCTTCCCAACTCATTTGCAGATGCACCTCAGTCCAGACCTGCAGCACCCTCAATTCCAGCCCCTCACACACACCAACTCAGCTGATACCCCTCATTTCTGTCCCATAAGACCTCCCCTTTACGCACACTTTAGTAACCTTGCTCACCCTGCCAAACTCACTGACAGATAGGCTAAATAAGGCAATTTAGCAATTCTGCCATTCTCCTGTTTGAGCTCTGTCCTTGGACACTACTGCCCTCTCATGGGAGATCCACAGTCAAACATCCTCCTCTTCAACCTCCCCTCCCCTACCTGCTAAAGAGATATGCATTTTGAGAAAAGGAGAGGAGAGGGAGACAGGAAAATGGAGCTTTTACCAAGGTGATTTCTGAACTACAGTTCCCAGAATGCTTCTTGTTATCCCCAAATGTGGCCTCACAGATGGTGTCAGATTGCACATTCCCATATCAGTAGGTGGTGCTCAACCCTCTGAGGCAGTGGGGGTACTGTACTGACTGTAGATGGCTCAGACTACGTCTACTCTGCAAGCATTACAATGACACAGCTGCAACAATGCTGTCAGGAGCCTGCTATTTAACCCAGACCACGAGATACCTATATAGCATCCCTAGCCTTCCTGCCATAGCAGCATACTTAACTATGGCTTCTGGCCAACAGCCTTAGTGCTAAAGGCCTACAGCCCCACAGCAACCATGCCCCAGGGTCCTGAGTGGCTGGACAGACAGCATTCTCATTGGGTACCTGGCCTACATAAAGAACCTAACCGGAAGAGGAAGCTGTGACTGTCTGAGCAACAGGCTGTTGCCTGATGATTGCTGCCTAGACCAGCGGTTCCCAAACTGTGGGTTTGTGCCCCCAAAGGGGGCTGTACTATCAGCAGATGGGGTCGCAATTATTCCCAGTGTGCAGAGGATGCTATTTTGCTCCATACAGCATGACCTCGCATGTACAGTGCGTTGAGGTCATGATGCACGGAGGACACCATTTTGCTCTACCATCCTTTTCACATTGTGACCTTGCATGCATCATATGTACGAGGTGACGCTGTGTGGAGGATGACATTTTGTAGAGCAACATGGCATCCTCTATGCATTGTGACTTCACATGTATGGTTTGTGAGAGGTCATGCTTTACAGAGGATGCCATTTTGCTCTTCAGAATAGCATCCTCCATGCTATCTAGGGTCCTGGGAGGAAATAGTTAATTAAAATGGAATCATGCCAGCAAAAAGTTTGGGAATCCCTGGCCTAGATTCTGTTGCTTCTCCTGACCTTGCCTTGCAGGCTTACCCACCTCGCCTCCCTATCTCACTGACCTTGCCCCTTGAATTGGATCTTCCAGCTGGTGACCCCTGTGAGAACTCCAACCATTGCCTTGGACTGCCTTTAATACCGATTGATCTGGCTACCTGACCACCTGTGTGCGCTTGACCACTGCTCCGGACTGCCCCTAGCCTTCCTTGGCCATCAGGCCTCACAGTTTGCTCATACCGCTTCAGTCTTCTCCTAGGTTTATCCTACCCCAAAAGGGTATGGAACCCACCGACTCGGCATTGTAGGTGCCCCAGGGTGCGCTGAGACACTAGGAGCAGATTGCCCACCTGCAGGTGGAAAACTAAATCTTACAGGCCACAATAGGAACAGATCACTGCAAGTGGGTACATCTTCCCTAGCCCCACATCCCATGCTGCCTTCTGGACCCAAAACCACAATAACTTTACCCAAGCTCTATTACAGGAACTGAAGCAAATTTGGAGGTTTTGCAAACCAGTACAGGCTCTGTTTCCTGCTACAGCCCAACACCTGCCAGATGGACCAGGCAAAGGTAGGACTGCTCATCAGCTTTAATAGGCAAAGCCCTGGACTGGCTGTCCCCGTTGCTAGAGCAGGATCATCCCATACTGGCCAGCTGGGACATCTTCCTGAGAGCCTTTGTGACAATTTTCCATGATCCTCACTGGGATCATACCATGAAGATGGCTCTATGGAAACTTCACTAGGTCTTGGGGCCCGCTACAACATATGCGGCCCACTTCCAATGCCTGGCAGCAGATACAGTTTGGAATGAGCTGAGCCAGCTACACTGATTCCATCTTGGTCTCGGCAAGGAAATAAAAGATGAACTTGCCTCTCTGGAACCTCTCACAGATCTAGGTGTGTTTATTGAGCTTTGCATCCAAATCACCACCTGACCTAGTGTTTTAATGGAGATATCCCATCTCCTAGAACCAGAAGGGACCTTGAAAGGTCATCAAGTCCAGCCCCCTGCCTTCACTAGCAGGACCAAGTACTGATTTTTGACCCAGATCCCCAAGTGGCCCCCTCAAGGATTGAACTCACAACCCTGGGTTTAGCGGGCCAATGCTCAAACCACTGAGCTATCCCTCCCGCCACTGAGCTAGCCCTCCCCCTCATCCAAGACCAATTGGGTCCATGCCAAGTCCTCCTGCATGGGCTTGGATGAGGGGGCCTTTGCAGGGATTGTGGATGATGCCTGGACACAGAGTGAAATCCCTTTCCTCTCAAGTTGCCTTCCAATCTCTCTCTTGCTAAGCACAATTATGACATTTCAAACAAAGAGCTACTTGCCATCAAAGTGGCTTTTGAGATCTGGAGGCATTAACTAGAAAGAGCCAGACACCCTGTTCGGGTAGTCACTGACCACAATAATTTAGAATACCCGTGCTCTGCTAAAGCCCTAACCCAATGACAGCTACGCTGGGCTCTCTTCTTTTCAAGGTTTGATTTTACTATCACCTACTGCCCTGAATCCTGTATCAGGAAGGCAGACGTTCTGTTCCACAAAGGGGAATATGCCTCTGATCCTAAGGTGAAGAGCCTCCCTGCATCTGGAAACTACATCACTTCCTCAGGGGATCACTACTATCTGAAATATTTATGACCATAAATTCTTCCCTACCAGATGACCCCTTCGCCCAGACACTCCTAACTTCCAGTGCTGAACCTCAGGGTAACTTCATACACAAGGATGGACTCCTCCTTGTTTATAGGCGTATCTAGTCCCTGAGGGATGCCCCCACTTGGAGCCCCTACATGTTTGTCATGATGTCCCCTGGGCCAGACACTTCAGCCAGGCAAAGACCACTCTCTGGTATGTTGATTGTTCTGGTTACCAAAACTGTGATCCAATGTTCAGGCCTATGCCAGGTCTTGTGATACCTATGGCTATAACAAAGTGCCCTGCACCAAACCCTTTGGGATGTTAATGCCCACCAAGACCCCCTTATGTCATTGGTCCAATATTACGATGGACTTCATTGTCGAGTTACCAAAATCTGAGGGATGCCATTCCATACTGACAATAAAGGGTTCATTGATGAAGATGGTACACTTTGTTCCCTGCTTACATCTTCCCACCACTGAGGACGCTGTTCATCCCCTCATCACCCATGTGTTCCGCCTCCCAGACCACATCACCTTAGTTTGGGGGTCCCAGTTTTTATCTCAGTTTTGGCGGGAGGTGTTCTGCCTACTAGCTGTGTATCCCCAAGCTGATGGCTAATCAGAAAGATTGAACCGCCAGTAGAACAACATGTGTGATGCTTCACAAACTACCACCAGAATGACTGGGCCTCATTGATTCCTCACATGGAATTTGCATACAACAATGCAAACCAGGTCTCTACCAAGATGAGTCTGTTTTTTGCCAATTATAGTTTCCACTCTTGTTTCCATCTTGCACTGCCCACAGCCCACTCAGTTCCTGCAGCCTCTGATCTGATTAATCAAATCCGAGGAACACAGGAAGAGTTGGAACAAACCCTAGAGACAGCCAAGGCAGCATACAAACATCATGCTGACCAGCACCTTCAGGTGCAGTAGGACAGAAGGTATGGCTATCAGCCAGACACCTCAAGATGGGCAGACTTTGAACTAGAACACAGATGAAACATCTCCCCCCACAGAGGCTTTCCATGCCCGTTTTCAGTCCTTGCCTTTTCATGTCCCAAATAGCTGCAGTTCCAACCTATCACCAGTAGGTGTCACCCGGCTAACCAGTTTGAGGCCTGCTCATGGCTCCCACCCATGTTAACTTGACAGGGGAGAGTGACTGAAATTCCTTGCACAACTTCTCCTTCTGGGAGTTATTTTGGATGGCACAGGGTATGGGGTGGGACTTGACACCCCAGCACAGACTTTTATCTTAGATATTCTTCAGACTCCCTCTCTAGAATTTGGTGGCTTGGAGAGCATTCTTGGGATATAAACACATGGATAGCCAGTGAGCTACTGCCTGCAGTGAACTTCCTCTGACAGTACCATGAGGAGGGTCTATTGGACAGGAGTAGTGTGTGTATGTGTGTATGTTGGGGGGTGAACCACTTCTCCCCACCTCACCATTTCCTTCTTAACCTTTGCTTGCTGCTCGTTTTGGTGTTCTTTCCTCCACTTTCTTGAACCCCATGTAGTATAGAATCATAGAAATGTAGGACTGGAAGGGACCTTGATAGGTCATCTAGTCCAGTCCCCTGCACTGAGGTAGGACCAAATATTATCTAGACTATCCCTGACAGGTGTTTGTCTAACCTGTTCTTAAAAACCTCTAATGACAGAGATTACACAACCTCTCAAGGTAATTTGTTCCAGTCAGGGCCAACTTTAGGCCGATTCCCCCGATTCCCCTGAATCGGGCCCCGCGCCCAGTGGTGAGTTGGGAGCCGATTCCCAAGCTCGGGCAGCTGTCCGCCCTGCCCCGCCCCCGGCCCCAGCTCACCTCCCCCTCCTCCCCTGAACACTCTGTCCTCCTTCTCCTCCCCCTCCCCTGCTTCCCGCAAATCAGATGTTCGCGCGGGAAGCCTGGAAACAAGCAGCGGCAGGTAAGCTGGGGCGGGGGGGGCGCGAGGAGGGCTCCAGGGAGGCGCGGCCCAGTCCGGCTCCGGCCCGGCCCTGGCCCCGACTCTGGCCGAGCAGCGTGGCGCCGGCCCAGCCCCGGCCCTGACTCTGGCCGGGTGGTGCGGCTCCGGCCCCGGCCCGGCTCCGGCAGGGCAGTGTGGCCCCGGACCCGGCTCCGGCCGGGGCCCAGCCCCGGTGTGGCTCCAGAGGGGGTAAGCGGCATGTTAAGAGGCCGGGGCTGGGGGAGGGTTGGAAAAGGCAGGGGCAGGGAGTCCCGGGGACAGGGAGCGGATGGGGCGGGGTTGGATCGGGCAGAGGTTCTGGGGGGGCGGTCAGGGGATGGGGAAGGGGGGGGTTCGGTAGGCGTGGGAGTTCCAGGGGTCTGTCGGGGTGGTGGTGGATGGGGTCGGGGCAGTCAGGGGACAGGGAGCAGGGCGAGTTGGGTAGGGGGTGGGGTCCTGGGGGGCAATTAGGGTGGGGGGTCTTGGGAAGGAGTGGTCAGGGGACAAGGAGCGGGGGGGGGTTGATGGGTTGCGGTTTCTGAGGGGGGCAGTCGGGGGCAGGATATGGGGGGGGTCGGGATGTACTCACCAGGTGGTTCCCTACCGGGTCTTCGTTGGCAGGTCCTTCAGTGCTACGGAAGACCCGGAGCGAAGACCCGGAGCGCCGCCGGGTGAGTCATCCCTGCCGGGGCCCCGTCGAATTGGGCCCCGCACTTCCTAAAGCCGGCCCTGGTTCCAGTGCTTAACTACCCCTACAGTTAGGAAGTTTTTCCTAATGTATAACCTAAATCTTGCTTGCTGCAATTTAAGATAATTGCTTCTTGTCCTGTCTCCAGTGGAAAAGAATAGTTTATCACCCTCCTCTTTAGAACAACTTTTCACATACTTGAAGACTGTTATCATGGCCCCTGTATGTTCCTGTCTCCCAGGAAGTAACACACAGAGAGAAATTCCAGGCTCAGCCAGGGGACTTAGGTGTGAAATAGATTTTAATTGAGTTTAGAGTTTTGTTTTGTCTCTTTTGCTCAGTTGTGGATGGATTGTCCAGAGGACAAAGCAGATGTGATGGATAGGAACAGGGGGTGAAGGAGAGAGAGAGATACAGAGTGGGAGACAGCAAGAATGAGATCCAGGGAAGCAGCCAAGGATATGTATGTATGTGTATGTGTGTGTGTGTGTGTGTGTGCGCGCTTTTCCACACCCACATACCACAATGCACTGACCCACAAAACTTCACGGAACAAATGACCCAGAGAGTCATAACATGCACACACAAACCAAGTGACACATAGCAGTGAAACTCAATGGTAAGTGCAGACAAACACAGCTCAACACAACACTCAAAGTCAACCACACAGATTCCAGCACACTTCAACACAGACACACCTGGGACAAAAGGACATTTGGAGATCAGCAGAGACACACACAACACACTGACACAAAGACACACCCACCCACCCACCCAGCAAACAGCCACTGACAACACACAGAGTCAAACACAACTATACACACAGACTCACACTAACCAGCACAGCACACAAAGGGAAAGCACACAACCTGACACCACACAAACTCAGACACACATCTGCTCACCACACAAACAAAAACACTAGCAAATATGCTCGTGCAATCTAATACCCAAACAGAATGACTGGAACATACCCACACACCAAGAGAAAATACAAACGGCGCACAATCAGACACGCTCACAATACTCTTCAGCAGATGACAAAGGGAAGCCTCATTCTTATCTTTCCCTTGGGTAATTCCAGCTAGGGAGACCTGCACTCAGGGATTTGAGGAGAGAGGAGACCAGCCGGTGGAGTGGAAAAAAGCGAGAGAGGTGTGTGTGTGTGGGGGGGGGGGGGATGGTGCGGGAAAGGTGGCTTCAGAGTCTGTGCATTGGGAATTGGCTGGGGAGTTGCAGTGCGCCATGGGCAGTGTTCAAAGGACACTTGGGTTACGAAAGTTGTGTCCAGCGAAGCGAGCTTCATCCCCAAGCTCTTCCTCAATCCTGCCAGAGAAAGAAAGAGAGGTAGTGCAACTCAGAGCCTCAACACGAGGGACTGTCCTAGACATGGGGAGCAAGTGCAACACAGCAAGTCATACAGGAGCTTGGAATGGGGCAGAGCAGGAAAACAGGCCACTGTAAGTGTGGTGACTGCATTGACAGAGGCATCATGTCTTGGAGCAGGGAGAGACAAGTCAGCTCTGGGGTGACCGCACCTATGGTACTGCACTCAGGTCTGGGATCCTTCTTGGTACCAGGGAGACATGCCCATGCTGGCATCCTTACTCCTGGAGACTCCCTCTCTCCCTGCACTGTCAGTTCTTCCCTCTCCAGTGAGTCTGTCCCCTAGTGGAGCCAGAGACACATTCCCGCCTTTGCATTCTCAGCCCCAGGCCACTCACCTCATGAGCTGGTTGTATTTGGCCAGTCGCTCAGACCTGCAGGGGGCTCCTGTCTTTATCTGTAAAATATTCACCACAAAGCACAGTGTGAGACCCCACACACACACACCAGCCTTCCCGCATGGGACCCTGAGGGTGCTCTGAGAAGTAGGAGCGGGATTCAGTGCCAGTCTTCACCTCCCTCAAGCTCTCCATGGCCTGGATTTCAGCTTAGCTGACACTTACCTGCCCAGTACACAGGCCCACAACCAGGTCAGCAATGAAGGTGTCTTCAGTCTCCCCAGATCGGTGACTCACCATCACTCCCCAGCCATTCTCCTGGGCCAACTTACAGCTGCAGAGAGAAATTAAGTAAGTGGATCATCCTTCTTGGGCCTCCACCTTCTGGGGATGGGACCCTGACACCCCCAATCCCCAGTGATGGTCCTGGGGGCTTTTACCCCAGTGATGGGGACCAAGGCTTTGTCTATACACAAAAACTGCCCCGATTTGACTAATCAGTGTAGAAAGTGCTGTAGTTAGATTGGTGCTGGGAGCAGGTGGCTGGCTAGACTCACGCTTGAATGGCTTCAGTAACTGATCCAATCTGGTTGACTTTGAGCAGGAGGCAGTTGCAGGCTTTTTCCTCAACAGCTCGCTCGATGCGCTTGGGGTTGGTCACTGTCAGGTCATCCCCCACAATCTGAATCCCCACATTGGCTGTGAACTTGGACCAGGCCTCCCAGTCATCCTGATCAAAAGGATCCTCAATGGAGACCACTGCAGAGACAGGGGAAGATGGGTGAGTTAAAGCTGCCCCACTTCCCAATCCACAAGCATGGTAGGGCCACACCCCGGGACATGAACACTAAGATTCACAAAGCACAGCAGTTCACCTGGGTAATCGCGAACAAAGCTTTGGTAGAGGTCACCCAGCTCGTCGGCAGAGATGTAGCGGCTGGGGTCATCGGGGGATTTGAAGTCCAAATCATATTTGCCATCGCGGTAGAACTCAGATGCTGCCACATCCATGCCAATGACAATCTTCTCAGTGTAGCTGGCTTTGTCGATGGCTTCCTTGAGGAGTTCCAGAGCTGGGATGGGGAGAGAGACAGAATGAGATTCAGCCATCTGTTTTGGAAAAACTCCTCCCAAACCCCAGATATTCAACTGCCTGAGGGGCAGGACAACTGAGGGCAGTCAGGAAGGAATGGTCTCTCTCTCGTAAGACCCTGCCTGGGGAGAGGGGGACAGCAGACTATCCAGGAGTTTGCAGTGGGACAGAGCATGGGGTGGGTATGTAAGTTGGGGCTGAATATCCCAAGGTCTCATGTTCCAGAGCAGAAAGGAGATAGTCCCTCTCTGTGTGGCTCTGGGGAGACCCCACCTGGCATGCTGAGCCCAGCTATGGGCTCCTCAATCCCAGAAAGAGAGTAACAAGCTGTGGGAGCTGGGAGGGGTGAAGTTCTGGGGACTGATTCAAAGAGCAAAGCCCAGCTGAGCAACGCCACGACCGAGAGGGAAGGACATGAGAATTGTCTGCTAGTGTGTGAGGGGTGTAAGCCCCAGAGGGAAGGTGTTGTTTAGGGGGACTGGGAATGGGGAGAGATTAAGCCAAGGGAAAGGAGCTTAGGAGCTGTCTTCCAAGGCTGAGGGATCTGTGAGCCTGGGGAGCTGCTGCACCCAGGGACAGGCCAGGGGCTCAGCACCTGGGGAACTAGGAATCAGGCGTCCTGGGGAATCGATGGAGTGGGGAATTGTGAGCCTGCCCTGAGCCTCAGCATACGGGCTTTGCTCCCTTGATGTCTCTCACCTTCGCTGTTCTCCAGGATGTTGGGGGCAAAGCCACCCTCATCACCCACATTGGTGGCATCCTTCCCATACTTTTCCTTGATGACGCTCTTGAGGTTGTGGTAGACCTCGGCTCCAATGCGCATGGCATCCCGGAAGTTTTCAGCCCCCACGGGCAGGATCATGAACTCCTGCATGGCCAGTTTGTTCCCTGCGTGGGAGCCTCCGTTGATCACATTGAAGGCCTGGAAAAGTCCAGAAAGAAGCAGGGGTGAAACTGTCAATATCCCAGCCCGGTACTGGAGGGGCCCTCTGCTGAGTGGGTGCTTAAAGTCCCTATGTTCCCACATTCCCAGCCTCCCCTCCTTGCCTCCCCAGTTCTCTAAGTGTGTTTGCAAGTGGACTTTGAAGCCAGGGATAGAAGGTTCTTACGGGCACGGGCAGGATGAGGTCGGAGTTCCCAGCCAGGTCAGCGATGTGTCGATACAGGGGCACATCCTTCTCCGCAGCACCTGCCTTGCACACAGCCAGAGAGACCCCCAGGATGGCATTGGCTCCAAATTTAGCTGTGGACATTCCAAAATCAGGGAGGAAT
>NW_020665091.1:3384698-3414096 GCF_002925995.2 Terrapene triunguis
CTGCAGTATCACCTCACACACCTCTACATTTCTATTTCCCATGCCAAAGGAGAGTGGAATTACATTTATTTTCTGTCCCATCCATCTCTAGCATGAGGTTGTCTATCTTCTCTTGATCCACAACAGAGAGGCCCTGCAAGAAGACACATCTGCTAAGAAGGGAAGGTGTGGAAAGAAGCTCAGCTAAGGGAGGGCTGTGTGTGTAACTGTATAGCACTTCTGTAGCACATGGATTCAGTATACATCACACTTCTGCTCTGGTTGTGAGGAACTGGCTCGGGCTGGGCCATATAGGTTTTTTCACCTCCAAGGTACAAAAAAATGGGAGATCCTGAGCCCATAAAACTGGCCAGCTGGCAGTGTGTATTGAGCCCTCTTACAGATTTCCCAGGCCAGGGCCGGCTTTAGGAAGTGCGGGGCCCAATTCAAACATTTTCGGCGGGGCCCCGGCAGGGATGACTAAAAAAAAAAACACGTAAAAAAACCCCTTTCATTTCTTCCATGTATTATTTACTTTCCATAACTATATAAATAAAAACAAAATTATATATTACGTACATTGCTGGCTGGAGGCAGGGCAGGGGCAGGGCAGGGGCTGACTGGAGGTAGGGCAAGGGGTGCGGGGCTGGCTGGGGGCCGGGCGGGGGGGGCGGGGCGGGCTGGGGACGGGTTGGCTGCGGGCAGGGCAGGGGGTGCGGGGCTGGCTGGAGACGGGCTGGTGCGGGCAGGGCAGGGGATGCGGGGCTGGAGGCAGGGCAGGGGGTGCAGCAGGGGCTGGCTGGGGGCAGGGGGTGCGGGGCTGGCTGGAGACAGGAGCTGGCTGCGGGCAGGGCAGGGGTGCAGGGCTGGTGCAGGCAGGGGGTGCAGCAGGGGCTGGCTGCGGGCAGGGCAGGGGGTCCGGGGCTGGTGCGGGCAGGGGGTGCGGGGCTGGCTGGAGACGGGCTGTCTGTGGGCAGGGCAGGGGGTGCGGGGCTGGTGCGGGCAGGGGGTGCGGGGTTGGCTGGAGACAGGGGCTGGCTGTGGGCAGGGCAAGGGGTGCGGGGCTGGTGTGGGCAGGGGGTGCAGCAGCGGCTGGCTGCGGGCAGAGCAGGGGCTCCCCTGCTTCTACCGCCCCGGCCCTTTAAATAGCTGCCGGAGTCCTGGGGAAGCAGCGGGGCTCCCGCGGCTATTTAAAGGACTGGGGCAGCAGAGGCAGCTGGAGCCCCGGCCCTTTAAATAGCTGCCGGAGCCACCTGCTACCCCAGGGCTCTGGGGGCTATTTAAAAGGCCCGGGGCTCCCCTGCTTCTACCGCCCCGGCCCTTTAAATAGCCGAGGGAGCCCTGGGGAAGAGCTCCCTCGGCTATTTAAAGGGCCTGGGGCTCCAGCCCTTTAAATTGCCCCCTGGGGAAGCCAGGCCGCCCCAGTATGGCGTACCGGCGGTGGCAAGGGCACGGGGCCCTCTTAGGCGTGGGGCCCGATTCAGGGGAATCGGCTGAATTGGCCTAAAGCCGGCCCTGTCCCAGGCCAGCTACCTCAAACAAGGGATGATCCTGAGTAAACCTGGACAGTGGCTGCCCTACAGCCATAAAGCACTGTCACTGCCTGATGAGGCCATGGAACACGTCATGGGAAATTCAAGATTCTGCACAAACAAAATCCATAGGCCAGAGCATTGTGAATGCCAGGCTGGCCGGGGGGGGGGGGGGGGGGATGAGACTAATGGGAATAGGAATGGAGGATTTGGATGAGGAATGAGCAGTGCTCCAAGAGGTGCATGTGTGAAAGAGGGAGAGAGCCTTACAATGAGGGGCAGCTGGAGAGGTGCCAGATCAGATGATAATTGGAGTATGGGGGAGGGCCATATGGAATAAAGCCCCACCTACCCAGTGGAGCAGAGACCTGTCGATTGCACACACACACACACACACCTGTGAGAGTGTGTGCACACACACACACACACACACACACACACACACACACACACCTGTGAGAGTGTGTGCCTGGAGTCATAGGGAACAGCAATGTGCCAACCCAGTTGGTAAAATGAAGAGAGAGACAGAGGCAGAAAGAGATTAGAAAGCAAGAGAGTAAAATAAACCTCCCAGAAAGCAGATTACAGGGAAATCCTTACAGAGCCCAGGAGAGCTGGGGCGATAGTGCTGTTGATATGATCCACGGCCTGCAGGACCCCTAGAGAAGGGAAGAGACAGAGACAGCGAGTTAGACAAAGAAAGAGACAGAGACAGACAGATTCAAAGCCTAATTCTCCACTCAGTCACACCAGCTTTATATTCGTGTGACTCCACTGAGGTCAGTGGAATTATACCAGCACAAAACCGGGAGTGCTGAGTACAGAATCAGGCCCTGAGAGGAATGGACACACATGCACACACACAGCATTGGGGCTACGAAGTTGCCTGAGACTGTTCAGTGAGGGTGAGCAGGAGCTGAAATGTCCCCACCTTTTCCAAGGAATCTGAACTTGTCATTGTCTCGCAGCTCCAGAGCTTCGTAGATGCCAGTGGAAGCACCGCTAGGGACTGCAGCACGGAACATGCCTGAGAAAAAGCAAAACATAGGTGTGAAAAGAGAGCAAAGAAGGAAGAAAAAGGGAAGCTTCTAAGCCCCTGCGCACCCCTTGTTTGCCTATCCTCCTGAATGTAACTTACAACCCACGAGCTATTTGGATAGTGGCATTACCCCACAGTCTAGGTGGGGAAACTGTGTCGCAAGGAGGGGAAAGGACTCACCCAAGGTCACACAGTGAGACAGTTGCAGAGCTACGTAGACAACCCAGGTGTCCTGACTCCCAGCTCCTCCCTGTGGTGCACCCACTATATCCTACTCAGAGTGGGTGCAAGGATGTTTCGCGCCCTAGGCGAAACTTCCACCTTGCGCCCCCCCTTCCCCAAGCCCTGTGGCAGCTCTCCGCCTCCCCCTCCCCCCCTGAGGCGCCCCCCCCCCTGCAGCAGCTCCCCCACTCCGCCCTGAGGCGCCCCCACCGCGGCAGCTCCCCCCGGCCCGGGGAGCCATGTGGCAGCTCTCTGGCTGCCGCGGTCGCCGCCGAAGGACCCGAAATGCCGCCCCCCAAATGCTAGCGTCCTAGGCAACCGCCTAGGTCGCCTAATGGGTTGCACCGGCCCTGATCCTACTCCATCTCAGAACTAGAGCTAGAACCCAGGAGGTCTGCTCCTCAGTCTCATACTCAAACACGTTAGTCTCCACCCCTTCTAGGGGAGTCTGAGTTTGAAGGGTGGCTGACTGGTAATTTCTCCTTTTTTGATATTTCATTGAATAAAGAAGTGAATGAAACATTCAGCTCTAGAAGCGGACAGAAACCTGACATAAACACAGATACACATGGATACGTGCACAGATATGAACACACAGGAGTACTTGCACATGTATGCATATAAATCTACATTATAAATCTATAAATATGCAAGGCCCATGACCATGCACGTGCCTGAAGATACAGCTAGACTCTATAAATACCTACTAGACAGAGAAACCCAACTCTGTGACATTGTACAGACATGGAGGCACACAAGCATGCACTAACATACTCAGGGACAGATAGCTGTTACTGTATACACAGACGCACAACCCATCATGTACACACAGAAATCAACAGTTTCATTTCAGTTTCCAGTGAGTATCTCACTCTGGTGCTCATGTACTAGCACAACACTGTTTGGACTGTAAACCTCCTGGAGGCTAATGAATATTCATGCTGCAGAGCATGCACACATTCACTAGAGAAATCACACACCCCTACCTAGGGATCCAGCCACAAACTCTGATCCTTCAGCTCCAAAACCACAGGCCTCTCCTGCCTCAGCTAACAGAAGATCTCTCAGAGGACATGAATTGTATGGGAGGTGCCTTCTCCTCTCTGGGAGCTCAGTGACAGACACACATGCACACTCACTACACACTCATCAGCACAAACTCATTCACGCATTCACTCATTTGATAAGGTTACAACTTTGGGACCCAACTTCTCTTAGTTGTAAATTCACCAGCAGGAATTAAGTGGTCAAGGTCCTAGGTGTTGCAAGGAGAAGATGCCTGGCTGCTGAAGAAACAAAGCTTATCCAGATTGTGGGTGCTATTTCCTAGCTGGCTGCCACAGGACTGAACTAATTCCACTGCCTCCCAGTGCTGGACAGTCCAGACATGCTCAGTCTCCTCCCACCTTGTCACACATACCTTTTTCTGTGTACAAATCCACCTCAACGGTGGGATTCCCACGGGAATCCAGGATCTCCCGGGCATGGATCTTTTCAATGGACATGGTGATCCTGATCTTTCCTGCAGAAGAGTTGGAGATGGGCAGCGGGGGGAGGAGAAGCAAGGAAAGAGGCTCAATTCTGAGTTTCTCCATCACAGAGGCCTCACATCCTATCTGGGATACGGGGCTCAGCTCTGGGCCCTTCATTCCCAGAAAGACAGTGACAGGCAGGAGGGAACTTAGGCTATGTCTGAGTACCCTTGGAGCTGGGGGTGCGATTCCCAGTTCACAGAGACATGCTCAAGCTGATGCACTAAAAATAGTGGTGTAGCAAGGGCAGTGGTGAGCAGCAGCACAGGCTAGCTGACCTAAGTACATACCCTCAGGGTCCGGGCAGATTTGTACTTGACCTGGCTAATCCAGGCCATCACTCGCAACTGCTCATGCTACCATGGCCACACTGCTATTTTTAGCACACTAGCTTGAGCAGAACTGGCATGTGTGTGTCTACCTGAGCTGGGAATCTGTCCCAAGTGTAGATGCAACATTGGAGACAAGCCAGAGAAACGCTTCTGGGGCCGCAGGGGTTGGGTTCTGGGCACAGGTAGGCTAAACCCACCTGGCTCCGGGAAGCCATGGCCAAGGGAAGGACATGCGAACTGCTGGCAAATGCCTGAAGGTGTAATTCCTCAGGGGATGGGGTTGTTTAGTTCAACATTGTCCAACCTTTTCAGCCTGAAGTCTGAACACAATATTGCAAAACGGTCAGGGGGCCACAACCAATCTCTGCCATGTTCTGCTCCTTTTATGCTCAGGCAGCACAAGGGAACTGCCCTGCCTCAGTGGGTGTAGCATTGGCATAGCTGGTACCTACATCTCCCTCCACAGAGGCCCTGGCACTGGGGGGAGGCACGACAGGATGGGGGGAAGGGGCATGGCTGGAGCATGCTGGAGCTATCTCCACTGGTATATGGTCTTTTGGGAGCTGGCCAGCACCCAGGCTGCTCTAACCAAGACTTGGACAGAGAATCAAGTCACTGTAATTGGTTGGTAGTTCTCAGCTTGGGCTGCCTAGGCTGGCTATCGGGGAGGGGAGCCACCCATCACTATCCTGCTGTCCCGGGGTTACCCACAGCCTGGCAGGGAGACAGGCAATGGAGCAACCAGAGCTCCTCTCTTCCATCCACTGCAAGGCAGTAGGCAAGCAGCCAGGGAAAGCCTAACCTCTCTTCCTTCTGGATCCTGGTTTCTTGTGGTGGGGCTGATCCAAACACTGCAATTTTAAATCGCAGGGCACAGCTCAGGGAGCACCTTTGCCATTAAAATTCCAATACACTGTTCTATCCTACGGTCACCTTTGAGGGTCACATTTCAAAGCCTTAATGTCCACAGGTTGCACACTTTTGCTTGGGGAGGGCGAGGGGGGCGAGGGAAGGAAAGGGTGAGACTGATACAAGGCAAAGGAACACAGGAATCAGGGCCCTAGCACGGAAGGGTCTGTGAGCCCAGGGGGAGCCATCTCCCCGAGGGAAGGGCCTGGAGCCCCAGCATTAGGGAAAGTGGGCGCTATGGAGCCCCAGGAATGGACTAAGAGGAATGCTCTTGTCTTGCAGCCCAGGGGGAGGAAAGAGGGGTATGGGGCTGGTCCCAGCTTTTAAATCTTTAGTTCTATATGTAAGTCATGCTAATGAGTGTGGTGGGAGGGGGAGGATGGAGGTCTCTTGTATTGCGAGGGTTGGGAGGTGAGGAGGTTTGAAGATTCGGTCATAGCTAACCAACTGCCACCCATCTATTGGCTGCCAGACAAAGTACCTAGCAATAACTCTAGGGGTGGGCAAACTTTTTGGCCTGAGGGCCACATCTGGGGATGGAAATTGTATGGCGGGTCAAGAATGCTCACAAAATTGGGAGTTGGGGTGCGGGCTATGGGGTGGGGCCAGAAATGAAGAGTTCAGCATGCGGGAGAGGGCTCCGGACTGGGGCAGGGGTGAGGGTGGGAGGGTAAGCGTTCCAGCTGGCGGTGCGGGCTCTGGGGTGCAGGAGGGTGGGACCGAGGGGTTTGGAGGGAGGGAGGGGGATCAGGGCTGGGGCAGGGGGTTGGGGTGCTGGAAGGGGTCAGGGGTTCAGGTTCCAGGTGGCACTTATCTCAAGCAGCTCCAGGAAGCAGCGGCATGTCCCCTCTCCAGCTCCTACATTGAGGTGCGGCCAGGCAGTTCTGCGCGCTGCCCCGTCCGTAGATGCCGCTCCTGCAGCTCCCATTGGTTGCAGTTGCTGGCCAATGGGAGCTGCGGGGATGTCGCTTGGGGCAGGGTCAGCGTGCGGCAGGGTCAGGAGACGGAGGAGACGGAGGGGGGACATGCTGGTGCTTCCGGGAGCCACGTGGCGCCATGGCATGCACGGAGCGGGGCAAGCCCCCAACCCTGCTCCCCAGCAGGAGCTTGAGGGCTGGATTAAAACATCTGAAGGGCCAGACGTGGCCCCTGGGCCGTAGTTTGCCCACCCCTGCTCTAGGGAGTGGTACCCTAGGGCAGCGGTAGCAGAATTCAATGCACCATCCCCCCCCCCCAGCCATTTCCCCTTGAATCCCCCCAGTTCCTATCGCTTCCCTTCTCTGCCTCTCCTTATTGCTTCCTCCCTCTTTCCTTCATCACCCCTCCCCTCCTCTCTTGCTCACACAGATTCAGTCCCCCTTCCCCACCCCCAGGGGTAACCAGTTCTGAGTGGAGATATTAAACCCAATCCGAAGCTGAGAGCAGGGAAACTCAATTCTCAGTTGGTGAGCCCTGCAAAGCCTTTGCGCAGGGGACAAATGCCCAGTACAAGGCACAGTGGCATGGGGGTGGGCAGAGATTTACACCTCACCAGGGACTGTGTGCAGTGCATGTGGTGGAGGGAGCAGAGGGGAGACCAGGAGCAGCCCATACCGGGGGCAGGAGCTGGTCTCAAGCCCCTTCCCCTGGTGTCTGGAAATCACAGTGTTGTTACAGAAAACATCTCCAATGCTGGGAAATCTCACCCACGCAGGGCTGTTCTCCCCCTTGCAACTCCCTTCACAGCCACCATCTGGGCTGGCATCCCCATCAGCTGCCCTAGCAGCTGCTCTGCAAGCCGAATTTCTCACGCAGTCTGTCAGACCCCACAGGCGCTTCCCCCATGGTAGTGCCCTGCGGTTGTGCGTTTCCCTCATGGCAGTGCCCTGGCAGTACCCTAGCAGGCAACATAAAGGAGGGAGAGGGCAAGGAGGGACAGACCCCACAAGTGTGAGTTTCCTGATGATGAGACATGAACTGGACTAAACATTTCCCAACCCCTCAGCAGCAACATTGTCAGCTTCATTTCAGACTGTCAATTTTCCTCTTCTACCCAATCCTTCCAAAGGCCACTGAGCAGCTGGCCCAAGGACAGCAAAGGAACTAGACCTCAGCCATGCTGCATCCCCATGGCCCCATCACGCTCTCTGTTCCTCTTTCCTCTCCCCTCTGTACCCTTCCTTCCTTGCTTCTCTCTCTCTCTCTCACTGTCCAGTTCTCCACCTCCAGGGCCCCAGATGGAGGAAGAGCCGCACTGGAACTCACTGGCTGCAGCAGTGCTGTCCTGAAAGGAGGTCAGAGACGGATAAGCTGGGATAAGGGATTGGAATAGAGCCACAGCCTGGAACTCATACGCAGCTCAAGAAGAAGAGGGCAGACGTCAGGCTGAAGGGTGCACAGGCCCTTGGGAGAGGAAGCCTGGATAGCTTCCACAAGGAGCAATCACACAGTGCTGGGAGAGGGAGTGGTGGCTGGTGGAATGGGCAACGTTGGCAGGAGGCTTGCACTGCTGTACTTCCCCCAGGTTGGCACTGCTTCAAGGAAGTTCACACTGCCAGGGCATGGTGTTGTAGAAGCTAACACTGCTGCATCCCTCCATCCCCCGCTTGCCAAGCCAGGCAGTGGCAAGGACTGCCCAATCCTCCTCCCCAGTTCTCAAGCCTGCTGCAGTCCTCTACAACAACGCACTGGTAGGGCACTGCTGTAAGGCAGCTGGCACTGCTGCAATTCCCCCAGGCTCGGCACTGCTCCCAGGAAGCTCACGCTGCTGCAGTGCTGTGGCTGCTGCAGTTAGTGCTTCCTTGGCTGCCATCTCTTCCCATCACTGCCGCCCAGTGGGGTGTGGGGCTGTGAACTATGTGATGTCGTACAAGGCAATTCCCCTCCCTCCCCTTGGGAGGCAGCTCTGTGATGCTGCCAACGCCCTGCTAGACTAGGAAACTAGCCTGATCCCAGGGTTCAGCAAAGCTGGTCCCTCCTGGTTCCCTCCCACATGAATGATGCTCACCGGCACCTCAGATTAGTCCCCCTCCTAGCACCAAGCTCTTTCAGAGACACCAGGAATCAGCTGCCCCCAAGTAAGCCTCTAAGCCACAGCATCTCCCTTGGGTGCCCTTGGGAACATAACTTACCTCTGGTGGTTGAGCCCTCCCCAAATAAATACCCCATGGAGAGGCACAGCTGTGTTGTCCTGCAGCTTTGTGATGTAGCACAGATAAGGGCAGGACAGGGGAGATTGCATGACATTAAAATAAGAAGGAAAGGAGAGAAGCAGAGGAGGGAGAATGCAGGGGGAGGGGAGAGCAGGAGGAGGAAGTGAGGGGAGTTTAGCTAGTTTATTTGCCTCTCCGCCTGGTCCCTTTCTCCAAGGACCCAAATGCTGGGGGGTGCTGGGGGCCCCCCAGGATGGGGAGTGTAGAAATGCACAAGGGGGATGTTGGATGTGAGGGGGACACTTACCTTCCTAAGGCAGGTGTGAGCAAGAGATTGAGAAAGTGCTGCTGGAAGGAGGAGGAGGAGGATGGAGCTGAGGAAGGATGTAGGAGCAGGACCTCAAGGGGAGATGATGTGTCCTCTAAGCCAACGGCGGCAGCAGCAGCAGGATGGAGACGCCCCTGATAGGGCCGAGACAGCAGCATGTGACCCAGAGCTGCGATGAGTCAGGATTTAGAAGAAGCTTTGCAAACAGCACGTAGGGGATGGAGAGAGCGAGCCAGAGACACAAAAGGAGAGGAGAGGAGAGGGGCCCAGGATAATCAACTTCACTCACTCCAGATTCATTAATTCTTTTTATTCAAAGCAGAAAATATTGCAGGAGCTTCAGGCTCCACAGTTCAAACTGCACAAACCTTAACTGTTCCTCCTTCTCCTTGGGCCTGTGAGGAGCAGAGCCTGTGCTGCACTGACTGCAATAGAGCTGCATTCCCTTGGGCAGCACAGGGGGGTGTCTGACACCAACTTCTCCCAGGAGAGACAGGGAGTGTGGGCAAAGGAATGGTCTCTGAGGGCCAAATACATGGAGCCGTAGACACTGGTCCTGCTCCCTGGCCAACCTACTCCTGCCCCACAGAGTTCTGAGAGACTCTAGGGTCAACTGGAGGGTCACTCAGTCACCTCCCCTTGGGCAGATTCCTCCATTTCCTGAGGGAAAAAAAGAAAAGGGAGAGGTTAACAAGGATGGTTCCAGATGTTGCTTTCTTTCCTCCTTGTGGGGTAGGTGGCTCTATAATTGTTCTGACTGTTTTCTCAATGCTGACCCTTTCATTAGCTAAGGCTAATGGCTCAGGCCATTTTGTATGGCAGATGTGATGCAGCATGTTTCAGAGGATGTTTCACACACTGTACTCTCTCCTGAGGCTCTACTTTAGGCTTTCTTTTTTCCCCCTTAATCTAAAGAAAAGACTTCAGACTGAAAATCTCTAGTCTTTCTCCTTTCCGAGTCTCTTCCCGCCCTGGCCCCCCACCCTGCATCCCCTGCTCTAACCTGTTCCTCATCCCGGCGTCGCTGCCGTGTCTCCTCGGCCTCTGCCCGCTCATCTTCCTCAAAGAAATCCTTGTCGAGACGCTCAAGACGGGGAAGCAGCACCAGAGCCTCCATCCGGTATTCACCTTCATCAGAACAGGGATTGTCCATCAGCACCAGTGCCCGCAGCATGGGCAGAACCTGCAGCTTTGCCATCTCCTGAAGGTTCAGAATCCCGTTCCCCCTGCAGAGGAGTGGTGTGTGTGTGGGGGGAAACAGGGAGAGAGAATAACTCTATTTATTGAGATCCCCCAAGGAAAATAACAATAAAGTGACTGAACAGACATGACCCACTGAAAGGGACTCATCAGCAAACAGCCCTGAGCACCTGGGGCTCCCCAAACTGAGAGAGACAAAAAGAAAGATCTTCCCCTGTCTGGGTTTCCTTAGGTGTCTCCTCTGTGTACAGACAGCCCTTTGGATCAGCCAGTGTCATTGCCTCCCCTGTATAGCAAATACCTAGGAGAAAAGGGTATTTGCAGTCATCAACAGGGTACTGAAGGGGGGAGGGCAGAGGGACCAAAGAGGATAAGGTGCAGCAGGGGAGATCTGAGATGGATGTGGAGGGGCCAATCTCTCTGAAGGAACACAGTGGCAAAGAGTGGCATCCAAAAGTGGTTGAGGAATCAGAGCACTGGGGCCCATCAAGGTGGCTTGGCCTGGGCCGTAGAGATCAGTGGGCTGGGAAGACCAACCCAGCCCCACCTGCTGGTGAAGACTAGTGTCTCCAAAGCAGCTAACTTGACATGTTTTGAGGTGAGCAGTCCCATTGCCCACAGGGGGTTCCCAGTACTCTCCAGAGGGGTCTCCAGGGCCAAAGTTGATCAGGGGAGGACCCACCGCAGATTGAGGTACTGCAGGCACTTCATGCTCTTAGAGAAGCCATCCAGGGTCTCAAGCCTGTTGTCACGCAGATGCAGGGTCGTAAGCTGCACCAGTTCCTCCAGGCCCTCAAGGTGGGTAATGAAGTTTTGGGCCTGAGCAACAGGAAGGGAGAGAAGAGATTGGGGTGAGGGAAGGAAAGAAAGTTGGAGAAAGGGAAGAGGGAATCAGAATAATGTTATAGTGCTAAAATCCCTTTCACTTTCCACATACTCATCACCCCCAGTGCACTCTTCTAAAGTGCACCCTTCTCTGAGGTGGGGCACAACAGCTGTTTAACAAACCAACAACAGTGCCGTGCAATGACTTAGGATAGGAGGTTCAGTGGAATACTGTTTCCAATAGAAGCTGCAGGAAAATTTTTAGGGATGATGAGTCCCTCAGGGGGCTGGGGCACATGACTTGCGAGGAGAGGCTGAGGGAACTGGGCTTGTTTAGTCTGCAGAAGAAAAAAGTGAGGGGGGATTTGATAACTGCTTTCAACTACCTGAAGGGGGATTCCAAAAAGGATGGAGCTCGGCTGTTCTCAGGGGTGGCAGATGACAGAACAAGAAGCAATGGTCTCAAGTTGCAGTGCAAGAGGTCTAGGTTGGATATTGGGAAACACTATTTCACTAGGAGGGTGGTGAAGCACTGGAATGGGTTACCTAGGGAGGTGGTGGAATTGCCATCCTTAGAGGTTTTTAAGGCCCGGCTTGACAAAGCTCTGGCTGGGATGATTTAGTTGGTGTTGGTCCTGCTTTAAGCAAGTGGTTGGACTAGATGACCTCCTGAGGTCTCTTCCAACCCTATCTTCTATGATTCTATGATTGAGACTAAAATAATCTGAGTTGGGATTTGAGTATGAGGGTTAACGCCCTGACTTGGGCAAAGGGATAGGGTATCTTTGGACTACAAGGACTCAAGAAAAATGTTTTGTGAAAGACTTAACCTCCAGCAGCATCATGCTGAGGCAATGGGGCCAGTACTAACTCCAAGGGGAGAATGTCCCCTACTGAGTAACCCACACCACTCCCTGCAGCACAGTGGCCCCTAGAATTACACTGGGGCATTGAGATCATTACTGATTAGAGAACAGAGTGAGCCCTATGGCTTACCCACAGCACTACCAGCACAGTACCCCCTACCACAGCAGTACCCAATCTGTGGCCTTGGGTTCTAAATTATCGCCCTATGTGTTTGATTATGAATTGAAAATGTGTTTGCAGGGTCACAGAGCTTGCCAGACTGGATCAGCCCAGTAGGCCATCTAGTCTGCCATCCTTGCCTTTGACAGTGGCCAGAAACAGACACTTCAGAGGCAGGGGTAAGAAAACTGCAAGAGGCAAATGTGAGATAATCTGCCCCCAGGGATGGTTTAAGCCCTGAAACAGGGAAGTGTTATGTTCCTTCCAATTTTTTGTAGACTTTACTGTTATAACTGGATATTTTTGTTATCCATATAAATGTCCAGTCCCTCTTTGAATCTTGCTAATGCTTGGCTTCAACAACTACCTCTGTCAATAAATTCCATGGTCTAATCACATGTTGTGTGAAAAAATATTTCCTTGTATTGGTTTTTAATTTGCCACCTTTCAGTGCCATTGAATGTCTCATTGTTCTTGTGTTAGGTGACAGGGAGAACAGAAGTTTCTGATTTATTTTGTCTAGGCCAGTCATTATTACAGTTATAGGAGAGGCTGGGACAGTTTGGAGAAGAGGGGGAAGAATAGGGTGAAGCTTGTGGGGAAATGGGCAGAAGAATCTGTGCCCACTAGAGCACACTCCCTTCCAGAGCTGGAATGGAACCCAAGATTCCTCACCATTTGTCTGCTGTCAACAAACATCTGTGAAACCCACTGGCAAATGTAAGAACATAAGAACGGCCATATTGGGTGAGAACAATGGTCCATCTAGCCCAGTATCCTGTCTTTCAACAGTGGCCAATGCCAGGTGCCCCAGAGGAAATGAACAGAACAGGCAATCATTGAGTGATCCATCCTGCCATCCACTCCCAGCTTCTGGCAGTCAGAGGCCAAGGACACCCAGAGCATGGGGCTGCATCCCTGACTATCTTGGCTAATAGCCATTGATGGATCTATCCTCCATTAACTTATCTAATTATTTTTTTAACCCCATTATAGTTTTGGCCTTCACAACATCCCTTGGCAATGAGTTCCACAGGTTAACTCTCCATTGTGTGAAGAAGTACTTCCTTTTGTTTGTTTTAAACCTACTGCCTATAAATTTCATTGGGTGACCTGGGTTCTTATGTTATGTTAAGGAGTAAATGATATTTCCTTCTTCAGCTAGTGAGCAGGAGCGGCTAACGGGAGTTTCGTGAGAGAGTTCTCCAGGTGAAGGAGGAGCAATTACGTGACCTTTGGGGTAAGTTTGTTGTCTGTAGCGTGTGTGTTTGTGGTGTGTTTGCTGCTTGACTGAAATATACCGTGGGGTCTGTTTGTTTGGGGGACCGTGTGCTGAGCCTAGCGGCCTGCTAGGCAAGGCTGAGAGCTTCTTAATGAGGCTTTGATCCCTAAGCCCTGTAGCAACCATCAACCCTTAATCAGGGGATGGGACTGCTCAGGAAGACCAGTGCTTTAAAAAGCCTGCTCCTAAGCAACCAGAGGAGCTAGTGAACAGGAGCGGCTAACACGGGAGTTTTGCAAGGGAGTGAGAGCCAGGGGGCTAGATACACTTAACATTCTTTAAACTTAAAGCCAACCCCCCCCCCCCCCGATAAAATCAAAACAACAACAGAGAAACGAGCTTTAGGAGTAAAAAGATAATGCAGGCAGAAGTCCAGCAACAGAGTGGGAGCTATCCAGTTCATTGCACCCAATGCAGCATGTATGATTACCTGCTCTATGGGCAGGTGGAGTATGTGTGCATTCGGTGCAAGGAGCTCCTGGCCCTCAGAGACTGTGTATGGGCTTTGGAGACTATGGTGGCTGAGCTGGAGGAGCTGAGGGAGACAGAAAGGTACATAGATGAGACTTTCCGGGACACAGTAGAACGGTCCCACCTCCGGTCTGATAGCCTCTGTGCTGTTGAGGAGGATGAAAGTCCCAGGGAAGGAGAACATCCAACTGGAGCAGAGGGAAATGATCCCATAGTTGGGACCCTCCTTCCAGATGATGTTGTGGTATCCTCTCGCACTGAGGATACTTCTCCAGGGGAGGGAATTCCAGTTATTAGGAAGAGACAGGTATTAGTTATGGGGGATTCAATCATTAGAAACATAGACAGCTGGGTTTGCGATGACCGGGAGAACCACATGGTGACTTGCCTGCCTGATGTGAAGGTTGCGGATCTCTCAAGACATCTAGACAGACTTATGTGTAGTGCTGGGGAGGAGCCGGTGGTTGTGGTATATTTGGTACCGGTGACATAGGGAAGGATAGGAGAGAGGTCCTGGAGGCCAAATTTAGGCTGCTAGGTAAGAGATTGAAGTCCAGGATCTGCATGGTAGCATTCTCTGAAATGCTTCCAGTTCCACACGCAGGACCAGTTAGACAGGCAGAACTGCAGGGTCTCAATGTGTGGATGAGACTATGGTGTTGGGAGGAGGGGTTTAGATTTATTAGGAACTGGGGCAACTTTTGGGAAAGGGGGAGCCTATACAGGAAGGATGGGCTCCACCTAAACCAAAATGGAACCAGATTGCTGGCACTTAAAAAGGTCATAGAGCAGTTTTTAAATTAAGGGCTGGGGGAAAGCCAACAGGTCTGGAGGAGCATGTGGTTTGGGCAGAGACATCCCTTAGAGGAGGATCTATTAATGGATATACTCTATGTCCTAGTAAGGAGGAGAGGATGGAAGATGATGAAATACAGGTAGGATCTGATGAGAAACAGTCGAATGAAAAAGAGTCCCATTCAATTACACCACATAATGACAGACAGCTAAAAAGTGACAAGTTTTTAAAGTGCTTATATACCAGTGCTAGAAGTCTAACTAATAAGATGGGTGAACTAGAGTGCCTCATTTTAAATGAGGATATTGATATAATAGGCATCACAGAAACTTGGTGGAGTGAGGATAATCAATGGGACACAGTAATACCAGGATACAAAATATATTGGAAGGACAGAACAGGTCGTGCTGGTGGGGGAGTGGCACTATATGTGAAAGAAAGCATAGAATCAAATGAAGTAAAAATCTTAAATGAACCAAACTGTACCATAGAATCTCTATGGATAGTAAGAATATAACTGTAGGGATATATTATCGACCACCTGACCAGGATGGTGATAGTGACTGTGAAATACTCAGGGAGATTAGAGAGGCTATTAAAATAAAAATCTCAATAATAATGGGGGATTTCAACTATCCCCATATTGACTGGGTACATGTCATGTCAGGACAGGACGCAGAGATAAAGTTTCTTGACACCTTAAATGACAACTTCTTGGAGCAGCTAGTCCTGGAACCCACAAGAGGAGAGGCAATTCTTGATTTAGTCCTAAGTGGAACACAGGATTTACACCATAGCCGGACCGCTTGGTAATAGTGACCATAATATAATTAAATTTAACATCCCTGTGGCAGGGAAAACACCACAGCAGCCCAACACTGTAGCATTTAATTTCAGAAAGGGGAACTGAACAAAAATGAGGAGGTTAATTAAAGAGAAATTAAAAGGTACAGTACCAAAAGTAAAATCCCTGCAAGCTGCACAGAAACTTTTTAAAGACACCATAATAGAGGTTCAACTTAAATGTATACCCCAAATTAAAAAACAAAATAAGAGAACCAAAAAAGTGTCACTGTGGCTAAACAACAAAGTAAAAGAAGCAGTGAGAGGCAAAAAGGCATCCTTTAAAGAGTGGAAGTTAAATCCTAGTGAGGAAAATAGAAAGGCGCATAAACTCTAGCAAATTAAGTGTAAAAATACAATTAGGAAGGCCAAAAAAGAATTTGAAGAACAGCTAGCCAAAGACTCAAAAAGTAATAGCAAATTTTTTTTAAGTGCATCAGAAGCAGGAAGCCTGCTAAACAACCAGTGAGATGCTAAAGTAGCATTCAAGGATGATAAGGCCATTGCAGAGAAACTAAATGAATTCTCTGCATCGGTCTTCATGGCTGAGGATGTGAGGAAGATTCCCAAACCTGAGTCATTCTTTTTAGGTGACAAATCTGAGGAACTGTTCCAGATTGAGATGTCATTAGAGGAGGTTTTGGAACAAATTGATAAACTAAACAGTAATAAATCACCAGAACCAGATGGTATTCTCCCAAGAGTTCCGAAGGAACTCAAATGTGAAATGGCAGAACTACTAACTGTAGTCTGTAACCTATCATTTAATTCAGTTTTTGTACCAAATGACTGGAGGATATCTGATATGACACCAATTTTAAAAAAGGTTCCGGAGGTGATCCCGGCAATTACAGGCCGATAAGCCTGACTTCTGTCCCAGGCAAACTGGTTGAAACTATAGTAAAGAACAAAATTGTCAGACACATAGATGAACATAAGTTGTTGGGGAAGAGTCTACATGGTTTTTATAAAGGGAAATCACGCCTCACCAATCTACTAGAATGTGGACAAGGAGGATGCAGTGGATATAGTGTACTTAGATTTTCAGAAAGCCTTTGACAACGTCCCTTACCAAAGGCTCTTAAGCAAAGTAAGCTGTCATGGGTTAAGAGGGAAGGTCCCCGCATGGATTGGTAACTGGTTAAAAGATAGGAAACAACGCGTAGGAATAAATGGTCAGTTTTCAGAATGGAGAAAGGTAAATAATGGTGTCCCCCAGAGGTTTGCACTGGGCCCAGTCCTATTCAATATATTCATAAATGATCTGGAAAAAGGGGTAAACAGTGAGATGGCAAAATTTGCAGATGATACAAAATTGCTCAAGATAGTTAAGTCCCAGGCAGACTGTGAAGAGATACAAAAGGATCTCTCAAAACTGGGTGACTGGGCAACAAAATGGCAGATGAAATTCAATGTTGATAAATGCAAAGTAGTGCACATTGGAAAACATAATCCCAGCTATACATATAAAATGTTGGGGCCTAAATTGGCTGTTACCACTCAAGAAAGAGATCTTAGAGTCATTGTGGATAGTTCTCTGAAAACATCCACTCAATGTGCAGCAGCAGTCAAAAAAGCGAACAGAACGTTGGGAATCACTAAGAAAGGGATAGATAAATAAGACAGAAAATATCATATTGCCTCTATATAAATCCATGGTATGCCCACATGTTGAATACTGTGTGCAGATGTGGTTGCCCCATTTCAAAAAAGATATATTGGAATTGGAAAAGGTTCAGAAAAGTGCAACAAAAATGATTAGGAGTATGGAACGGCTTCGTATGAGCAGCGATTAATAAGACTGGGACTTTTCAGGTTGGAAAAGAGACGACTAAGGGAGGTATGACTGAGGTCTATAAAATCATGACTGATGTGGAGAAAGTAAATAAGGAAGTGTTATTTACTCCTTCTCATAACACAAAGCTAGGGGTCACCAAATTAAATGAATAGACAGCAGGTTTAAAACAAACAAAAGGAAGGTTTTTTTTTCCACACAACGCACAGTCAACTTGCCAAAGGATGTTGTGAAGGCCAAGACTATAACAGGGTTCAAAAAAGAACTAGATAAGTTCATGGAGGATAGGTCCATCAATGGCTATTAGTCAGGATGGACAGGGATGGTGTCCCTAGCCTCTATTTGCCAGAAGCTGTGAATGAGCGACAGGGAATGGATCACTTGATGATTACCTGTTTTGTTCATTCCCTCTGGGGCACCTGGCATTGGCCACTGTTGGAAGACAGGATACTTGGCTAGATGGACCTTTGGTCTGACCCAGTATGGCTGTTCTTATGTTCTTATTCACTTTTTCCACATCATTCATGATTTTAGACCTCTATCATATCTCTCCTTAGTCGTCTCTTTTCCAAGCTGAACAATCCCAGTCTTTTTAATCTCTCCTCATAGGGAAACTGTTCCATACCCTTAATCATTTTTGTTGCCCTTCTCTGTACCTTTTCCCATTCTAGTATATCTTTTTTGAGATAGGGTGTCCAGAACTGCACACACCACTCAAGGTGTACCCTGGATTTATATAGTGGCATTATGATCTTTTCTGTCTTATTATCTATCCGTTTTCTAATGGTTCATAACATTCTGTTATCTTTTTTGACTGCTGCTGCACATTGAGCAGATGTTTTCAGAGAACTATCCACAACGACTCCAAGATCTCTTTCTTGAGTGGTAACAACTAATTTAGATCCCATCATTTTGTATGTATACTTGGGATTATGTTTTCTAATGTGCATTACTTTGCATTTATCAACATTGAATTTCATCTGCCATTGTGTTGCCCAGTCACCCAGTTTTGTGAGATCCCTTTGTAACTTTTTGCAGTCTGCTTTGGACTTAACTCTCTTGAGTAATTTTGTATCGTCTACAAATTTTGCAACCTCACTGTTTACCCCTTTTCCCAGAACATTTAGGAACATGTTGAACAGCAGTGGTCCCAGATCTGCTCCCTGAGGGACACCACGATTTACTTCTCTTTATTCTGAAAACTGACCCATTTGTTCCTACCCTTTGTTTCCTGTCTTTTAACTCATTACTGATCCATGAGAGGATCTTCCCACTTATCCTATGACAGCTTACTTTGCTTAAGAGCAGTGGTGGGCAAACTATGGCCCGGGGGCCACATCAGGCCCTCCAGACATATTAATCTGGCCCTCGAGCTCCCACCAGGGAACAGGGTCTGGGGCTTGTTCTGCTCCAGCCGGGGAGCGGGGTCAGGGTCTTGTCCCACTCTGCATGGCTCCTGGAAAAAGCGGCATGTCCTCCCTCCGGCTCCTACACGTAGGGGCAGCCAGAGGGCTTCACATGCTGCCCCCACAGCTCCCATTGGCTGGGAACCGCAAACAATGGGAGCTGCAGGGGTGGTGCCTGCGGATGGGGCAGCGTGCAGAGCCGCCTGGCTGTACCTCTGCGTAGGAGCCAGAGGGGGGACATGCTGCTGTTTCTGGGAGCTGCTTGAGGTAAGCACCGCCCGGAGCCTGTCCCCCGAACTCCTCCCATACCCCAACCCCCTACCCCAGCCCTGATCCCCCTCCTGCCCTCCGAACTCCTCGGTCCCAGCCTGGATTACCCTCCTGCATCCCCAACCCCTCATTGCCAGCCCCACCCCAGAGCCCGCACCCCCAGCCAGAGCCCTCCCACCCTCCAACCCCCAATTTCATGAGCATTCATAGCCCGCCATACAATTTCCATACCCAGATGTGGCCCTTGGGCCAAAAAGTTTGCCCACCCCTGCTTAAGAGCCTTTGGTGAGGGACCTTGTCAAAGGCTTTCTGAAAATCCAAGTACACTATAAAAAGAACAGGAGGACTTGTGGCACCTTAGAGACTAACAAATTTATTAGAGCATAAGCTTTCATGGGCTATTATTATTATTTATTATGCTCTAATAAATTTGTTAGTCTCTAAGGTGCCACAAGTACTCCTGTCCTTTTTGCGGATACAGACTAACACGGCTGCTACTCTGAAACCTGTCAAGTACACTATGTGCACTGGATCCCCTTGTCCACATGTTTGTTGCCCCCCCCCCAAAAAAATTCTAATTGATTGGTGAAGCATGATTTCCCTTTATAAAAGCCAGGCTGACTCTTCCACAACAAAGCATTCAGCGTTTGCGACCAGGGGCTGCTAACAGGGAGTTTCGCAAGGGAGTTCTCCAGGTGAAGGAGGAGCAATACAGCACCCTTTTGGGGTAAGTGACTGTCTGCAGTGTGTGTTTGTTTGTGTTTGGGGGTTACTTGCTGTGTGCTGAGCTTGTGTTTGGCAGTCTGTTTGTTTGGTTGGTTGTTTGAAGGACCGTGTGCTGTGGCTGACAGTTGGAAGCTGTGAGCTTCAAAGGAAGGTTTGAAACCAGGAAGCCTCTGGTAATTGGCTGAGCCTTACTCAGTGGGCGGGGCATTCATACAGGCCAGGGCTTTATAAAGCAGCGCACAAGCGACCAGGGAGCGTTTGCGACCAGGGGCTGCTAACAGGGAGTTTCGCAAGGGAGTTGGGAAGGGGAGTGGGAAGGGGCGAGGGTCCCTTGCCGGTTCTATCTGTTTTCCCTTTATTCCCCTAAAACTTTAAACTTCTTGCTTAAACAACCCTTTCAGCGGACAGGGGGCTGCAGACGGGAGTTTGACAGAGGGAGGCTTACGATGGTTAGGAAGACCCGCAACACCTGTGCCAGCACTGCTTCTGTCTCCTCCACCTGCGCCTGTAGCCAGACAGAGCGCCTGAGCATGGATGCTTCTACCCAGATCCTGGTGTGGTTTTGCAGAGACTGTAACTTGCAATTTCCACTTACTGATATCCAGGCTGAGGGGACCATCCAATGTGAAAGGTGCCTGCTGGTGGAATCTCTCAGGCAGCAGGTGGGAGAGCTACAGGAGGAGGTGGCTAGGTTGAGAAGCATCCGAATCCACGAGCAATTCCTGGACAGTGTCCATGTGGAGACAGCTGAGGTAGCTGTCCCAGGACACAGGACTGCTGATACACCACTGGTGGAGGAGGAGATGGCTCAGGGTGGACACTGGCAGCTGGTTACTTCTGGCAGCAGGCAGTGCTCCACCCCTGCTCCGAACCCTCCCGCTGTGGTAATAGGTAACCGTTATGCTCTTCTTGATACAGGAAAGAAGGCATCACCCCCTACAGTAAAGGAGGAGAAGCCTCGTACCCCTAAGGCTGGGAGGTCTGCTGCCACCACTGCGAATAGGAAACGTAGGGTAGTGGTGGTCGGAGACTCTCTGCTGAGGGGGACGGAGGCGCCCATCTGTCGCCCTGACATTTCATCTCGGGAGGTATGCTGCCTGCCGGGAGCCCGTATCCGAGACGTTACGGAGGCATTGTCGAGGATTATCCAGCCCTCTGACTACTACCCCATGCTACTCATCCATGTGGGCACAAATGATACTGCGCGGTGTGACACTGAGCGGATCAAGAGTGACTACAGGGCTCTGGGAGTACGGGTGAAGGAGTTTGGAGCGCAGGTGGTATTCTCTTCGATTCTTCCTGTCAAAGGTAGGGGCCCGGGCAGAGACAGATGCATCATGGAGGTGAATGCCTGGCTGCGAAGATGGTGTCGCCAGGAGGGCTTTGGCTTCCTAGACCACGGGATGCTATTTGAGGAAGGACTGCTAGGCAGAGATGGTGTTCACCTTTCGAGGAGGGGAAAGACCCTATTTGGACACAGACTGGCTAACCTAGTGAGGAGGGCTTTAAACTAGGTTCGACGGGGACAGGTGAGCAAAGCCCGCAGGTAAGTGGGGAACATGGAGACCTGGGAGATGGGTCGGAGACGAGAGAGAGTGTGGGCTATATTGGCAGAGAGAAAGGAGGGTCAGGACAAAACCGGGAGGAAAGATCAAACCAGTATCTTAGATGCCTATATACAAATGCGAGAAGTATGGGTAATAAGCAGGAAGAACTGGAAGTGCTAATAAATAAATACAACTATGACATTGTTGGCATCACTGAAACTTGGTGGGATAATACACATGATTGGAATGTTGGTGTGGATGGATACAGCTTGCTCAGGAAGGATAGACAGGGGAAAAAGGGAGGAGGTGTTGCCTTATATATTAAAAATGTACACACTTGGACTGAGGTAGAGATGGACATAGGAGACGGAAGTGTTGAGAGTCTCTGGGTTAGGCTAAAAGGGGTAAAAAACAAGGGTGATGTCATGCTAGGAGTCTACTACAGGCCACCTAACCAGGTGGAAGAGGTGGATGAGGCTTTTTTTAAACAACTAACAAAATCATCCAAAGCCCAAGATTTGGTGGTGATGGGGGACTTCAACTATCCGGATATATGTTGGGAAAATAACACAGCGGGGCACAGACTATCCAACAAATTCTTGGACTGCATTGCAGACAACTTTTTATTTCAGAAGGTTGAAAAAGCTACTAGGGGTGAAGCTGTTCTAGACTTGATTTTAACAAATAGGGAGGAACTCGTTGAGAATTTGAAAGTAGAAGGCAGCTTGGGTGAAAGTGATCATGAAATCATAGAGTTTGCAATTCTAAGGAAGGGTAGAAGGGAGAACAGCAAAATAGAGACAATGGATTTCAGGAAGGCGGATTTTGGTAAGCTCAGAGAGCTGATAGGTAAGGTCCCATGGGAATCAAGACTGAGGGGAAAAACAACTGAGGAGAGTTGGCAGTTTTTCAAAGGGACACTATTAAGGGCCCAAAAGCAAGCTATTCCGCTGGTTAGGAAAGATAGAAAATGTGGCAAAAGACCACCTTGGCTTAACCACGAGATCTTGCGTGATCTAAAAAATAAAAAGGAGTCATATAAAAAATGGAAACTAGGACAGATTACAAAGGATGAATATAGGCAAACAACACAGGAATGCAGGGGCAAGATTAGAAAGGCAAAGGCACAAAATGAGCTCAAACTAGCTAAGGGAATAAAGGGGAACAAGAAAACTTTTTATCAATACATTAGAAGCAAGAGGAAGACCAAAGACAGGGTAGGCCCACTGCTTAGTGAAGAGGGAGAAACAGTAACAGGAAACTTGGAAATGGCAGAGATGCTTAATGACTTCTTTGTTTCGGTCTTCACCGAGAAGTCTGAAGGAATGCCTAACCTAGTGAATGCTAATGGGAAGGGGGTAGGTTTAGCAGATAAAATAAAAAAAGAACAAGTTAAAAATCACTTACAAAAGTTAGATGCCTGCAAGTCACCAGGGCCTGATGAAATGCATCCTAGAATACTCAAGGAGCTAATAGAGGAGGTATCTGAGCCTCTAGCTATTATCTTTGGAAAATCATGGGAGACGGGAGAGATTCCAGAAGACTGGAAAAGGGCGAATATAGTGCCCATCTATAAAAAGGGAAATAAAAACAACCCAGGAAACTACAGACCAGTTAGTTTAACTTCTGTGCCAGGGAAGATAATGGAGCAAGTAATTAAGGAAATCATCTGCAAACACTTGGAAGGTGGTAAGGTGATAGGGAACAGCCAGCATGGATTTGTAAAGAACAAATCATGTCAAACCAATCTGATAGCTTTCTTCGATAGGATAACGAGTCTTGTGGATAAGGGAGAAGCTGTGGATGTGGTATACCTAGACTTTAGTAAGGCATTTGATACGGTCTCGCATGATATTCTTATCGACAAATTAGGCAAATACAATTTAGATGGGGCTACTATAAGGTGGGTGCATAACTGGCTGGATAACCGTACTCAGAGAGTTGTTATTAATGGTTCCCAATCCTGCTGGAAAGGCATAACGAGTGGGGTTCCGCAGGGGTCTGTTTTGGGACCGGCTCTGTTCAATATCTTCATTAACGACTTAGATATTGGTATAGAAAGTACGATTATTAAGTTTGCGGATGATACCAAACTGGGAGGGATTGCAACTGCTTTGGAGGACAGGGTCATAATTCAAAATGATCTGGACAAATTGGAGAAATGGTCTGAGTTAAACAGGATGAAGTTTAACAAAGACAAATGCAAAGTGCTCCACTTAGGAAGAAAAAATCAGTTTCACACATACAGAATGGGAAGAGACTGTCTAGGAAGGAGTACGGCAGAAAGGGATCTAGGGGTTATAGTGGACCACAAGCTAAATATGAGTCAACAGTGTGATGCTGTTGCAAAAAAAGCAAACGTGATTCTGGGATGTATTAACAGGTGTGTTGTGAGCAAGACACGAGAAGTCATTCTTCCGCTCTACTCTGCTCTGGTTAGGCCTCAGCTGGAGTATTGTGTCCAGTTCTGGGCACCGCATTTCAAGAAAGATGTGGAGAAATTGGAAAGGGTCCAGAGAAGAGCAACAAGAATGATTAAAGGTCTTGAGAACATGACCTATGAAGCAAGGCTGAAAGAATTGGGTTTGTTTAGTTTGGAAAAGAGAAGACTGAGAGGGGACATGATAGCAGTTTTCAGGTATCTAAAAGGGTGTCATAAGGAGGAGGGAGAAAACTTGTTCACCTTAGCCTCTGAGGATAGAACAAGAAGCAATGGGCTTAAACTGCAGCAAGGGAGGTCTAGGTTGGACATTAGGAAAAAGTTCCTAACTGTCAGGGTGGTTAAACACTGGAATAAATTGCCTAGGGAGGTTGTGGAATCTCCATCTCTGGAGATATTTAAGAGTAGGTTAGATAAATGTCTATCAGGGATGGTCTAGACAGTATTTGGTCCTGCCATGCGGGCAGGGGACTGGACTCGATGACCTCTCGAGGTCCCTTCCAGTCCTAGAATCTATGAATCTATGAATCTATGTGTCTGATCATTCTCTTCTTTACAATAGTTTCAGCCAATCTGTGAAACCCTTCTAGTGCTGGTCCACTTAGAGCAGGGGTGGGCAAACTACAGTCCGGGGGCTGCATCCAGCCCTCCAGACGTTTTAATCCAGCCCTCGAGCTCCCACCGGGGAGCGGGTTCCGGGCTTGCCCCACTCCAACGCTCCAGCCAGGGAGCGGGGTCGGGGGCTTGCCCCATTCCACGCAGCTCCTAGAAACAACTCCTACATGTAGGGGCAGCCAAGGGGCTCTGCACGCTGCCCCCACCCCAAGCTCTGCCCCCGCAGCTCCCATTGGCCAGGAGCTGCCTGGCCGCGCCTCTGCGTAGGAGCCAGAGGGGGGAAATGTCGCTGCTTCTGGGAGCTGCTTGAGGTAAGCACCGCCCGGAGCCTGCATCTCTGATCCCCTCCCCAGCCCTGATTCCCCCTCCCGCCCTCTGAATCCCTCAGTTCCAGCCCAAAGCACACTACTGCACTCCCAACCCCTCATCCCCAGCCCCACGCCAGAGCCTGCACCCCCAGCTGGAGCCCTCACCCTCTCCCACACTCCAACCCCCAATTTCATGAGCATTCATGGCTCGCCATACAATTTCCATACCCAGATGTGGCCCTTGGACCAAAACGGTTGCCCACCCCTCACATAGAGGATGGCAACTTATACTGCTATCAGTTACTCTGTTAATTGAAATGGCAGAGGTTTGTGCAATGAATCCAAAGGTTCCAACTTTGCTGATGACACCCCACATTAAAAGAACATTATTAAGGTTGCACTCAAAAGTTAAGAAATGCCATAATTAAAACTGCCTGTGCAAACTGAATTCGGCTCCTCTTATGCATATACATTATGTTACAATCTTCAATGACATGATCACATACTATTTTTTCCACAGAACCACTGCTTCATTCAGTGCACAGGATGGATGGTGCTCAGGGAGTAAATCAGAGCTGTGTAGGAAAGGAGGCTGTTTTCTGTAGGACCCCTACCTTGTTTGTTGCAGAAATTGGAAGGCATGTACTGAAAGAAGCACAGGGTTGCAGGAAGAGAAAGAAGGGTCTCATGGTTAAGGCTGCGCTGGAGAATTAGATTCTATCCCTGCCTCTGCCACAGAGTTCCTGTGTGATGCTGGGCAAACCACTTCAACCAGACTTTTCACAGGTGGTCACTAACTGTATGTTCCTCATTTTCAGGGGTCTGATTTGAGAGCTGGGGCTGATCAGCAGAAGTGCTGAGTGCTCATATCTGCAACTGAAGTCAATGTGAGTTCCGCTTTGAGATTAGTGAGACATGATTTTCATTTGCAGAATCCATGCTGGTTAGACCCTATCAACTCATGCTCTTCCGGGTGTTTTATTATTCTCCTTTTAATTATAATTTCAACCAATTTGCCAGGCACAGAAATAAGGCTCACTGGGATGTAATTCCCTGGATTACCCCTTAATTTTTTTAGGTACAACTTTTGCTACCTTCCAATCTTCTGGAGCAGTGTCTGATTTTAATTAGAAATTGTATATTATTGCTAGTAACTCAACCACTTCATTCTTGAGCTACTTAGCACTTGGGTGTAACCATCTGGGCCTGGGGATTTATTACTGTTTAATTTATCAATTTATTCCAAAACCTTCTCTACTGACACCTCAATCTGGGACTATTCCTCAGATTTATCTCCTAAAAAGAATGGCTGGGGTGTAGGGCTCTCCCCCACATCCTCAACAGTGAAATCCAATGCAAAGAATTAATTTAGCTTCTTTGTAACAGCCTTGTCTTCCTTGAGTGCTCCTTTAGCACCTTGATCACCCAGTGGCCCCACTGATTGTTTGGCAAACCTCCTACTTCTGATGTACTTAAAAAAAATTGCTGTTAGTTTTTGTGTCTTTAACTAGTTGCTCTTCAAATTATTTCTTGGGCTGCCTTATTATACTTTTACACTTGATTTGCCAGAGGCTGTGCTCCTTTCTATTTTCCTCAGTAGGATTTTATTTCCAGTTTTTAAAGAATGCCTTTTTGCCTCTAACCACCTCTTTGACTCTGCTGTTTAGTCATGGTGGAATTTTTTTTGTTCTCTTACTGTTTTTTTTTTTTTATTTGGGGTATACATTTAGTTTGAGCCTCTATTATAGTGTTTTAAAATAGTTTCCATGCAGTTTGCAGCCATTTCATCCTTGTGACTGTACCTTTTAATATCTGTTTAACTAGCTTCTGCATTTTTGTGTAGTCCCCCTTTCTGAAATTAAATGCTACTGTGTTAGCTTTCTTTGGCATTTTCCTCCTACAACGATGTGAAATTTAATTACATTATGGTGGCTATTATGAAGTGATTCAGCTATATTCACCTCTTGGACCAGATCCTGTGCTCCACTTAGGACTAAATCAAGAATTGCCTTTCCCTTTGTAGGTTCCAGGACTAGCTGCTCCCAAGAAGCAGACATTAATGGTGTTTCTGCACCCGATCCTGAGGTGACATGTACCTAGTCAATATGGGGATAGTTGAAAACCTCCATTATTATTATGTTTTCTGCCTTTGTAGCCTCTCTAATGTCTCTGAGCATTTCATAATCACCTTCATCATCCTGGTCAGGTGATCGGTAGTATATTCATACTGCTATACTTTTATTGTTCAAGCGTGGAATTTCTATCCACAGAGATTTTATAGTACAATTTGATTTATATAAGATTTTTACTTTACATATAATGCCACTCCTAGGGTTACCATATTGCAGTCCTGGAAAAAGAGGACACTCCAAGGGGCCCCAACTCTGCCCCTTCCCCAAAGTCTCCGCCCCCTCCCCTGCTTCCCGCGAATCAAATGTTCGCGGGAAGCCTGAAACAGGCAGGCAGCAGGTAAGCTGGGGCGGCAGGGGGGGATGCAAGGAGGCGCGGCCCAGTCCGGCCGAGCGGCTCCCTCTGGTGGCCGGCCAAGAGGCTCTGTCCCCGGCAGCCCCGGCCCTAGCGACTCCAGCTCAGCTCGGGCACCGGGCCTGGCCCTGGCTGAGTGGCTCCGGCCCGGCCCCGGCCCTGGCCAAGCGGCGCCGGCCGGCGGCAGAGCACCTCCAGCCCCGGTCCCAGCGGTTCCAGCCCGGCTCGGCTCGGGCCCCCGTTCCAGCCGAGCGGCGCCGGCCAGCGGCAGCATCCGAGGTTGCAGCCACCTCCTCCTGGGCTCCGGCTGCTGCTGCGCTGGGGAGAGCGGCGGGAGCTGGGAAAGTTGGAGCCCGGGGAGGAGGCGGTCCCCTTACCATGCCTCCCTATTTTCCCGGACATGTCCCGCTTTTTGGAAATTCCTCCTGGACGGGGATTTGAGGACCAAAAAGCTGGACATGTCTGGGAAAATCCGGACGTATGGTAACCCTAGCCACTCCCCCACCAGCACAACCTACTCTGTTGTTCCTATGTATTTTGTACCCTGATATTACTGTGTCCCATTGATTATCTTCATTCCACCATGTTTCTGTGATGCCTATTATATCAATGTCCTCATTTAATGCCAGGCACTCTAGTTCACCCATTTTAGTATTTAGACTTCTAGCATCTGTGTATAAGTGTAACCCATGTGTCTAATAGGGAGATTTCTCTTTAGGAGACCCAATGGGGGGAGGTAGGACTGAGCTGTGTCTGGGTCATTGTTGCTAGGCAGATTAAGCACTCCACATCCAGAAGCTTCTGGAATTGGGTGTGGTAGTTTTGGGTCTGCTCCAATAGGTTCCCTGTTGCTGGAGTCAGACTCCATGAGGGCAAGCAGTCCGGGCAGCTTCTTTACAAAGGGCCACGTGCCCTGTGTGAGTTGGGAGAAGCTGAGCCTGGGAGCAGATAGCAGGCGGTTGTCCCTAACTCTGAAGCATTTTGGAGCAGGTTAGTGATATTGTTAACCCTCTAACAGGGAAGCATGGGTAATGCTAATATAGCAAGGGGAAATTGGGAGGAAAAAAATAACTATTTTAATTGTATGCTTTGAATGTTGTTTTGATTTTTAGCCAAGCTGTTCTAGCTAGTCAGAGTCACAACTTTTCTTTAAATGTAGTAATGGGGAAAGAGTCATTTCTATTTTGCTATTCTCAGTTTTGTATTTTCTTGTAACAGGGTTTCTTTAAATTTATACACTTAACTGAGTGGTTGGTTAATCAGTTAGCTGACTGGCTAGCAGTGATTTCAGCAGAGGAAGAGTCTGCATGGATTCCAACTGAAGATCCGTACAAGCAAGCGGAGGGAAGATGTTGTTTTAGACCGGGGTGGGCAAACTTTTTGGCTCGAGGGCCACATCTGGGAATAGAAATTGTATGGCAGGCCATGAATGCTCACAAAATTGGGGTTGGGGTGTGGGCTCTGGGGTGGGGCTGGGGATGAGGAGTTTGGGGTGTAGGAGGGTGCTCTGGACTGGGACTGAGGGGTTTGGAGAGCGGGAGGGGGATCAGGGCTGGGGTAGGGGTGTGGGAAGGGGTGCGGGAAGGGGTGCCGGTTCTGGCTGGGGGTGCCGGCTCTGGGGTGGGGCTTGGGATGAGAGGTTTGGGGTGCAGGAGGGTGCTCCGAGCTGGGATCGAGGGGTTTGGAGAGCGGGAGGGGGATCAGGGCTGGGGGATAGGGCATGGGGAGAAGCTCAGGGGGTGCAGGCTCCAAGTGGCGCTTACCTCAAGTGGCTCCCAGAAGCAGTGGCATGTCCCTTCTCTGGCTCCTACGCAGAGGTGCGGCCAGGTGGCTCTGCACGCTGCCCCATCCGCAGGCACTGCCCCTGCAGCTCCCATTGGAGCGTGTAGGAGCTGGAGCGGGGCCATGCCGTGGCTTCCAGGAGCCGCCTGCTGTGGCTCCTGACCCAGTGCCCCGGACAGAGCGGGGCCGAGCCGCGTGGTGCCGCTCGAGGGCCAGCTTAAAACGTAGTTTGCCCACCCCAGTTTTAGACTCAGCAGGCTGTCTAGATTTGGTGACCAAAGACTCTAACTGAGACTTAGGTGAACAAAACCTAAGCTTTTGGGAACTTTCAGTTTCTTCTCACTGTATTTCTGTGGGGACTGACCTGTTCAGGTTTTAATTTGTTTTCTTTCTTTATGCTTATGTATAACTGTGAAGGTAATGTCTGTGGATTATAAAATAGCCATGTCATGTAAAAATTAGATTATAAAATCTTATGATAAACAAAGAATAAAGTTATTTAATGAAATTCATTTCTTTAGTTCCTTTTGGGACTTGAATATGGAGAGGCTGACCCTGTGCAATCCTTGCTGAAAACC